>NC_088407.1:7971627-8006627 GCF_034236695.1 Oncorhynchus nerka
AGTGTACTTCGTTCCGGTTACATTATTGCTATGTCTATAACTGTCATGTCTATAACTGTCATGTCTACCATGTGATGTCTATAACTGTCAGTGTGATGTCTATAACTGTCAGGTGATGTCTATAACTGTCATGTCTATAACTGTCAGTGTGATAACTGCCACTGTCATGTCTATAACTGTCAGTGTGATGTCTATAACTGTCAGTGTGATGTCTATAACTGTCAGTGTGATGTCTATAACTGTTGTCTATAACTGGTGATGTCTATAACTGTCATGTCTATAACTGTCAGTGTGATGTCTATAACTGTCATGTCTATAACTGTCAGTGTGATGTCTATAACTGTCATGTCTATGATGTCTATAACTGTCAGTGTGATGTCTATAACTGTCATGTCTGATGTATGTCTATAACTACCAGTGTGATGCCAACTCATGTCTATAACTGTCAGTGTGATGTCTATAACTGTCAGTGTGATGTCTATAACTGTCAGTGATGTCTATAACTGTCAGTGTGATGTCTATAACTGTCAGTGTGATGTCTATAACTGTCTATAACTGTCAGTGTGATGTCTATAACTGTCATGTCTATAACTATTGTCAGTGTCATGTCTATAACTGTCATGTCAGTGTGATGTCTATAACTGTCAGTGTGATGTCTATAACTGTCAGTGTGATGTCTATAACTGTCAGTGTGATGTCTATAACTGTCATGTCTATAACTGTCAGTGTGATGTCTATAACTGTCAGTGTCTATAACTGTCATGTCTATAACTGTCATGTGATGTAACTGTCAGTGTGATGTCTATAACTGTCAGTGTGATGTCTATAACTGTCAGTGTGATGTCTATAACTGTCAGTGTGATGTCTATAACTGCCATGTCTATAACTGTCAGTGTGATGTCTATAACTGTCAGTGTGATGTCTATAACTGTCAGTGTCATGTCTATAACTGTCAGTGTGATGTCTATAACTGTCAGTGTGATGTCTATAACTGTCAGTGTGATGTCTATAACTGTCAGTGTGATGTCTATAACTACCAGTGTGATGTCTATAACTACCAGTGTGATGTCTATAACTGTCATGTCTATAACTGTCATGTCTATAACTGTCATGTCTATAACTGTCAGTGTGATGTCTATAACTGTCAGTGTGATGTCTATAACTGTCAGTGTCATGTCTATGTCTATCATGTGATGTCTATAACTGTCAGTGTGATGTCTATAACTGTCAGTGTGATGTCTATAACTGTCATGTCTATAACTGTCATGTCTATAACTGTCATGTCTATGATGTCTATAACTGTCATGTCTATAACTGTCATGTCTATAACTGCCAGTGTGATGTCTATAACTGTCAGTGTGATGTCTATAACTACCAGTGTGATGTCTATAACTGTCAGGGTGATGTCTATAACTGTCATGTCTATAACTGTCAGTGTGATGTCTATAACTGTCATGTCTATAACTGTCAGTGTGATGTCTATAACTGTCAGTGTGATGTCTATAACTGTCATGTCTGTCTATAACTGTCATGTGATGTCTATAACTGTCATGTCTATAACTGTCAGTGTGATGTCTATAACTGTCATGTCTATAACTGTCAGTGTCATGTCTATAACTGTCATGTCTATAACTATAACTAACTGTCATGTCTATAACTGTCAGTGTGATGTCTATAACTGTCATGTCTATAACTATAACTGCCCATGTCTATAACTGCCAGTGTGATGTCTATAACTGTCAGTGTCTATAACTACCCAGTCATGTCTATAACTGTCAGTGTGATGTCTATAACTGTCATGTCTATAACTGTCAGTGTGATGTCTATAACTGTCATGTCTATAACTGTCATGTCTATAACTGTCAGTGTGATGTCTATAACTGTCATGTCTATAACTGTCATGTCTATAACTGTCAGTGTGATGTCTATAACTGTCATGTCTATAACTGTCATGTCAGTGTGATAACTGTCAGTGTGATGTCTATAACTGTCAGTGTGATGTCTATAACTGTCAGTGTGATGTCTATAACTGTCAGTGTGATGTCTATAACTGTCAGTGTGATGTCTATAACTGTCATGTCTATAACTGTCAGTGTGATGTGTCATGTCTATAACTGTCAGTGTCTATAACTGTCAGTGTGATGTCTATAACTGTCATGTCTATAACTGTCAGTGTGATGTCTATAACTGTCAGTATAACTGTGATGTCTATAACTGTCAGTCTATAACTGATGTCTATAACTGTCTCTATAACTGTCAGTGTGATGTCTATAACTGTCAGTGTGATGTCTATAACTGTCATGTGATATAACTGTCAGTGTGATGTCTATAACTGTCATGTGTCAGTGTGATGTCTATGTCAGTGTCATAACTGTCATGTCTATAACTGTCAGTGTGATGTCTATAACTGTCAGTGTGATGTCTATAACTGTCAGTGTGATGTCTATAACTGTCAGTGTGATGTCTATAACTGCCATGTCTATAACTGTCAGTGTGATGTCTATAACTGTCAGTGTGATGTCTATAACTGTCATGTCTATAACTGTCATGTCTATAACTGTCAGTGTGATGTCTATAACTGTCAGTGTGATGTCTATAACTGTCATGTCTATAACTACCAGTGATGTCTAAACTGTCACTGTCAGTGTGATGTCTATAACTGTCATGTCTAGTGTGATGTCTATAACTGTCATGTCTATAACTGTCAGTGATGTCTATAACTGTCAGTGTGATGTCTATAACTGTCAGTGTGATGTCTATAACTGTCAGTGTAACTGATGTCTATAACTGTCAGTGTGATGTCTATAACTGTCAGTCTGATGTCTATAACTGTCAGTGTGATGTCTATAACTGTCATGTGATGTCTATAACTGTCATGTCTATAACTGTCATGTCTATAACTGTCAGTGTGATGTCTATAACTGCAGTGTGATGTCAGTGTGATGTCTATAACTGTCAGTGTGATGTCTATAACTACCAGTGTCATGTCTATAACTGTCAGTGTGATGTCTATAACTGTCATGTCTATAACTGTCAGTGTGATGTCTATAACTGTGATGTCTATAACTGTCAGGTGATGTCTATAACTGTCATGTCTATAACTGTCAGTGTGATGTCTATAACTGTCATGTCTATAACTGTCAGTGTCATGTCTATAACTGTCAGTGTGATGTCTATAACTGTAACTGTCATGTCATGTCTATAACTGTCAGTGTGATGTCTATAACTGTCATGTGTGATGTCTATAACTGTCAGTGTGATGTCTATAACTGTCATGTCTATAACTGTCAGTGATGTCTATAACTGTCAGTGTCATGTCTATAACTGTCATGTCTATAACTGTCAGTGTGATGTCTATAACTGTCATGTCTATAACTGTCATGTCAGTGTGATGTCTATAACTGTCATGTCTATAACTGTCAGTGTGATGTCTATAACTGTCAGTGTCATGTCTATAACTGTCATAACTGTGTGATGTCTATAACTGTCAGTGTGATGTCTATAACTGTCAGTGTGATGTCTATAACTGTCAGTGTGATGTCTATAACTGTCATGTCTATAACTGTCAGTGTGATGTCTATAACTGTCATGTCTATAACTGTCAGTGTGATGTCTATAACTGTCATTATAACTGTCATGTCTATAACTGTCAGTGTGATGTCTATAACTGTCAGTGTGATGTCTATAACTGTCATAACTGTCAGTGTGATGTATAACTGTCATGTCTATAACTGTCATGTCTATAACTGTCAGTGTGATGTCTATAACTGTCATGTCTATAACTGTCAGTGTGATGTCTATAACTGTCAGTGTGATGTCTATAACTGTCATGTCTATAACTGTCAGTGTGATGTCTATAACTGTCATGTCTATAACTGTCAGTGTGATGTCTATAACTGTCATGTCTATAACTGTCATGTCTATAACTGTCAGTGTGATGTCTATAACTGTCATGTCTATAACTGTCAGTGTGATGTCTATAACTGTCATGTCTATAACTGTCATGTCTATAACTGTTAGTGTCATGTCTATAACTGTCATGTCTATAACTGTCAGTGTGAACTGTCTATAACTGTCATAACTGTCATGTCTATAACTGTCAGTGTGATGTCTATAACTGTCATGTCTATAACTGTCAGTGTGATGTCTATAACTGTCATGTCTATAACTGTCAGTGTGATGTCTATAACTGTCAGTGTCATGTCTATAACTGTCAGTGTGATGTCTATAACTGTCAGTGTGATGTCTAGTGTGATGTCTATAACTGTCATGTCTATAACTGTCAGTGTGATGTCTATAACTGTCAGTGATGTCTATGATGTCTATAACTGTCAGTGTGATGTCTATAACTGTCAGTGTGATGTCTATAACTGTCATGTCTATAACTGTCAGTGTGATGTCTATAACTGTCATGTCTATAACTGTCATGTGATGTCTATAACTGTCATGTCTATAACTGTCATGTCTATAACTGGCAGTGTGATGTCTATAACTGTCAGTATGATGTCTATAACTGTCATGTCTATAACTGTCAGTGTGATGTCTATAACTGGCAGTGTGATGTCTATAACTGTCAGTATGATGTCTATAACTGTCATGTCTATAACTACCAGTGTGATGTCTATAACTGTCAGTGTGATAACTGTCTATAACTGTCATGTCTATAACTGTCATGTCTATAACTGTCAGTGTGATGTCTATAACTGTCAGTGTGATGTCTATAACTGTCAGTAACTACCAGTGTGATGTCTATAACTGTCAGTGTGATGTCTATAACTGTCATGTCTATAACTGTCAGTGTGATGTCTATAACTGTCAGTGTGATGTCTATAACTGTCAGTGTGATGTCTATAACTGTCAGTGTGATGTCTATAACTGTCAGTGTGATGTCTATAACTGTCAGTGTGATGTCTATAACTGTCAGTGTGATGTCTATAACTGTCAGTGTCATGTCTATAACTGTCAGTGTGATGTCTATAACTGTCAGTGTGATGTCTATAACTGTCAGTGTGATGTCTATAACTACCAGTGTGATGTCTATAACTGTCAGTGTGATGTCTATAACTGTCATGTCTATAACTGTCAGTGTGATGTCTATAACTGTCAGTGTGATGTCTATAACTGTCATGTCTATAACTGTCAGTGTGATGTCTATAACTGTCTATAACTGTTGATGTCTATAACTGTCATAACTGTGATGTCTATAACTGTCAGTGTGATGTCTATAACTGTCAGTGTGATGTCTATAACTGTCAGTGTGATGTCTATAACTGTCATGTGTCTATAACTGTCAGTGTGATGTCTATAACTGTCAGTGTGATGTCTATAACTGTCATGTGATGTCTATAACTGTCAGTGTGATGTCTATAACTGTCAGTGTGATGTCTATAACTGTCAGTGTGATGTCTATAACTGTCAGTGTGATGTCTATAACTGTCAGTGTGATGTCTATAACTGTCAGTGTGATGTCTATAACTGTCATGTCTATAACTGTCATGTCTATAACTGTCAGTGTGATGTCTATAACTGTCAGTGTGATGTCTATAACTGTCAGTGTGATGTCTATAACTGTCAGTGTGATGTCTATAACTGTCAGTGTGATGTCTATAACTGTCATGTCTATAACTGTCAGTGTGATGTCTATAACTGTCATGTCTATAACTGTCATGTCTATAACTGTCAGTGTGATGTCTATAACTGTCATGTCTATAACTGTCAGTGTGATGTCTATAACTGTCATGTCTATAACTGTCAGTGTGATGTCTATAACTGTCATGTCTATAACTGTCATGTCTATAACTGTCAGTGTGATGTCTATAACTGTCATGTCTATAACTGTCAGTGTGATGTCTATAACTGTCAGTGTGATGTCTATAACTGTCAGTGTGATGTCTATAACTGTCATGTCTATAACTGTCAGTGTGATGTCTATAACTGTCATGTCTATAACTGTCAGTGTGATGTCTATAACTGTCAGTGTGATGTCTATAACTGTCATGTCTATAACTGTCAGTGTGATGTCTATAACTGTCAGTGTGATGTCTATAACTGTCAGTGTGATGTCTATAACTGTCAGTGTGATGTCTATAACTGTCAGTGTGATGTCTATAACTGTCATGTGATGTCTATAACTGTCAGTGTGATGTCTATAACTGTCAGTGTGATGTCTATAACTGTCATGTCTATAACTGTCGTCAGTGTGATGTCTATAATAACTGTCATGTGATGTCTATAACTGTCAGTGTGATGTCTATAACTGTCAGTGTGATGTCTATAACTGTCAGTCATGTCTATAACTGTCAGTGTGATGTCTATAACTGTCATGTCTATAACTGTCAGTGTGATGTCTATAACTGTCATGTCTATAACTGTCAGTGTGATGTCTATAACTGTCATGTGTAACTGTATGATGTCTATAACTGTCATGATGTCTATAACTGTCAGTGTGATGTCTATAACTGTCAGTGTGATGTCTATAACTGTCAGTGTGATGTCTATAACTGTCAGTGTGATGTCTATAACTGTCATGTCTATAACTGTCAGTGTGATGTCTATAACTGTCAGTGTGATGTCTATAACTGTTATGTCTATAACTGTCATGTCTATAACTGTCAGTGTGATGTCTATAACTGTCATGTCTATAACTGTCATGTCTATAACTGTCAGTGTGATGTCTATAACTGTCATGTCTATAACTGTCAGTGTGATGTCTATAACTGTCATGTCTATAACTGTCAGTGGGATGTCTATAACTGTCAGGGTGATGTCTATAACTGTCAGTGTGATGTCTATAACTGTCAGTGTGATGTCTATAACTGTCAGGGTGATGTCTATAACTGTCATGTCTATAACTACCAGTATGATGTCTATAACTACCAGTGTGATGTCTATAACTGTCATGTCTATAACTGTCAGTGTGATGTCTATAACTGTCATGTCTATAACTACCAGTGTGATGTCTATAACTGTCAGTGTGATGTCTATAACTGTTATGTCTATAACTGTCAGTGTGATGTCTATAACTGTCAGTGTGATGTCTATAACTGTCAGTGTGATGTCTATAACTGTCAGTGTGATGTCTATAACTGTCAGTGTGATGTCTATAACTGTCAGTGTGATGTCTATAACTGTCATGTCTATAACTGTCAGTGTGATGTCTATAACTGTCAGTGTGATGTCTATAACTGTCAGTGTGATGTCTATAACTGTCAGTGTGATGTCTATAACTGTCAGTGTGATGTCTATAACTGTCAGTGTGATGTCTATAACTGTCAGTGTGATGTCTATAACTGTCAGTGTGATGTCTATAACTGTCAGTGTGATGTCTATAACTATAACTGTCAGTGTGATGTCTATAACTGTCATGTGATGTCTATAACTGTCAGTGTGATGTCTATAACTGATGTCTATAACTGTCATGTCTATAACTGTCAGTGTGATGTCTATAACTGTCAGTCTGAACTGTCTATAACTGTCAGTGTGATGTCTATAACTGTCAGTGTGATGTCTATAACTGTCAGTGTGATGTCTATAACTGTCATGTCTATAACTGTCAGTGTGATGTCTATAACTGTCATGTCTATAACTGTCAGTGTGATGTCTATAACTGTCATGTCTATAACTGTCAGTGTGATGTCTATAACTGTCAGTGTGATGTCTATAACTGTCAGTGTGATGTCTATAACTGTCATGTCTATAACTGTCAGTGTGATGTCTATAACTGTCAGTGTGATGTCTATAACTGTCATGTCTATAACTGTCAGTGTGATGTCTATAACTGTCAGTGTGATGTCTATAACTGTCATGTCTATAACTGTCATGTCTATAACTGTCAGTGTGATGTCTATAACTGTCAGTGTGATGTCTATAACTGTCAGTGTGATGTCTATAACTGTCAGTGTGATGTCTATAACTGTCATGTGATGTCTATAACTGTCATGTCTGTCTAACTGTCAGTGTGATGTCTATAACTGTCAGTGTGATGTCTATAACTGTCATGATGTCTATAACTGTCAGTGTGATGTCTATAACTGTCAGTGTGATGTCTATAACTGTCAGTGTGATGTCTATAACTGTCAGTGTGAACTGTCAGTGTGATGTATAACTGTCAGTGTGATGTCTATAACTGTCAGTGTGATGTCTATAACTGTCAGTGTGATGTCTATAACTGTCAGTGTGATGTCTATAACTGTCAGTGTGATGTCTATAACTGTCATGTCTATAACTGTCAGTGTGATGTCTATAACTGTCATGTCTATGATGTCTATAACTGTCAGTGTGATGTCTATAACTGTCAGTGTGATGTCTATAACTGTCATGTCTGTCTATAACTGTCAGTGTGATGTCTATAACTGTCATGTGATGTCTATAACTGTCAGTGTGATGTCTATAACTGTCAGTGTGATGTCTATAACTGTCAGTGTGATGTCTATAACTGTCAGTGTGATGTCTATAACTGTCAGTGTGATGTCTATAACTGTCAGTGTGATGTCTATAACTGTCAGTGTGATGTCTATAACTGTCAGTGTGATGTCTATAACTGTCAGTGTGATGTCTATAACTGTCAGTGTGATGTCTATAACTGTCATGTCTATAACTGTCAGTGTGATGTCATGTCTATAACTGTCAGATGTCTATAACTGATGTCTATAACTGTCAGTGTGATGTCTATAACTGTCAGTGTGATGTCTATAACTGTCATGTCTATAACTGTCAGTGTGATGTCTATAACTGTCATGTCTATAACTGTGTGTCTATAACTGTCATGTGTCTATAACTGTCAGTGTGATGTCTATAACTGTCATGTCTATAACTGTCATGTCTATAACTGTCAGTGTGATGTCTATAACTGTCAGTGTGATGTCTATAACTGTCAGTGTGATGTCTATAACTGTCATGTCTATAACTGTCAGTGTGATGTCTATAACTGTCAGTGTGATGTCTATAACTGTCAGTGTGATGTCTATAACTGTCAGTGTGATGTCTATAACTGTCAGTGTGATGTCTATAACTGTCATGTCATGTCTATAACTGTCAGTGTGATGTCTATAACTGTCAGTGTGATGTCTATAACTGTCAGTGTGATGTCTATAACTGTCAGTATGTCTAAACTGTCAGTGTGATGTCTATAACTGTCATGTCTATAACTGTCAGTGTGATGTCTATAACTGTCAGTGTGATGTCTATAACTGTCAGTGTGATGTCTATAACTGTCATGTCTATAACTGTCAGTGTGATGTCTATAACTGTCATGTCTATAACTGTCAGTGTGATGTCTATAACTGTCATGTCTATAACTGTCAGTGTGATGTCTATAACTGTCAGTGTGATGTCTATAACTGTCAGTGTGATGTCTATAACTGTCAGTGTGATGATAACTGTCAGTGTGATGTCTATAACTGTCAGTGTGATGTCTATAACTGTCAGTGATGTCTATAACTGTCAGTGTGATGTCTATAACTGTCAGTGTGATGTCTATAACTGTCATGTCTATGTGTGATGTCTATAACTGTCAGTGTGTCTATAACTGTCAGTGTGATGTCTATAACTGTCAGTGTGATAACTGTCTATAACTGTCATGTCTATAACTGTCATGTCTATAACTGTCAGTGTGATGTCTATAACTGATGTCTATAACTGTCAGTGTGATGTCTATAACTGTCATGTCTATAACTGTCAGTGTGATGTCTATAACTGTCAGTCATGTCTATAACTGTCAGTGTGATGTCTATAACTGTCAGTGTGATGTCTATAACTGTCAGTGTCTATAACTGTCATGTCTATAACTGTCAGTGTGATGTCTATAACTGTCATGTCTATAACTGTCAGTGTGATGTCTATAACTGTCAGTGTGATGTCTATAACTGTCAGTGTGATGTCTATAACTGTCATGTCTATGTCTATAACTGTCATGTCTATAACTGTCAGTGTGATGTCTATAACTGTCATGTCTATAACTGTCAGTGTGATGTGTCAGTGTGTCATGTCTATAACTGTCAGTGTGATGTCTATAACTGTCAGTGTGATGTCTATAACTGTCATGTCTATAACTGTCAGTGTGATGTCTATAACTGTCATGTGATGTCTATAACTGTCAGTGATGTCTATAACTGTCAGTGTGATGTCTATAACTGTCATGTCTATAACTGTCAGTGTGATGTCTATAACTGTCAGTGTGATGTCTATAACTGTCATGTCTATAACTGTCAGTGTGATGTCTATAACTGTCAGTGTGATGTCTATAACTGTCATGTCTATAACTGTCATGTCTATAACTGTCATGTCTATAACTGTCAGTGTGATGTCTATAACTGTCAGTGTGATGTCTATAACTGTCAGTGTGATGTCTATAACTGTCAGTGTGATGTCTATGTCTATAACTGTCAGTGTGATGTCTATAACTGTCAGTGTGATGTCTATAACTGTCATGTGATGTCTATAACTGTCATGTGATGTCTATAACTGTCAGTGTGATGTCTATAACTGTCAGTGTGATGTCTATAACTGTCATGTGATGTCTATAACTGTCAGTGTGATGTCTATAACTGTCAGTGATGTCTATAACTGTGATGTCTATAACTGTCAGTGTGATGTCTATAACTGTCATGATGTCTAACTAAACTGTCAGTGTGATGTCTATAACTGTCAGTGTGATGTCTATAACTGTCAGTGTGATGTCTATAACTGTCAGTGTGATAACTGTCAGTGTGATGTCTATAACTGTCAGTGTGATGTCTATAACTGTCATGATGTCTATAACTGTCAGTGTGATGTCTAGTGTGATGTCTATAACTGTCATGTCTATAACTGTCAGTGTGATGTCTATAACTGTCATGTCTATAACTGTCAGTGTGATGTCTATAACTGTCAGTGTCTATAACTGATGTCTATAACTGTCAGTGTGATGTCTATAACTGTCAGTGTGATGTCTATAACTGTCAGTGTGATGTCTATAATGTCTATAACTGTCAGTGTGATGTCTATAACTGTCAGTGTGATGTCTATAACTGTCATGTCTATAACTGATGTCTATAACTGTCAGTGTGATGTCTATAACTGTCAGTGTGATGTGTCTATAACTGTCAGTGTGATGTCTATAACTGTCATGTCTGTCATGTCTATAACTGTCAGTGTGATGTCTATAACTGTCATGTCTATAACTGTCATGTCTATAACTGTCATGTCTATAACTGTCAGTGTGATGTCTATAACTGTCAGTGTGATGTCTATAACTGTCAGTGTGATGTCTATAACTGTCATGTCTATAACTGTCAGTGTGATGTCTATAACTGTCATGTCTATAACTGTCAGTGTGATGTCTATAACTGTCATGTCTATAACTGTCATGTCTATAACTGTCATGTCTATAACTGTCAGTGTGATGTCTATAACTGTCAGTGTGATGTCTATAACTGTCATGTCTATAACTGTCAGTCTATAACTGTCATGTCTATAACTGTCAGTGTGATGTCTATAACTGTCAACTGTGATGTCTATAACTGTCAGTGTGATGTCTATAACTGTCATGTCTATAACTGTCAGTGTGATATAACTGTCATGTCTATAACTGTCAGTGTGATGTCTATAACTGTCAGTGTGATGTCTATAACTGTCAGTGTGATGTCTATAACTGTCATGTCTATAACTGTCATAACTGTCAGTGTGATGTCTATAACTGTCAGTGTGATGTCTATAACTGTCAGTGTGATGTCTATAACTGTCATGTCTATAACTGTCATGTCTATAACTGTCATGTCTATAACTGTCAGTGTGATGTCTATAACTGTCATGTCTATAACTGTCAGTGTGATGTCTATAACTGTCAGTGTGATGTCTATAACTGTCAGTGTGATGTCTATAACTGTCAGTGTGATGTCTATAACTGTCAGTGTGATGTCTATAACTGTCATGTCATAACTGTCAGATGTCTATAACTGTCAGTGTGATGTCTATAACTGTCAGTGTCATGTCTATAACTGTCATGTCTATAACTGGCAGTGTGATGTCTATAACTGTCAGTATGATGTCTATAACTGTCATGTCTATAACTGTCAGTGTGATGTCTATAACTGTCAGTGTCATGTCTATAACTGTCAGTATGATGTCTATAACTGTCATGTCTATAACTGTCAGTGTGATGTCTATAACTGTCATGTCTATAACTGTCAGTGTCATGTCTATAACTGTCATGTCTATAACTGTCAGTGTGATGTCTATAACTGTCATGTCTATAACTGTCAGTGTGATGTCTATAACTGTCAGTGTGATGTCTATAACTGTCAGTGTGATGTCTATAACTGTCAGTGTGATGTCTATAACTGTCATGTCTATAACTGTCAGTGTGATGTCTATAACTGTCATGTCTATAACTGTCAGTGTGATGTCTATAACTGTCAGTGTGATGTCTATAACTGTCAGTGTGATGTCTATAACTGTCAGTGTGATGTCTATAACTGTCAGTGTGATGTCTATAACTGTCAGTGTGATGTCTATAACTGTCAGTGTGATGTCTATAACTGTCAGTGTGATGTCTATAACTGTCAGTGTGATGTCTATAACTGTCAGTGTGATGTCTATAACTGTCAGTGTGATGTCTATAACTGTCAGTGTGATGTCTATAACTGTCAGTGTGATGTCTATAACTGTCAGTGTGATGTCTATAACTGTCATGTCTATAACTGTCAGTATGATGTCTATAACTGTCATGTCTATAACTGTCAGTGTGATGTCTATAACTGTCAGTGTGATGTCTATAACTGTCATGTCTATAACTGTCAGTGTGATGTCTATAACTGTCAGTGTGATGTCTATAACTGTCAGTGTGATGTCTATAACTGTCAGTGTGATGTCTATAACTGTCATGTCTATAACTGTCAGTGTGATGTCTATAACTGTCTGTCTATAACTGTCAGTGTGATGTCTATAACTGTCAGTGTGATGTCTATAACTGTCAGTGTGATGTCTATAACTGTCAGTGATGTCTATGTCTATAACTGTCATGTCTATAACTGTCAGTGTGATGTCTATAACTGTCAGTGTGATGTCTATAACTGTCATGTGATGTCTATAACTGTCAGTGTGATGTCTATAACTGTCAGTGTCAGTGTGATGTCTATAACTGTCAGTGTGATGTCTATAACTGTCAGTGTGATGTCTATAACTGTCATGTGATGTCTATAACTGTCATGTGTCTATAACTGTCAGTGTGATGTCTATAACTGTCAGTGATGTCTAACTGTGATGTCTATAACTGTCAGTGTGATGTCTATAACTGTCAGTGTGATGTCTATAACTGTCAGTGTGATGTCTATAACTGTCAGTGTGATGTCTATAACTGTCAGTGTGATGTCTATAACTGTCAGTGTGATAACTGTCATGTGATGTCTATAACTGTCAGTGTGATGTCTATAACTGTCATGTCTATAACTGTCAGTGTGATGTCTATAACTGTCATGTCTATAACTGTCATGTCTATAACTGTCAGTGTGATGTCTATAACTGTCAGTGTGATGTCTATAACTGTCAGTGTGATGTCTATAACTGTCATGTCTATAACTGTCAGTGTGATGTCTATAACTGTCATGTCTATAACTGTCAGTGTGATGTCTATAACTGTCAGTGTGATGTCTATAACTGTCATGTCTATAACTGTCAGTGTGATGTCTATAACTGTCAGTATGCTGTCTATAACTGTCATGTCTATAACTGTCAGTGTGATGTCTATAACTGTCAGTGTGATGTCTATAACTGTCAGTGTGATGTCTATAACTGTCAGTGTGATGTCTATAACTGTCATGTCTATAACTGTCAGTGTGATGTCTATAACTGTCAGTGTGATGTCTATAACTGTCAGTGTGATGTCTATAACTGTCAGTGTGATGTCTATAACTGTCAGTGTGATGTCTATAACTGTCAGTGTGATGTCTATAACTGTCAGTGTGATGTCTATAACTGTCATGTCTATAACTGTCATGTCTATAACTGTCAGTGTGATGTCTATAACTGTCAGTGTGATGTCTATAACTGTCATGTCTATAACTGTCAGTGTGATGTCTATAACTGTCAGTGTGATGTCTATAACTGTCATGTCTATAACTGTCATGTGATGTCTATAACTGTCAGTGTGATGTCTATAACTGTCATGTCTATAACTGTCATGTCTATAACTGTCAGTGTGATGTCTATAACTGTCAGTGTGATGTCTATAACTGTCAGTGTGATGTCTATAACTGTCAGTGTGATGTCTATAACTGTCAGTGTGATGTCTATAACTGTCAGTGTGATGTCTATAACTGTCATGTCTGTGATGTCTATAACTGTCAGTGTGATGTCTATAACTGTCAGTGTGATGTCTATAACTCATGTCAGTGTGATGTCTATAACTGTCAGTGTGATGTCTATAACTGTCAGTGTGATGTCTATAACTGTCATGTCTATAACTGTGTGATGTCTATAACTGTCTGTCATGTCTATAACTGTCAGTGTGATGTCTATAACTGTCAGTGTGATGTCTATAACTGTCAGTGTGATGTCTATAACTGTCAGTGTGATGTCTATAACTGTCAGTGTGATGTCTATAACTGTCATGTCTATAACTGTCAGTGTGATGTCTATAACTGTCATGTCTATAACTGTCAGTGTGATGTCTATAACTGTCAGTGTCATGTCTATAACTGTCATGTCTATAACTGTCAGTGTGATGTCTATAACTGTCATGTCTATAACTGTCAGTGTGATGTCTATAACTGTCAGTGTGATGTCTATAACTGTCAGTGTGATGTCTATAACTGTCAGTGTGATGTCTATAACTGTCAGTGTGATGTCTATAACTGTCAGTGTGATGTCTATAACTGTCAGTGTGATGTCTATAACTGTCTGTCTAACTGTCAGTGTGTCAGTGTGATGTCTATAACTGTCAGTGTGATGTCTATAACTGTCAGTGTGATATAACTGTCAGTGTGATGTCTATAACTGTCATGTCTATAACTGTCAGTGTGATGTCTATAACTACCAGTGTGATGTCTATAACTGTCAGTGTGATGTCTATAACTGCCAGTGTGATGTCTATAACTGTCAGTGTGATGTCTATAACTGTCAGTGTGATGTCTATAACTGTCATGTGATGTCTATAACTGTCATGTGTCTATAACTGTCATGTCTATAACTGTCAGTGTGATGTCTATAACTGTCAGTGTGATGTCTATAACTGTCAGTGTGATGTCTATAACTGTCAGTGTGATGTCTATAACTCATGTCTATAACTGTCAGTGTCTATAACTGTCAGTGTGATGTCTATAACTGTCATGTCTATAACTGTCAGTGTGATGTCTATAACTGTCATGTGATGTCTATAACTGTCAGTCATAACTGTCAGTGTCTATAACTGTCAGTGTGATGTCTATAACTGTCATGTCTATAACTGTCATGTCTATAACTGTCAGTGTGATGTCTATAACTGTCAGTGTGATGTCTATAACTGTCATGTCTATAACTGTCAGTGTGATGTCTATAACTGTCAGTGTGATGTCTATAACTGTCATGTCTATGACTGTCATGTCTATAACTGTCAGTGTGATGTCTATAACTGTCATGTCTATAACTGTCATGTCTATAACTGTCATGGCTATAACTGTCAGGGTGATGTCTATAACTGTCAGTGTGATGTCTATAACTGTCAGTGTGATGTCTATAACTGTCAGTGTGATGTCTATAACTGTCAGTGTGATGTCTATAACTGTCATGTCTATAACTGTCAGTGTGATGTCTATAACTGTCAGTGTGATGTCTATAACTGTCATGTCTATAACTGTCAGTGTGATGTCTATAACTGTCATGTCTATAACTGTCATGTCTATAACTGTCAGTGTGATGTCTATAACTGTCAGTGTGATGTCTATAACTGTCATGTGTCAGTGTGATGTCTATAACTGTCAGTGTGATGTCTATAACTGTCAGTGTGATGTCTATAACTGTCAGTGTGATGTCTATAACTGTCATGTCTATAACTGTCAGTGTGATGTCTATAACTGTCATAACTGTCATGTCTATAACTGTCAGTGTGATGTCTATAACTGTCATGTCTATAACTGTCAGTGTGATGTCTATAACTGTCATGTCTATAACTGTCAGTGTGATGTCTATAACTGTCAGTGTGATGTCTATAACTGTCAGTGTGATGTCTATAACTGTCAGTGTGATGTCTATAACTGTCAGTGTGATGTCTATAACTGTCATGTCTATAACTGTCAGTGTGATGTCTATAACTGTCAGTGTGATGTCTATAACTGTCAGTGTGATGTCTATAACTGTCAGTGTGATGTCTATAACTGTCAGTGTGATGTCTATAACTGTCAGTGTGATGTCTATAACTGTCATGTGATGTCTATAACTGTCAGTGTGATGTCTATAACTGTCAGTGTGATGTCTATAACTGTCAGTGTGATGTCTATAACTGTCAGTGTGATGTCTATAACTGTCAGTGTGATGTCTATAACTGTGTGATGTCTATAACTGTCAGTGTGTCTATAACTGTCAGTGTGATGTCTATAACTGTCATGTGATGTCTATAACTGTCAGTGTGATGTCTATAACTCATGTCTATAACTGTGATGTCTATAACTGTCATGTCTATAACTGTCAGTGTGATGTCTATAACTGTCAGTGTGATGTCTATAACTGTCTGTCTATAACTGTCAGTGTGATGTCTATAACTGTCATAACTGTCATGTCTATAACTGTCACTGTGATGTCTATAACTGTCAGTGTGATGTCTATAACTGTCAGTGTGATGTCTATAACTGTCAGTGTGATGTCTATAACTGTCAGTGTGATGTCTATAACTGTCAGTGTGATGTCTATAACTGTCATGTCTATAACTGTCATAACTGTGATGTCTATAACTGTCAGTGTGATGTCTATAACTGTCATGTCTATAACTGTGATGTCTATAACTGTCAGTGTGTCATGTCTATAACTGTCAGTGTGATGTCTATAACTGTCTATAACTGTCATGTCTATAACTGTCAGTGTGATGTCTATAACTGTCAGTGTCTATAACTGTCAGTGTGATGTCTATAACTGTCATGTCTATAACTGTCAGTGTGATGTCTATAACTGTCATGTCTATAACTGTCAGATGATGTCTATAACTGTCAGTGTGATGTCTATAACTGTCAGTGTGATGTCTATAACTGTCAGTCAGTGATGTCTATAACTGTCAGTGTGATGTCTATAACTGTCATGTCTATAACTGTCAGTGTGATGTCTATAACTGTCAGTGTGATGTCTATAACTGTCATGTCTATAACTGTCAGTATGATGTCTATAACTGTCATGTCTATAACTGTCAGTGTGATGTCTATAACTACCAGTGTGATGTCTATAACTGTCATGTCTATAACTGTCAATGTGATGTCTATAACTGTCAGTGTGTCATGTCTATGTCTATAACTGTCAGTGTGATGTCTATAACTGTCAGTGTGATGTCTATAACTGTCAGTGTGATGTCTATAACTGTCAGTGTGATGTCTATAACTGTCAGTGTCTATAACTGTCAGTGTGATGTCTATAACTGTCAGTGTGATGTCTATAACTGTGTGATGTCTATAACTGTCATGTCTATAACTGTCACTATAACTGTCATGTCTATAACTGTCAGTGTGATGTCTATAACTGTCAGTGTGATGTCTATAACTGTCAGTGTGATGTCTATAACTGTCAGTGTGATGTCTATAACTGTCATGTCTATAACTGTCAGTGTGATGTCTATAACTGTCAGTGTCATGTCTATAACTGTCATGTCTATAACTGTCAGTGTGATGTCTATAACTGTCAGTGTGATGTCTATAACTGTCATGATGTATAACTGTCAGTGTGATGTCTATAACTGTCATGTCTATAACTGTCAGTGTGATGTCTATAACTGTCATGTCTATGTCTGTAATGTCTATAACTGTCAGTGTGATGTCTATAACTGTCATGTCTATAACTGTCAGTGTGATGTCTATAACTGTCATGTCTATAACTGTCATGTCTATAACTGTCAGTGTGATGTCTATAACTGTCATGTCTATAACTGTCAGTGTGATGTCTATAACTGTCATGTCTATAACTGTCAGTGTGATGTCTATAACTGTCAGTGTGATGTCTATAACTGTCAGTGTGATGTCTATAACTGTCAGTGTGATGTCTATAACTGTCAGTGTGATGTCTATAACTGTCATGTCTATAACTGTCATGTCTATAACTGTCAGTGTGATGTCTATAACTGTCAGTGTGATGTCTATAACTGTCATGTCTATAACTGTCATGTCTATAACTGTCAGTGTGATGTCTATAACTGTCAGTGTGATGTCTATAACTGTCATGTCTATAACTGTCAGTGTGATGTCTATAACTGTCAGTGTGATGTCTATAACTAACTATAACTGTCAGTGTGATGTCTATAACTGTCATGTGTCTATAACTGTCATGTAACTGTCATGTCTATAACTGTCAGTGTCATGTCTATAACTGTCAGTGTGATGTCTATAACTGTCAGTGTGATGTCTATAACTGTCAGTGTGATGTCTATAACTGTCAGTGTGATGTCTATAACTGTCAGTGTGATGTCTATAACTGTCAGTGTGATGTCTATAACTGTCATGTGATGTCTATAACTGTCAGTGTGATGTCTATAACTGTCAGTGTGATGTCTATAACTGTCATGTGTGATGTCTATAACTGTCATGTCTATAACTGTCAGTGTGATGTCTATAACTGTCAGTGTGATGTCTATAACTGTCAGTGTGATGTCTATAACTGTCAGTGTGATGTCTATAACTGTCAGGGTGATGTCTATAACTGTCATGTCTATAACTGTCAGTGTGATGTCTATAACTGTCAGTGTGATGTCTATAACTGTCATGTCTATAACTGTCAGTGTGATGTCTATAACTGTCAGTGTGATGTCTATAACTGTCAGTGTGATGTCTATAACTGTCAGTGTGATGTCTATAACTGTCAGTGTGATGTCTATAACTGTCAGTGTGATGTCTATAACTGTCATGTCATGTCTATAACTGTCAGTGTGATGTCTATAACTAAACTGTCAGTGTGATGTCTATAACTAGTCAGTGATGTCTATAACTGTCATGTCTATAACTGTCAGTGTGATGTCTATAACTGTCAGTGTGATGTCTATAACTGTCATGTCTATAACTGTCAGTGTGATGTCTATAACTGTCATGTCTATAACTGTCAGTGTGATGTCTATAACTGTCAGTGTGATGTCTATAACTGTCAGTGTGATGTCTATAACTGTCATGTCTATAACTGTCAGTGTGATGTCTATAACTGTCAGTGTGATGTCTATAACTGTCATGTCTATAACTGTCAGTGTGATGTCTATAACTGTCATGTCTATAACTGTCAGTGTGATGTCTATAACTGTCATGTCTATAACTGTCAGTGTGATGTCTATAACTGTCAGTGTGATGTCTATAACTGTCAGTGTGATGTCTATAACTGTCAGTGTGATGTCTATAACTGTCAGGGTGATGTCTATAACTGTCATGTCTATAACTACCAGTATGATGTCTATAACTACCAGTGTGTCTATAACTGTCATGTCTAACTGTCAGTATGTCTATAACTGTCAGTGTGATGTCTATAACTGTCAGTGTGATGTCTATAACTGTCATGTCTATAACTGTCAGTGTGATGTCTATAACTGTCAGTGTGATGTCTATAACTGTCAGTGTGATGTCTATAACTGTCAGTGTGATGTCTATAACTGTCAGTGTGATGTCTATAACTGTCAGTGTGATGTCTATAACTGTCAGTGTGATGTCTATAACTGTCAGTGTGATGTCTATAACTGTCACTGTGATGTCTATAACTGTCAGTGTGATGTCTATAACTGTCAGTGTGATGTCTATAACTGTCAGTGTGATGTCTATAACTGTCTCTAACTGTGATGTCTATAACTGTCAGTGTGATGTCTATAACTGTCATGTCTATAACTGTCAGTGTGATGTCTATAACTGTCAGTGTGATGTCTATAACTGTCATGTCTATAACTGTCATGTCTATAACTGTCAGTGTGATGTCTATAACTGTCAGTGTGATGTCTATAACTGTCATGTCTATTACTGTCAGTGTGATGTCTATAACTGTCATGTCTATAACTGTCAGTGTGATGTCTATAACTGTCATGTCTATAACTGTCATGTCTATAACTGTCAGTGTGATGTCTATAACTGTCATGTCTATAACTGTCAGTGTGATGTCTATAACTGTCATGTCTATAACTGTCAGTGTGATGTCTATAACTGTCAGTGTGATGTCTATAACTGTCAGTGTGATGTCTATAACTGTCATAACTGTCAGTGATGTCTATAACTGTCAGTGTGATGTCTATAACTGTCACTGTGATGTCTATAACTGTCACTGTGATGTCTATAACTGTCATAACTGTCAGTGTGATGTCTATAACTGTCAGTGTGATGTCTATAACTGTCAGTGTGATGTCTATAACTGTCAGTGTGATGTCTATAACTGTCAGTGTGATGTCTATAACTGTCAGTGTGATGTCTATAACTGTCATGTCTATAACTGTCAGTGTGATGTCTATAACTGTCAGTGTGATGTCTATAACTGTCAGTGTGATGTCTATAACTGTCAGTGTGATGTCTATAACTGTCAGTGTGATGTCTATAACTGTCATGTCTATAACTGTCAGTGTGATGTCTATAACTGTCAGTGTGATGTCTATAACTGTCAGTGTGATGTCTATAACTGTCATGTCTATAACTGTCAGTGTGATGTCTATAACTGTCATGTCTATAACTGTCAGTGTGTGTGATGTCTATAACTGATGTCTATAACTGTCATGTCTATAACTGTCAGTGTGATGTCTATAACTGTCATGTCTATAACTGTCAGTGTGATGTCTATAACTGTCAGTGTGATGTCTATAACTGTCAGTGTGATGTCTATAACTGTCAGTGTGATGTCTATAACTGTCATGTCTATAACTGTCATGTCTATAACTGTCAGTGTGATGTCTATAACTGTCAGTGTGATGTCTATAACTGTCAGTGTGATGTCTATAACTGTCAGTGTGATGTCTATGTCTATAACTGTCATAACTGTCAGTGTGATGTCTAACTGTCAGTGTGATGTCTATAACTGTCAGTGTGATGTCTATAACTGTCAGTGTGATGTCTATAACTGTCAGTGTGATGTCTATAACTGTCATGTCTATAACTGTCAGTGTGATGTCTATAACTGTCAGTGTGATGTCTATAACTGTCAGTGTGATGTCTATAACTGTCAGTGTGATGTCTATAACTGTCAGTGTGATGTCTATAACTGTCAGTGTGATGTCTATAACTGTCATGTGATGTCTATAACTGTCATGTCTATAACTGTCAGTGTGATGTCTATAACTGTCAGTGTGATGTCTATAACTGTCATGTCTATAACTGTCAGTGTGATGTCTATAACTGTCAGTGTGATGTCTATAACTGTCATGTCTATAACTGTCAGTGTGATGTCTATAACTGTCAGTGTGATGTCTATAACTGTCAGTGTGATGTCTATAACTGTCATGTCTATAACTGTCAGTGTGATGTCTATAACTGTCAGTGTGATGTCTATAACTGTCATGTCTATAACTGTCATGTCTATAACTGTCAGTGTGATGTCTATAACTGTCATGTCTATAACTGTCAGTGTGATGTCTATAACTGTCATGTCTATAACTGTCAGTGTGATGTCTATAACTGTCATGTCTATAACTGTCATGTCTATAACTGTCAGTGTGATGTCTATAACTGTCAGTGTGATGTCTATAACTGTCAGGGTGATGTCTATAACTGTCAT
Organism: Oncorhynchus nerka; assembly: GCF_034236695.1. Taxonomy (NCBI): domain Eukaryota; kingdom Metazoa; phylum Chordata; class Actinopteri; order Salmoniformes; family Salmonidae; genus Oncorhynchus; species Oncorhynchus nerka. The sequence goes on from NC_088407.1 coordinate 7,993,492, forward strand.
GTCTATAACTACCAGTATGATGTCTATAACTACCAGTGTGATGTCTATAACTGTCATGTCTATAACTGTCAGTGTGATGTCTATAACTGTCAGTGTGATGTCTATAACTGTCATGTCTATAACTACCAGTGTGATGTCTATAACTGTCAGTGTGATGTCTATAACTGTTATGTCTATAACTGTCAGTGTGATGTCTATAACTGTCAGTGTGATGTCTATAACTGTCAGTGTGATGTCTATAACTGTCAGTGTGATGTCTATAACTGTCAGTATGATGTCTATAACTGTCACTGTGATGTCTATAACTGTCACTGTGATGTCTATAACTGTCACTGTGATGTCTATAACTGTCAGTGTGATGTCTATAACTGTCACTGTGATGTCTATAACTGTCAGTGTGATGTCTATAACTGTCAGTGTGATGTCTATAACTGTCAGTGTGATGTCTATAACTGTCAGTGTGATGTCTATAACTGTCAGTGTGATGTCTATAACTGTCAGTGTGATGTCTATAACTGTCATGTCTATAACTGTCAGTGTGATGTCTATAACTGTCAGTGTGATGTCTATAACTGTCAGTGTGATGTCTATAACTGTCAGTGTGATGTCTATAACTGTCAGTGTGATGTCTATAACTGTCAGTGTGATGTCTATAACTGTCAGTGTGATGTCTATAACTGTCATGTCTATAACTGTCATGTCTATAACTGTCAGTGTGATGTCTATAACTGTCATAACTGTCAGTGAAACTGTCATGTCTATAACTGTCAGTGTGATGTCTATAACTGATGTCTATAACTGTCAGTGTGATGTCTATAACTGTCATGTGTCTATAACTGTCAGTGTGTCTATAACTGTCAGTGTGATGTCTATAACTGTCAGTGTGATGTCTATAACTGTCAGTGTGATGTCTATAACTGTCAGTGTGATGTCTATAACTGTCATGTCTATAACTGTCATGTCTATAACTGTCAGTGTGATGTCTATAACTGTCATGTCTATAACTGTCAGTGTGATGTCTATAACTGTCAGTGTGATGTCTATAACTGTCATGTCTATAACTGTCAGTCTATAACTGTGATGTCTATAACTGTCAGTGTGATGTCTATAACTGTCAGTGTGATGTCTATAACTGTCATGTCTATAACTGTCAGTGTGATGTCTATAACTGTCATGTGTGTGATGTCTATAACTGTCAGTGTGATGTCTATAACTGTCATGTGATGTCTATAACTGTCATGTCTATAACTGTCATGTCTATAACTGTCAGTGTGATGTCTATAACTGTCATGTCTATAACTGTCAGTGTGATGTCTATAACTGTCAGTGTCATGTCTATAACTGTCAGTGTGATGTCTATAACTGTCAGTGTGATGTCTATAACTGTCAGTGTGATGTCTATAACTGTCAGTGTGATGTCTATAACTGTCATGTCTATAACTGTCAGTGTGATGTCTATAACTGTCATGTCTATAACTGTCAGTGTGATGTCTATAACTGTCAGTGTGATGTCTATAACTGTCATGTCTATAACTGTCAGTGTGATGTCTATAACTGTCAGTGTGATGTCTATAACTGTCATGTCTATAACTGTCATGTCTATAACTGTCATGTCTATAACTGTCAGTGTGATGTCTATAACTGTCAGTGTGATGTCTATAACTACCAGTGTGATGTCTATAACTGTCAGTGTGATGTCTATAACTGTCATGTCTATAACTGTCAGTGTGATGTCTATAACTGTCAGTGTGATGTCTATAACTGTCAGTGTGATGTCTATAACTGTCATGTCTATAACTGTCAGTGTGATGTCTATAACTGTCAGTGTGATGTCTATAACTGTCAGTGTGATGTCTATAACTGTCAGTGTGATGTCTATAACTGTCATGTCTATAACTGTCAGTGTGATGTCTATAACTGTCATGTCTATAACTGTCAGTGTGATGTCTATAACTGTCAGTGTGATGTCTATAACTGTCAGTGTGATGTCTATAACTGTCAGTGTGATGTCTATAACTGTCAGTGTGATGTCTATAACTGTCAGTGTGATGTCTATAACTGTCATGTCTATAACTGTCAGTGTGATGTCTATAACTGTCATGTCTATAACTGTCAGTGTGATGTCTATAACTGTCAGTGTGATGTCTATAACTGTCATGTCTATAACTGTCAGTGTGATGTCTATAACTGTCAGTGATGTCTATAACTGTCATGTCTATAACTGTCAGTGTGATGTCTATAACTGTCAGTGTGATGTCTATAACTGTCAGTGTGATGTCTATAACTGTCAGTGTGATGTCTATAACTGTCAGTGTGATGTCTATAACTGTCATGTCTATAACTGTCAGTGTGATGTCTATAACTGTCAGTGTGATGTCTATAACTGTCAGGGTGATGTCTATAACTGTCAGTGTGATGTCTATAACTGTCATGTCTATAACTGTCAGTGTGATGTCTATAACTGTCAGTGTGATGTCTATAACTGTCAGTGTGATGTCTATAACTGTCATGTCTATGACTGTCATGTCTATAACTGTCAGTGTGATGTCTATAACTGTCATGTCTATAACTGTCATGTCTATAACTGTCATGGCTATAACTGTCAGGGTGATGTCTATAACTGTCATGTCTATAACTGTCAGTGTGATGTCTATAACTGTCATGTCTATAACTGTCAGTGATGTCTATAACTGTCAGGTGATGTCTATAACTGTCAGTGTGATGTCTATAACTGTCAGTGTGATGTCTATAACTGTCAGTGTGATGTCTATAACTGTCATGTGATGTCTATAACTGTCAGTGTGATGTCTATAACTGTCAGTGTGATGTCTATAACTGTCATGTCTATAACTGTCATGTCTATAACTGTCAGTGTGATGTCTATAACTGTCATGTCTATAACTGTCAGTGTGATGTCTATAACTGTCAGTGTGATGTCTATAACTGTTATGTCTATAACTGTCAGTGTGATGTCTATAACTGTCAGTGTGATGTCTATAACTGTCAGTGTGATGTCTATAACTGTCAGTGTGATGTCTATAACTGTCAGTGTGATGTCTATAACTGTCACTGTGATGTCTATAACTGTCAGTGTGATGTCTATAACTGTCATGTCTATGATGTCTATAACTGTCAGTGTGTCTATAACTGTCATGTCTATAACTGTCATAACTGTCAGTGATGTCTATAACTGTCAGTGTGATGTCTATAACTGTCAGTGTGATGTCTATAACTGTCAGTGTGATGTCTATAACTGTCAGTGTGATGTCTATAACTGTCATGTCTATAACTGTCAGTGTGATGTCTATAACTGTCAGTGTGATGTCTATAACTGTCATGTCTATAACTGTCAGTGTGATGTCTATAACTGTCATGTCTATAACTGTCAGTGTGATGTCTATAACTGTCAGTGTGATGTCTATAACTGTCAGTGTGATGTCTATAACTGTCATGTCTATAACTGTCAGTGTGATGTCTATAACTGTCAGTGTGATGTCTATAACTGTCAGTGTGATCATAACTGTGATGTCTATAACTGTCATGTCTATAACTGTCATAACTGTCACTGTGATGTCTATAACTGTCAGTGTGATGTCTATAACTGTCAGTGTGATGTCTATAACTGTCAGTGTGATGTCTATAACTGTCAGTATAACTGTGATGTCTATAACTGTCAGTGTGATGTCTATAACTGTCAGTGTGATGTCTATAACTGTCAGTGTGATGTCTATAACTGTCAGTGTGATGTCTATAACTGTCAGTGTGATGTCTATAACTGTCAGTGTGATGTCTATAACTGTCACTGTGATGTCTATAACTGTCAGTGTGATGTCTATAACTGTCATGTCATAACTGTCAGTGTGATGTCTATAACTGTCAGTGTGATGTCTATAACTGTCAGTGTGATGTCTATAACTGTCAGTGTGATGTCTATAACTGTCAGTGTGATGTCTATAACTGTCAGTGTCTATAACTGTCATGTCTATAACTGTCAGTGTGATGTCTATAACTGTCAGTGTGATGTCTATAACTGTCAGTGTGATGTCTATAACAGTGTGATGTCTATAACTGTCAGTGTGATGTCTATAACTGTCAGTGTGATCTATAACTGTCAGTGTGATGTCTATAACTGTCATGTCTATAACTGTCAGTGTGATGTCTAAACTGTCAGTGTCTATAACTGTCATGTGATGTCTATAACTGTCAGTGTGATGTCTATAACTGTCAGTGTGATGTCTATAACTGTCATGTCTATAACTGTCATGTCTATAACTGTCAGTGTGATGTCTATAACTGTCATGTCTATAACTGTCATGTCTATAACTGTCAGTGTGATGTCTATAACTGTCAGTGTGATGTCTATAACTGTCAGTGTGATGTCTATAACTGTCATGTCTATAACTGTCATGTCTATAACTGTGATGTCTATAACTGTCAGTGTGATGTCTATAACTGTCAGTGTGATGTCTATAACTGTCAGTGTGATGTCTATAACTGTCAGTGTGATGTCTATAACTGTCAGTGTGATGTCTATAACTGTCATGTCTATAACTGTCAGTGTGATGTCTATAACTGTCATGTCTATAACTGTCAGTGTGATGTCTATAACTGTCAGTGTGATGTCTATAACTGTCATGTCTATAACTGTCATGTCTATAACTGTCATGTCTATAACTGTCATGTCTATAACTGTCAGTGTGATGTCTATAACTGTCAGTGTGATGTCTATAACTGTCAGTGTGATGTCTATAACTGTCAGTGTGATGTCTATAACTGTCATGTCTATAACTGTCAGTGTGATGTCTATAACTGTCATGTCTATAACTGTCAGTGTGATGTCTATAACTGTCATGTCTATAACTGTCATGTCTATAACTGTCAGTGTGATGTCTATAACTGTCATGTCTATAACTGTCAGTGTGATGTCTATAACTGTCATGTCTATAACTGTCAGTGTCTATAACTGTCATGTCTATAACTGTCATGTCTATAACTGTCAGTGTCATGTCTATAACTGTCATGTCTATAACTGTCAGTGTGATGTCTATAACTGTCATGTCTATAACTGTCAGTGTGATGTCTATAACTGTCATGTCTATAACTGTCAGTGTGATGTCTATAACTGTCAGTGTGATGTCTATAACTGTCAGTGTGATGTCTATAACTGTCAGTGTGATGTCTATAACTGTCAGTGTGATGTCTATAACTGTCATGTCTATAACTGTCAGTGTGATGTCTATAACTGTCAGTGTCATGTCTATAACTGTCATGTCTATAACTGTCAGTGTGATGTCTATAACTGTCAGTGTGATGTCTATAACTGTCATGTCTATAACTGTCAGTGTGATGTCTATAACTGTCAGTGTGATGTCTATAACTGTCATGTCTATAACTGTCAGTGTGATGTCTATAACTGTCATGTCTATAACTGTCAGTGTGATGTCTATAACTGTCAGTGTGATGTCTATAACTGTCAGTGTGATGTCTATAACTGTCAGTGTGATGTCTATAACTGTCAGTGTGATGTCTATAACTGTCAGTGTGATGTCTATAACTGTCATGTCTATAACTGTCAGTGTGATGTCTATAACTGTCAGTGTCTATAACTGTCAGTGTGATGTCTATAACTGTCATGTCTATAACTGTCAGTGTGATGTCTATAACTGTCAGTGTGATGTCTATAACTGTCAGTGTGATGTCTATAACTGTCAGTGTGATGTCTATAACTGTCATGTCTATAACTGTCAGTGTGATGTCTATAACTACCAGTGTGATGTCTATAACTGTCAGTGTGATGTCTATAACTGTCAGTGTGATGTCTATAACTGTCATGTCTATAACTGTCAGTGTGATGTCTATAACTGTCATGTCTATAACTGTCAGTGTGATGTCTATAACTGTCAGTGTGATGTCTATAACTGTCAGTGTGATGTCTATAACTGTCATGTCTATAACTGTCAGGGTGATGTCTATAACTGTCAGTGTGATGTCTATAACTGTCAGTGTGATGTCTATAACTGTCAGGGTGATGTCTATAACTGTCATGTCTATAACTACCAGTATGATGTCTATAACTACCAGTGTGATGTCTATAACTGTCATGTCTATAACTGTCAGTGTGATGTCTATAACTGTCAGTGTGATGTCTATAACTGTCATGTCTATAACTGTCAGTGTGATGTCTATAACTGTCAGTGTGATGTCTATAACTGTCAGTGTGATGTCTATAACTGTCAGTGTGATGTCTATAACTGTCAGTGTGATGTCTATAACTGTCAGTGTGATGTCTATAACTGTCACTGTGATGTCTATAACTGTCACTGTGATGTCTATAACTGTCACTGTGATGTCTATAACTGTCAGTGTGATGTCTATAACTGTCACTGTCATAACTGTCAGTGATGTCTATAACTGTCAGTGTGATGTCTATAACTGTCAGTGTGATGTCTATAACTGTCAGTGTGATGTCTATAACTGTCATGTCTATAACTGTCAGTGTGATGTCTATAACTGTCAGTGTGATGTCTATAACTGTCATGTCTATAACTGTCAGTGTGATGTCTATAACTGTCAGTGTGATGTCTATAACTGTCAGTGTGATGTCTATAACTGTCAGTGTGATGTCTATAACTGTCATGTCTATAACTGTCAGTGTGATGTCTATAACTGTCAGTGTGATGTCTATAACTGTCAGTGTGATGTCTATAACTGTCAGTGTGATGTCTATAACTGTCAGTGTGATGTCTATAACTGTCAGTGTGATGTCTATAACTGTCATGTCTATAACTGTCAGTGTGATGTCTATAACTGTCATGTCTATAACTGTCAGTGTGATGTCTATAACTGTCATGTCTGTCTATAACTGTCATGTCTATAACTGTCATGTGATGTCTATAACTGTCAGTGTGATGTCTATAACTGTCATGTCTATAACTGTCAGTGTGATGTCTATAACTGTCAGTGTGATGTCTATAACTGTCAGTGTGATGTCTATAACTGTCATGTCTATAACTGTCATGTCTATAACTGTCATGTCTATAACTGTCAGTGTGATGTCTATAACTGTCAGTGTGATGTCTATAACTGTCAGTGTGATGTCTATAACTGTCATGTCTATAACTGTCAGTGTGATGTCTATAACTGTCAGTGTGATGTCTATAACTGTCAGTGTGATGTCTATAACTGTCAGTGTGATGTCTATAACTGTCAGTATGATGTCTATAACTGTCAGTGTGATGTCTATAACTGTCATGATCTATAACTGTGTGATGTCTATAACTGTCAGTGTCACTGTGATGTCTATAACTGTCACTGTGATGTCTATAACTGTCAGTGTGATGTCTATAACTGTCACTGTGATGTCTATAACTGTCAGTGTGATGTCTATAACTGTCAGTGTGATGTCTATAACTGTCAGTGTGATGTCTATAACTGTCAGTGTGATGTCTATAACTGTCATGTCTATAACTGTCAGTGTGATGTCTATAACTGTCAGTGTGATGTCTATAACTGTCATGTCTATAACTGTCAGTGTGATGTCTATAACTGTCATGTCTATAACTGTCATGTCTATAACTGTCAGTGTGATGTCTATAACTTTCATGTCTATAACTGTTATGTCTATAACTGTCAGTGTGATGTCTATAACTGTCAGTGTGATGTCTATAACTGTCAGTGTGATGTCTATAACTGTCATGTCTATAACTGTCATGTCTATAACTGTCAGTGTGATGTCTATAACTTTCATGTCTATAACTGTTATGTCTATAACTGTCAGTGTGATGTCTATAACTGTCAGTGTGATGTCTATAACTGTCAGTGTGATGTCTATAACTGTCAGTGTGATGTCTATAACTGTCACTGTGATGTCTATAACTGTCAGTGTGATGTCTATAACTGTCAGTGTGATGTCTATAACTGTCAGTGTGATGTCTATAACTGTCAGTGTGATGTCTATAACTGTCAGTGTGATGTCTCTAACTGTCATGTCTATAACTGTCAGTGTGATGTCTATAACTGTCAGTGTGATGTCTATAACTGTCAGTGTGATGTCTATAACTGTCATGTCTATAACTGTCATGTCTATAACTGTCATGTCTATAACTGTCAGTGTGATGTCTATAACTGTCAGTGTGATGTCTATAACTGTCAGTGTGATGTCTATAACTGTCAGTGTGATGTCTATAACTGTCATGTCTATTACTGTCAGTGTGATGTCTATAACTGTCATGTCTATAACTGTCAGTGTGATGTCTATAACTGTCATGTCTATAACTGTCATGTCTATAACTGTCAGTGTGATGTCTATAACTTTCATGTCTATAACTGTCAGTGTGATGTCTATAACTGTCATGTCTATAACTGTCAGTGTCATGTCTATAACTGTCATGTCTATAACTGTCATGTCTATAACTGTCAGTGTCATGTCTATAACTGTCATGTCTATAACTACCAGTGTGATGTCTATAACTGTCATGGCTATAACTGTCAGTGTGATGTCTATAACTGTCATGTCTATAACTGTCAGTGTGATGTCTATAACTGTCATGTCTATAACTGTCAGTGTGATGTCTATAACTGTCAGTGTGATGTCTATAACTGTCAGTGTGATGTCTATAACTGTCAGTGTGATGTCTATAACTGTCATGTCTATAACTGTCAGTGTGATGTCTATAACTGTCATGTCTATAACTGTCAGTGTGATGTCTATAACTGTCAGTGTGATGTCTATAACTGTCAGTGTGATGTCTATAACTGTCATGTCTATAACTGTCAGTGTGATGTCTATAACTGTCAGTGTGATGTCTATAACTGTCATGTCTATAACTGTCAGTGTGATGTCTATAACTGTCATGTCTATAACTGTCAGTGTGATGTCTATAACTGTCATGTCTATAACTGTCATGTCTATAACTGTCAGTGTGATGTCTATAACTGTCAGTGTGATGTCTATAACTGTCATGTCTATAACTGTCAGTGTGATGTCTATAACTGTCATGTCTATAACTGTCAGTGTCATGTCTATAACTGTCATGTCTATAACTGTCAGTATGATGTCTATAACTGTCATGTCTATAACTGTCAGTGTGATGTCTATAACTGTCAGGGTGATGTCTATAACTACCAGGATGATGTCTATAACTACCAGTGTGATGTCTATAACTGTCATGTCTATAACTGTCAGTGTGATGTCTATAACTACCAGTGTGATGTCTATAACTGTCAGTGTGATGTCTATAACTGTTATGTCTATAACTGTCATGTCTATAACTGTCAGTGTGATGTCTATAACTGTCATGTCTATAACTGTCATGTCTATAACTGTCAGTGTGATGTCTATAACTGTCATGTCTATAACTGTCAGTGGGATGTCTATAACTGTCAGGGTGATGTCTATAACTGTCAGTGTGATGTCTATAACTGTCAGTGTGATGTCTATAACTGTCAGGGTGATGTCTATAACTGTCATGTCTATAACTACCAGTATGATGTCTATAACTACCAGTGTGATGTCTATAACTGTCATGTCTATAACTGTCAGTGTGATGTCTATAACTGTCAGTGTGATGTCTATAACTGTCATGTCTATAACTACCAGTGTGATGTCTATAACTGTCAGTGTGATGTCTATAACTGTCAGTGTGATGTCTATAACTGTCAGTGTGATGTCTATAACTGTCAGTGTGATGTCTATAACTGTCAGTATGATGTCTATAACTGTCACTGTGATGTCTATAACTGTCACTGTGATGTCTATAACTGTCACTGTGATGTCTATAACTGTCACTGTGATGTCTATAACTGTCAGTGTGATGTCTATAACTGTCAGTGTGATGTCTATAACTGTCAGTGTGATGTCTATAACTGTCAGTGTGATGTCTCTAACTGTCATGTCTATAACTGTCAGTGTGATGTCTATAACTGTCAGTGTGATGTCTATAACTGTCATGTCTATAACTGTCAGTGTGATGTCTATAACTGTCAGTGTGATGTCTATAACTGTCACTGTGATGTCTATAACTGTCAGTGTGATGTCTATAACTGTCATGTCTATAACTGTCAGTGTGATGTCTATAACTGTCAGTGTGATGTCTATAACTGTCAGTGTGATGTCTATAACTGTCAGGGTGATGTCTATAACTGTCAGTGTGATGTCTATAACTGTCAGTGTGATGTCTATAACTGTCATGTCTATAACTGTCAGTGTGATGTCTATAACTGTCATGTCTATAACTGTCAGTGTGATGTCTATAACTGTCATGTCTATAACTGTCATGTCTATAACTGTCATGTCTATAACTGTCAGTGTGATGTCTATAACTGTCATGTCTATAACTGTCACTGTGATGTCTTTAACTGTCACTGTGATGTCTATAACTGTCAGTGTGATGTCTATAACTGTCATGTCTATAACTGTCAGTGTGATGTCTATAACTGTCATGTCTATAACTGTCAGTGTGATGTCTATAACTACCAGTGTGATGTCTATAACTTACATAACTACCAGTGTGATGTCTGAACTCCAGTCCAAAGTATTCTCTCTCCAATAGCTTGAGGTGGCCACACACCTTGTTGAAGAAGTCACATCCCAGGATTCTTTGCTGTGGGGGAGAGACAGGAAGAGACCCGAAGTCATCAGTTACCAACAAGGTAAAAAAAAAAGTCAAGATTGAGATAAGAGTCATGAATATCTTACTTGTTGTTTTAAGAGATTTTGCTTTTAGTTGTATTGCTTGTTTTCTCAATGATTTACCTGGTTAAAGAAAGGCAACATCTAAATCTTAGTGTTATAGGCTAGCATGGCTAGATGAGGCACCCATTGAGGGAGCTGACCATGGATTTTGAACGAGAGACATAATGTCAATGTTTTCTAGAATAAATTATTCACAGGTTTGTCACATAATAAACACGTTTAGTGCATTCTACTATATTTATTTTTACCACAACTTTTATATGAAATGTAACAATTCAAAAATAGGCCTAAAATATATTTATTAGACTATATTTAACCAATTTAAAACATATATGTATTTTTCGTACCCTTCATCATTATCGTTCTCTTTATTTTAACCGGGCAAGTCAGTTCAGAACAAATTCTTATTTACAATGACAGCCTACCGGGGAACAGTGGGTTAACTGCCTTGTTCAGGGGCAGAACGACATATTTTTACCTTGACAGCTCGGGGAATCAATCCAGCAACCTTCCGGTTACTAGTCCAATGCTCTAACACCTAGGATACCTGCTACCCTCTCGCCATGCACGTCGATAAAATACAGTGTCTCTGTTTTGGGATCCGTTTTCCCCAACTGTTTAGGGGAGTTCTCGGTTCTGTCACGCGCTGTGTCCTTCCCGCTCGGTCTGACTCACACGGTCGTTAATTACCGGTGCCGCTGGCGGAGGAGATGAGAGAGGCGTGAGAGTGACTCCTTCTCTTGCACTGTGACACAACCGAACCTGGTTTTTAGGCCCGTTGACACGACGGGGGCGCGCCTGCATCCGCTCATTATTGTGTCATTACAGGACAGCGAGGCGCGAACAGAACCGTCCCGTAAACGGTCATCAACAACGTTTAACGTCCACCCTTACAATACTCTCAACAACTAGGCTATCAAACTACCGATTAGATCCGTCAGCTGGCCAGAGAGAGGGAGAGGGGGAGTGTAGTGGGTATGGTGCTGAACACACAAACTCTAATCTCTAGTTACTAGCATGTATATCGTCTTTATATCGTCCATCCACCATCCACCCTTTCCGTCTCGCTCTGTGTCCAGGCCGCTAATAGTTATTTCAACCTGGGGGCAGAGAGGCTGGTTACTCAACTCAAACTCACTGGAAGAATAGGGTACTACTCACCCCTCTCCTTCTCAACACACAAATATACCACCTCAAGGCTATTCACATCTCTCTCTCTCTCTCTCTCTCTCTCTCTATTTTCTCTCTCCGTCTCTGTCTCTCTCTATGCCCCCCCCTATTGACCTCCTAGTCAAAACACACACAGCAAGGGGCCTTTCTCCTTTCTTTTCCGTTTCACTCTCCATCCCTGTAGTAAATGCCCGTGAGTCCCCGGTCACCCGCGCGCTCTGACAGAGAAAGCATGCATGCAGATAATGGGACGAGGAATAAAGTCTACTTTACAAGGACAACACCGCGAGCAAACGACCCATCCCCCCTCCCTACACACATACACACATATCACTATACATCTTTCCATCTTGCCATGGGTTATGAGTATGACGTTTTGTAGACTAAATATATAGGTAAAAAACAACCAACTTGTCATGTGCATGTGGTATTATCTTCTAGTCGAATCACAGGCTACAGGCACTTGGACTATTGTCTACAGAAACTTGTAAACAATAATATAATTGATATAATTGTTTTGATTTACCTCGACCTCAAACACGCGCTCGCTGTTGTCCAGAAAGATCACGCGGAGCTGCAGTGTTCCCTTGGAGACGCGGGGAGAGAGGAACTTCCCGCGCCGGTCCCCCATCTCTCTCTGGTTCCGGTCCAATCCAAACACCTTTACAACAAAAACAACAACAAAAAGAATACGTAAACGATACCGGAAATTCCTGTGTAGCAGTAGAATCCTCAATTCCCAGTTGCCAAATGCCACTGTGTCTCCAAAATGAAGACGCGAATTACGCACTCCTCTGTCTGCTCTGTGCGTTTGAAACCGGTGAGGCAGCAGCAGCCTATAGAAATGGATCTGGGTCTGGTAAAGGCAGCTGGCGTTAACCCACACACACTCCTGTTACTTGGTGTGGTGGACAATAGCAATCTTTTAAACGATGTTTTCCCCGTTATGACGCAACATGTTGACTGTGTGTGTGTGTGCGTGTGTGTGTGTGTGTGTGTGTGTGTGTGTGTGTGTGTCTGTATGTGTGTGTGTGTGTGTCTGTGTGTGTGTGTGTTTGTCTGTGTGTGTGTGTGTTTGTCTGTGTGTGTGTGTGTGTGTGTGTGTGTGTGTGTGTGTGTGTCTCTGTGTGTGTGTGTGTATCACTGAAGGTGTCATATCACTCATATGAGGGTACTACACTTTGAAATATTATCTGTGCTCTGACATGTCAAGGTCCCGGTCCATTTTAGGTGATGATGTTAGTAATCCTCAAACACACACACACGCACACGC
>NC_088407.1:8011627-8091627 GCF_034236695.1 Oncorhynchus nerka
ACTACTATATGCTACTATATGCTACTATAGACTACTACAGACTACTATAGACTACAATATACTACTACATACTACTATATACTACTATAGACTACTGTAGGCTTCAATAGACTACTATATACTACTATATACTACTACATACTACTATATACTACTATAGGCTACTATAGACTACTATTTTACTAATATAGACAACTATGTTCCACTATAGACTACTATAGACTACTATATACTACTATAGACTACTATAGACTACTATATACTACTACATACTACTATATACTACTATAGGCTACTATAGACTACTATTTTACTAATATAGACAACTATGTTCCACTATAGACTACTATAGACTACTATATACTACTATAGACTACGTTAGACTACTACAGACTACTATAGACTACTTTAGACTACTATAGGCTACTATAGGCTACTATAGACTACTATATACAACTATAGACTACTATAGACTATCACTACTGTATAGAATCTAGATAGGAGAACACAACATCACTACTGTATAGAGTCCAGACAGGACAACACAACATCACTACTGTATAGAGTCCAGACAGGACAACACAACATCACTACTGTATAGAGTCTAGACATTACAGGACAACACAACATCACTACTGTATAGAGTCTAGACATTACAGGACAACACAACATCACTACTGTATAGAGTCTAGACATTACAGGACAACACAACATCACTACTGTATAGAGTCCAGACATTACAGGAGAACACAACATCACTACTGTATAGAGTCCAGACAGGACAATACAACATCACTACTGTATAGAGTCTAGACAGGACAACACAACATCACTACTGTATAGAGTCTAGACATTACAGGACAACACAACATCACTACTGTATAGAGTCCAGACAGGACAATACAACATCACTACTGTATAGAGTCCAGACAGGACAATACAACATCACTACTGTATAGAGTCCAGACAGGACAATACAACATCACTACTGTATAGAGTCCAGACAGGACAATACAACATCACTACTGTATAGAGTCCAGACATTACAGGAGAACACAACATCACTACTGTATAGAGTCCAGACAGGACAATACAACATCACTACTGTATAGAGTCTAGACAGGACAACACAACATCACTACTGTATAGAGTCCAGACAGGAGAACACAACATCACTACTGTATAGAGTCCAGACAGGACAACACAACATCACTACTGTATAGAGTCCAGACAGGACAACACAACATCACTACTGTATAGAGTCTAGACAGGACAACACAACATCACTACTGTATAGAGTCCAGACATTACAGTACAACATCACTACTGTATAGAGTCTAGACAGGACAACATCACTACTGTATAGAGTCTAGACAGGACAACACAACATCACTACTGTATAGAGTCTAGATAGGAGAACACAACATCACTACTGTATAGAGTCCAGACAGGACAATACAACATCACTACAGTATAGAGTCTAGACAGGACAACACAACATCACTACTGTATAGAGTCTAGACAGGACAACACAACATCACTACTTTATAGAGTCTAGACAGGACAACACAACATCACTACTGTATAGAGTCCAGACATTACAGGACAACATCACTACTGTATAGAGTCTAGATAGGAGAACACAACATCACTACTGTATATAGTCTAGATAGGACAACATCACTACTGTATAGAATCTAGATAGGAGAACACAACATCACTACTGTATAGAGTCTAGACAGGACAACACAACATCACTACTCTATAGAGTCTAGACAGGACAACACAACATCACTACTGTATAGAGTCCAGACATTACAGGACAACACAACATCACTACTGTATAGAGTCTAGACAGGACAACACAACATCACTACTGTATAGAGTCCAGACACAACATCACTACTGTATAGAGTCTAGACAGGACAACATCACTACTGTATAGAGTCCAGACAGGACAACACAACATCACTACTGTATATAGTCTAGATAGGACAACACAACATCACTACTGTATATAGTCTAGATAGGACAACACAACATCACTACTGTATATAGTCTAGACAGGACAACACAACATCACTACTGTATAGAGTCTAGACAGGACAACACAACATCACTACTGTATAGAGTCTAGACAACACAACATCACTACTGGACAACACAACATCACTACTGTATATAGTCCAGACAGGACAATACAACATCACTACTGTATAGAGTCTAGACAGGACAACACAACATCACTACTGTATAGAGTCTAGACAGGACAACACAACATCACTACTGTATATAGTCCAGACAGGACAATACAACATCACTACAGTATAGAGTCTAGACAGGACAACATCACTACTGTATAGAGTCTAGATCACTACAGTATAGAGTCTAGACAGGACAACACAACATCACTACTGTATATAGTCCAGACAGGACAACACAACATCACTACTGTATAGAGTCTAGACAGGACAACATCACTACTGTATAGAGTCTAGACAGGACAACACAACATCACTACAGTATAGAGTCCAGACAGGACAACACAACATCACTACTGTATAGAGTCTAGACAGGACAACACAACATCACTACTGTCTAGACAGGACAACACAACATCACTACTGTATAGAGTCTAGTCTAGATAGGACAACACAACATCTAGATAGGACAACACAACATCACTACTGTATAGAGTCTAGATAGGACAACACAACATCACTACTGTATAGAGTCTAGACAGGACAACATCACTACTGTATAGAGTCCAGACAGGACAACACAACATCACTACTGTATAGAGTCTAGACAGGACAACACAACATCACTACTGTATAGAGTCTAGACAGGACAACATCACTACTGTATAGAGTCTAGACAGGACAACACAACATCACTACTGTATAGAGTCTAGACAGGACAACACAACATCACTACTGTATAGAGTCCAGACAGGACAACACAACATCACTACTGTATAGAGTCTAGACAGGACAACATCACTACTGTATAGAGTCTAGACAGGACAACACAACATCACTACTGTATAGAGTCTAGACAGGACAACATCACTACTGTATAGAGTCTAGATAGGACAACACAACATCACTACTGTATAGAGTCCAGACATTACAGGACACCATCACTACTGTATATAGTCTAGATAGGACAACATCACTACTGTATAGAGTCCAGACATTACAGGACAACATCACTACTGTATAGAGTCTAGACAGGACAACATCACTACTGTATAGAGTCCAGACAGGACAACACAACATCACTACTGTATAGAGTCCAGACATTACAGGACAACATCACTACTGTATACTAGACAGGACAACATCACTACTGTATAGAGTCCAGACATTACAGGACAACATCACTACTGTATAGAGTCCAGACATTACAGGACAACACAACATCACTACTGGACAGACACAACATCACTACTGTATATAGTCTAGATAGGACAACATCACTACTGTATATAGTCTAGATAGGACAACATCACTACTGTATAGAGTCTAGATAGGAAAACACAACATCACTACTGTATAGAGTCTAGACAGGACAACACAACATCACTACTGTATAGAGTCCAGACATTACAGTACAACATCACTACTGTATAGAGTCTAGACAGGACAACATCACTACTGTATAGAGTCTAGACAGGACAACACAACATCACTACTGTATAGAGTCTAGATAGGAGAACACAACATCACTACTGTATAGAGTCCAGACAGGACAATACAACATCACTACAGTATAGAGTCTAGACAGGACAACACAACATCACTACTGTATAGAGTCTAGACAGGACAACACAACATCACTACTTTACAGAGTCTAGACAGGACAACACAACATCACTACTGTATAGAGTCCAGACATTACAGGACAACATCACTACTGTATAGAGTCTAGATAGGAGAACACAACATCACTACTGTATAGAGTCTAGATAGGACAACACAACATCACTACTGTATAGAATCTAGATAGGAGACAGGAAACACAACATCACTACTGTATAGAGTCTAGACAGGACAACACAACATCACTACTCTATAGAGTCTAGACAGGACAACACAACATCACTACTTTATAGAGTCTAGACAGGACAACACAACATCACTACTGTATAGAGTCCAGACATTAACATCACTACTGTATAGAGTCCAGACATTACAGGACAACATCACTACTGTATAGAGTCTAGATAGGAGAACACAACATCACTACTGTATATAGTCTAGATAGGACAACATCACTACTGTATAGAATCTAGATAGGAGAACACAACATCACTACTGTATAGAGTCTAGACAGGACAACACAACATCACTACTCTATAGAGTCTAGACAGGACAACACAACATCACTACTGTATAGAGTCCAGACATTACAGGACAACACAACATCACTACTGTATAGAGTCTAGACAGGACAACACAACATCACTACTGTATAGAGTCCAGACACAACATCACTACTGTATAGAGTCTAGACAGGACAACATCACTACTGTATAGAGTCCAGACAGGACAACACAACATCACTACTGTATATTGTCTAGATAGGACAACACAACATCACTACTGTATATAGTCTAGATAGGACAACACAACATCACTACTGTATATAGTCTAGACAGGACAACACAACATCACTACTGTATAGAGTCTAGACAGGACAACACAACATCACTACTGTATAGAGTCTAGACAGGACAACACAACATCACTACTGTATATAGTCCAGACAGGACAATACAACATCACTACAGTATAGAGTCTAGACAGGACAACACAACATCACTACTGTATAGAGTCTAGACAGGACAACATCACTACTGTATAGAGTCTAGACAGGACAACACAACATCACTACAGTATAGAGTCTAGACAGGACAACACAACATCACTACTGTATATAGTCCAGACAGGACAACACAACATCACTACTGTATAGAGTCTAGACAGGACAACATCACTACTGTATAGAGTCTAGACAGGACAACACAACATCACTACAGTATAGAGTCCAGACAGGACAACACAACATCACTACTGTATAGAGTCTAAACAGGACAACACAACATCACTACTGTATATAGTCTAGATAGGACAACACAACATCACTACTGTATAGAGTCTAGATAGGACAACACAACATCACTACTGTATAGAGTCTAGACAGGACAACATCACTACTGTATAGAGTCCAGACAGGACAACACAACATCACTACTGTATAGAGTCTAGACAGGACAACACAACATCACTACTGTATAGAGTCTAGACAGGACAACATCACTACTGTATAGAGTCTAGACAGGACAACACAACATCACTACAGTATAGAGTCTAGACAGGACAACACAACATCACTACTGTATATAGTCCAGACAGGACTACACAACATCACTACTGTATAGAGTCTAGACAGGACAACATCACTACTGTATAGAGTCTAGACAGGACAACACAACATCACTACTGTATAGAGTCTAGACAGGACAACATCACTACTGTATAGAGTCTAGATAGGACAACACAACATCACTACTGTATAGAGTCCAGACATTACAGGACACCATCACTACTGTATATAGTCTAGATAGGACAACATCACTACTGTATAGAGTCCAGACATTACAGGACAACATCACTACTGTATAGAGTCTAGACAGGACAACATCACTACTGTATAGAGTCCAGACAGGACAACACAACATCACTACTGTATAGAGTCCAGACATTACAGGACAACATCACTACTGTATATAGTCTAGATAGGACAACATCACTACTGTATAGAGTCCAGACATTACAGGACAACATCACTACTGTATAGAGTCCAGACATTACAGGACAACACAACATCACTACTGTATATAGTCTAGATAGGACAACATCACTACTGTATATAGTCTAGATAGGAGAACACAACATCACTACTGTATATAGTCTAGATAGGACAACATCACTACTGTATATAGTCTAGATAGGACAACATCACTACTGTATATAGTCTAGATAGGACAACATCACTACTGTATAGAGTCTAGATAGGAAAACACAACATCACTACTGTATAGAGTCTAGACAGGACAACACAACATCACTACTGTATAGAGTCCAGACAGGACAACACAACATCACTACTGTATAGAGTCTAGACATTACAGGACAACACAACATCACTACTGTATAGAGTCTAGATAGGAGAACACAACATCACTACTGTATATAGTCTAGATAGGACAACATCACTACTGTATAGAATCTAGATAGGAGAACACAACATCACTACTGTATAGAGTCTAGACAGGACAACACAACATCACTACTCTATAGAGTCTAGACAGGACAACACAACATCACTACTGTATAGAGTCCAGACATTACAGGACAACACAACATCACTACTGTATAGAGTCTAGACAGGACAACACAACATCACTACTGTATAGAGTCCAGACACAACATCACTACTGTATAGAGTCTAGACAGGACAACATCACTACTGTATAGAGTCCAGACATTACAGGACAACACAACATCACTACTGTATAGAGTCTAGACAGGACAACACAACATCACTACTGTATATAGTCTAGATAGGACAACACAACATCACTACTGTATATAGTCCAGACAGGACAATACAACATCACTACTGTATAGAGTCTAGACAGGACAACACAACATCACTACTGTATAGAGTCTAGACAGGACAACACAACATCACTACTGTATAGAGTCCAGACAGGACAAACATCACTACTGTATAGAGTCTAGATCAACACAACATCACTACTGTATAGAGTCTAGACAGGACAACACAACATCACTACTGTATAGAGTCTAGACAGGACAACACAACATCACTACTGTATAGAGTCTAGACAGGACAACACAACATCACTACTGTATAGAGTCCAGACAGGACAACACAACATCACTACTGTATAGAGTCTAGACAGGACAACACAACATCACTACTGTATCTAGAGTCAACAACATCAGACAGGACAACACAACATCACTACTGTATAGAGTCCAGACAGGACAACACAACATCACTACTGTATAGAGTCTAAACAGGACAACACAACATCACTACTGTATAGAGTCTAGATAGGACAACACAACATCACTACTGTATAGAGTCTAGATAGGACAACACAACATCACTACTGTATAGAGTCTAGACAGGACAACATCACTACTGTATAGAGTCCAGACAGGACAACACAACATCACTACTGTATAGAGTCTAGACAGGACAACACAACATCACTACTGTATAGAGTCAACACAACATCACTACTGTATAGAGTCTAGACAGGACAACACAACATCACTACTGTATAGAGTCTAGACAGGACAACACAACATCACTACTGTATAGAGTCTAGACAGGACAACACAACATCACTACTGTATAGAGTCTAGACAGGACAACATCATACTGTATAGAGTCTAGACAGGACAACACAACATCACTACTAGTATAGAGTCTAGACAGGACAACACAACATCACTACTGTATAGAGTCTAGACAGGACAACACAACATCACTACTGTATAGAGTCTAGACAGGACAACATCACTACTGTATAGAGTCTAGACAGGACAACACAACATCACTACTGTAGAGTCTAGACAGGACAACACAGAGAGTCCAGACAGGACAAGACAGGACAACATCACTACTGTATAGAGTCTAGACAGGACAACACAACATCACTACTGTATAGAGTCAACACAACATCACTACTGTATAGAGTCTAGATAGGACAGGACAACACAACATCACTACTGTATAGAGTCTAGATAGGACAACACAACATCACTACTGTATAGAGTCTAGACAGGACAACATCACTACTGTATAGAGTCACTACAACACAACATCACTACTGTATAGAGTCTAGACAGGACAACACAACATCACTACTGTATAGAGTCTAGACAGGACAACATCACTACTGTATAGAGTCTAGACAGGACAACACAACATCACTACTGTATAGAGTCTAGACAGGACAACACAACATCACTACTGTATAGAGTCCAGACAGGACAACACAACATCACTACTGTATAGAGTCTAGACAGACAACAACATCACTACTGTATAGAGTCTAGACAGGACAACACAACATCACTACTGTATAGAGTCTAGACAGGACAACACAACATCACTACTGTATAGAGACAAACATCACTACTGTATAGAGTCTAGACAGGACAACACAACATCACTACTGTATAGAGTCCAGACATTACAACACAACATCACTACTGTATAGAGTCTACTACTGTATAGAGTCCAGACATTACAGGACACAACATCACTACTGTATAGAGTCCAGACATTACAGGACAACATCACTACTGTATAGAGTCTAGATAGGACAACATCACTACTGTATAGAGTCCAGACAACACACTACTGTATAGAGACACAACATCACTACTGTATAGAGTCCAGACAACATCACTACTGTATAGGTCTAGACAGGACAAACATCACTACTGTATATAGTCATAGGTCAACACAACATCACTACTGTATATAGTCTAGATAGGACAACATCAACTGTATCAGATAGAGTCAGATAGGACAACATCACTACTGTATATAGTCTAGATAGGACAACATCACTACTGTATATAGTCTAGATAGGACAACATCACTACTGTATATAGTCTAGATAGGACAACATCACTACTGTATAGAGTCTAGATAGGAAAACACAACATCACTACTGTATAGAGTCTAGACAGGACAACACAACATCACTACAGAGTCCAGACAACAACACAACATCACTACTGTATAGAGTCTAGACATTACAGGACAACACAACATCACTACTGTATAGAGTCTAGATAGGAGAACACAACATCACTACTGTATATAGTCTAGATAGGACAACATCACTACTGTATAGAGTCTAGATAGGAAAACACAACATCACTACTGTATAGAGTCTAGACAGGACAACACAACATCACTACTGTATAGAGTCCAGACAGGACAACACAACATCACTACTGTATAGAGTCCAGACATTACAGGACAACACAACATCACTACTGTATAGAGTCTAGACAGGACAACACAACATCACTACTGTATAGAGTCCAGACACAACATCACTACTGTATAGAGTCTCAGACAGGACAACACAACATCACTACTGTACAGAGTCTAGACAACACAACATCACTACTGTATAGAGTCCAGACAGGACAACACAACATCACTACTGTATAGAGTCTAGATAGGACAACACAACATCACTACTGTATAGAGTCTAGACAGGACAACACAACATCACTACTGTATATAGTCTAGACAGGACAACACAACATCACTACTGTATAGAGTCTAGACAGGACAACACAACATCACTACTGTATAGAGTCTAGACAGGACAACACAACATCACTACTGTATATAGTCCAGACAACACAACATCACAACATCACTCACTAGTATAGAGTCTAGACAGGACAACACAACATCACTACTGTATAGAGTCTAGACAGGACAACATCACTACTGTATAGAGTCTAGACAGGACAACACAACATCACTACTGTATAGAGTCTAGACAGGACAACACAACATCACTACTGTATAGAGTCTAGACAGGACAACACAACATCACTACTGTATAGAGTCAGACAGGACAACATCACTACTGTATAGAGTCCAGACAGGACAACACAACATCACTACTGTATAGAGTCCAGACAGGACAACACAACATCACTACTGTATAGAGTCTCACTAATAGACAACACAACATCACTACTGTATAGAGTCCAGACAGGACAACACAACATCACTACTGTATAGAGTCTAGATAGGACAACACAACATCACTACTGTATAGAGTCTAGACAGGACAACATCACTACTGTATAGAGTCCAGACAGGACAACACAACATCACTACTGTATAGAGTCTAGACAGACAACACAACATCACTACTGTACTACTCACTACTGGAGTCTAGACAGGACAACATCACTACTGTATAGAGTCTAGACAGGACAACACAACATCACTACTGTATAGAGTCACTAGATAGAGTCTAGACAGGACAACACAACATCACTACTGTATATAGTCCAGACAACACAACATCACTACTGTATAGAGTCTAGACAGGACAACAACATCACTACTGTATAGAGTCTAGACAGGACAACACAACATCACTACTGTATAGAGTCTAGACAGGACAAACATCACTAGACTGTATAGAGTCTAGACAGGACAACACAACATCACAACATCACTACTGTATAGAGTCCAGACATTACAGGACACAACATCACTACTGTATATCTAGAGGACAACATCATAGACAGGACAACATCACTACTGTATAGAGTCCAGACAGGACAACATCACTACTGTATAGAGTCTAGACAGGACAACATCACTACTGTATATAGTCTAGATAGGACAACACAACATCATAGAGTCCAGACAGGACAACACAACATCACTACTGTATAGAGTCCAGACATTACAGGACTACTGTATAGAGTCTAGATTAGGACAACATCACTACTGTATCACTACTGAGTCCAGACATTACAGGACAACATCACTACTGTATAGAGTCTAGACAGACAGGACAACACAACATCACTACTGTATAGTCTAGAGGACAACACAACATCACTACTGTATAGAGTCAGACAGGACAACACAACATCACTACTGTATAGAGTCAACATCAACACAACATCACTACTGTATAGTCTAGACAGGACAACACAACATCACTACTGTATAGAGTCTAGACAGGACAACACAACTGTATCACAACACACACTACTGTATAGAGTCTAGACAGAGTGTATAGAGTCTAGACAGGACAACACAACATCACTACTGTATAGAGTCCAGACAGGACAACACAACATCACTACTGTATATAGTCCAGTCAACACAACATCAGACAGAGTCTACAGGACAACAATACAACATCACTACTGTATAGAGTCAACATCACTACTGTATAGAGTCTAGACATTACAGGACAACACAACATCACTACTGTATAGAGTCTAGACATTACAGGACAACACAACATCACTACTGTATAGAGTCCAGACATCACTACTGTATAGGTCTAGAAGGACACACAACATCACTACTGTATAGAGTCCAGACAGGACAATACAACATCACTACTGTATAGAGTCTAGACAGGACAACACAACATCACTACTGTATAGAGTCTAGACATTACAGGACAACACAACATCACTACTGTATAGAGTCCAGACAGGACAATACAACATCACTACTGTATAGAGTCCAGACAGGACAATACAACATCACTACTGTATAGAGTCCAGACAGGACAATACAACATCACTACTGTATAGAGTCCAGACAGGACAACACAACATCACTACTGTATAGACAGACAGGACAGACTACTGTATAGTCCAGACAGGACAACACAACATCACTACTGTATAGAGTCTAGACAGGACAACACAACATCACTACTGTATAGAGTCCAGACAGGAGAACACAACATCACTACTGTATAGAGTCCAGACAGGACAACACAACATCACTACTGTATAGAGTCCAGACAGGACAACACAACATCACTACTGTATAGAGTCTAGACAGGACAACACAACATCACTACTGTATAGAGTCCAGACATTCACTACTGTATAGAGTCAGACAGGACAACACATCACTACTGTATAGAGTCTAGACAGGACAACATCACTACTGTATAGAGTCTAGACAGGACAACACAACATCACTACTGTATAGAGTCTAGACATTACAGGACAACACAACATCACTACTGTATAGAGTCTAGACAGGACAACACAACATCACTACTGTATAGAGTCTAGACAGGACAACACAACATCACTACTCTATAGAGTCTAGACAGGACAACACAACATCACTACTTTATAGAGTCTAGACAGGACAACACAACATCACTACTGTATAGAGTCCAGACATTACAGGACAACATCACTACTGTATAGAGTCTAGATAGGAGAACACAACATCACTACTGTATATAGTCTAGATAGGACAACATCACTACTGTATAGAATCTAGATAGGACAACACAACATCACTACTGTATATAGAATCTAGTCATCATCTAGATAGGAGAACAACATCACTACTGTATAGAGTCTAGATCACTACTGTATAGAGTCTAGACAGGACAACAACACAACATCACTACTGTATAGAGTCTAGACAGGACAACACAACATCACTACTGTATAGAGTCCAGACAGGACAACATCACTACTGTATAGAGTCTAGACAGGACAACACAACATCACTACTGTATAGAGTCTAGACAGGACAACACAACATCACTACTGTATAGAGTCTAGACAGACAACACAACATCACTACTGTATAGAGTCTAGACAGGACAACACAACATCACTACTGTATAGAGTCTAGACAGGACAACACAACATCACTACTGTATAGAGTCTAGACAGGACAACACAACATCACTACTGTATAGAGTCTAGACAGGACAACACAACATCACTACTGTATAGAGTCTAGAGTCACTACTGTATAGAGTCTAGACAGGACAACACAACATCACTACTGTATAGAGTCTAGACAGGACAACACAACATCACTACTGTATAGAGTCTAGACAGGACAACACAACATCACTACTTTACAGAGTCTAGACAGGACAACACAACATCACTACTGTATAGAGTCCAGACATTACAGGACAACATCACTACTGTATAGAGTCTAGATAGGAGAACACAACATCACTACTGTATATAGTCTAGATAGGACAACATCACTACTGTATAGAATCTAGATAGGAGAACACAACATCACTACTGTATAGAGTCTAGACAGGACAACACAACATCACTACTCTATAGAGTCTAGACAGGACAACACAACATCACTACTGTATAGAGTCCAGACATTACAGGACAACACAACATCACTACTGTATAGAGACATCTCACTACTGACAGGACAACACAACTGTATATCAGACAGGACAACAACATCACTACTGTATAGAGTCCAGACAACACAACATCACTACTGGACAACATCACTACTGTATAGAGTCTAGACAGGACAACATCACTACTGTATAGAGTCCAGACAGGACAACACAACATCACTACTGTATATAGTCTAGATAGGACAACACAACATCACTACTGTATATAGTCTAGATAGGACAACACAACATCACTACTGTATATAGTCCAGACAGGACAATACAACATCACTACAGTATAGAGTCTAGACAGGACAACACAACATCACTACTGTATAGAGTCTAGACAGGACAACATCACTACTGTATAGAGTCTAGACAGGACAACACAACATCACTACAGTATAGAGTCTAGACAGGACAACACAACATCACTACTGTATATAGTCCAGACAAGACAACACAACATCACTACTGTATAGAGTCTAGACAGGACAACATCACTACTGTATAGAGTCTAGACAGGACAACACAACATCACTACAGTATAGAGTCCAGACAGGACAACACAACATCACTACTGTATAGAGTCTAAACAGGACAACACAACATCACTACTGTATATAGTCTAGATAGGACAACACAACATCACTACTGTATAGAGTCTAGATAGGACAACACAACATCACTACTGTATAGAGTCTAGACAGGACAACATCACTACTGTATAGAGTCCAGACAGGACAATACAACATCACTACTGTATAGAGTCTAGACAGGACAACACAACATCACTACTGTATAGAGTCTAGACAGGACAACACAACATCACTACAGTATAGAGTCTAGACAGGACAACACAACATCACTACTGTATATAGTCCAGACAGGACAACACAACATCACTACTGTATAGAGTCTAGACAGGACAACATCACTACTGTATAGAGTCTAGACAGGACAACACAACATCACTACTGTATAGAGTCTAGACAGGACAACATCACTACTGTATAGAGTCTAGATAGGACAACACAACATCACTACTGTATAGAGTCCAGACATTACAGGACAACATCACTACTGTATATAGTCTAGATAGGACAACATCACTACTGTATAGAGTCCAGACATTACAGGACAACATCACTACTGTATAGAGTCTAGACAGGACAACATCACTACTGTATAGAGTCCAGACAGGACAACACAACATCACTACTGTATAGAGTCCAGACAGTAGAGTCCACATTACAGGACAACATCACTACTGTATATAGTCTAGATAGGACAACATCACTACTGTATAGAGTCCAGACATTACAGGACAACATCACTACTGTATAGAGTCCAGACATTACAGGACAACACAACATCACTACTGTATATAGTCTAGATAGGACAACATCACTACTGTATATAGTCTAGATAGGAGAACACAACATCACTACTGTATATAGTCTAGATAGGACAACATCACTACTGTATATAGTCTAGATAGGACAACATCACTACTGTATATAGTCTAGATAGGACAACATCACTACTGTATATAGTCTAGATAGGACAACATCACTACTGTATAGAGTCTAGATAGGAAAACACAACATCACTACTGTATAGAGCGCACACTGAGGTTTGGACAGAGACCAATAGTTGAACAGCCATAATCAGGGACCATGGAGACAGATTGTTCATTATGAAAGAATGGAGTCGTGGAATTTACCGGAATATATACCCCTTTTTGCGGGCGTGTGTGTGTGTGTATGTGTGCGTGTGTGTGTCGGTATGAAATTTACTGGAATTTACCCCAGTATGTGGAGTGTGTGTATGTGTGCGTGTGTGTGTGTGTGTGTGTGTGCGTGTGTGCGTGTGTGTGTGTGTGTCGGTATGAAATTTACTGGAATTTACCCCAGTATGTGGAGTGTGTGTGTGTGTGTGTGTGTGTGTGTGTGTGTGTGTGTGTGTGTGTGTCTGTTTGCTGTTTGCTTGTCACTCAGGAAACTGTATCAATCCAGACCAGCCAAGTCCCCATCTTCTACAATCTAAAGCCTTATCATATATTAGTTATATATATATATATATATATGACATTAAATAACACTTCTAAAACATGCAAGGTTAAATAATTAGTCAAAGGTTAATTAATTTTATCATTTATAATTAAAATATTGAGCGATATCGTTGGTTTGCGTGGAACATGGGGGTTAGAAATTAAATCAATACACACACACACACACACACACACACACACACACACACACACACACACACACACACATACCATATATATTAAAACATTCACTTCGCAATTAATTAATGGATTAATTAAAAATCTACAGAGAGGAGAAGTTGTCAGAGGCTCTAGGTTTCTGGACTGGAACAAATCCCTTATTAACTAGATACAGCTATAGACCACTACAGCATTACACTAACTAGATACAGCTATAGACCACTACAGCATTACACTAACTAGATACAGCTATAGACCTATACAGCATTACACTAACTAGATACAGCTATAGACCTATACAGCATTACACTAACTATATACAGCTATAGACCTATACAGCATTACACTAACTAGATACAGCTATAGACCTATACAGCATTACACTAACTAGATACAGCTATAGACCTATACAGTATTACACTAACTAGATACAGCTATAGACCTATACAGCATTACACTAACTAGATACAGCTATAGACCTATACAGCATTACACTAACTATAGACCTATACAGCATTACACTAACTAGATACAGCTATAGACCTATACAGCATTACACTAACTATAGACCTATACAGCATTACACTAACTATATACAGCTATAGACCTATACAGCATTACACTAACTATACACAGCTATAGACCAATACAGCATTACACTAACTAGATACAGCTATAGACCTATACAGCATTACACTAACTAGATACAGCTATAGACCTATACAGCATTACACTAACTATATACAGCTATAGACCTATACAGCATTACACTAACTAGATACAGCTATAGACCTATACAGCATTACACTAACTATAGACCTACAGCATTATACACACTAACTATAGACCTATACAGCATTACACTAACTAGATACAGCTATAGACCTATACAGCATTACACTAACTATAGACCTATACAGCATTACACTAACTATAGACCTATACAGCATTACACTAACTATAGACCTATACAGCATTACACTAACTAGATACAGCTATAGACCTATACAGCATTACACTAACTATAGACCTATACAGCATTACACTAACTATATACAGCTATAGACCTATACAGTATTACACTAACTAGATACAGCTATAGACCTATACAGCATTACACTAACTATATACAGCTATAGACCACTACAGCATTACACTAACTATAGACCTATACAGCATTACACTAACTAGATACAGCTATAGACCAATACAGCATTACACTAACTAGATACAGCTATAGACCTATACAGCATTACACTAACTAGATACAGCTATAGACCTATACAGCATTACACTAACTATATACAGCTATAGACCTATACAACATTACACTAACTATATACAGCTATAGACCAATACAGCATTACACTAACTAGATACAGCTATAGACCTATACAGCATTACACTAACTAGATACAGCTATAGACCTATACAGCATTACACTAACTATAGACCTATACAGCATTACACTAACTAGATACAGCTATAGACCAATACAGCATTACACTAACTAGATACAGCTATAGACCTATACAGCATTACACTAACTATAGACTAACTATAGACCTATACAGCATTACACTAACTATAGACCTATACAGCATTACACTAACTATATACAGCTATAGACCTATACAACATTACACTAACTAGATACAGCTATAGACCTATACAACATTACACTAACTAGATACACCTATAGACCAATACAGCATTACACTAACTATAGACCTATACAGCATTACACTAACTATATACAGCTATAGACCTATACAGCATTACACTAACTAGATACAGCTATAGACCAATACAGCATTACACTAACTAGATACAGCTATAGACCTATACAGCATTACACTAACTATATAACTAGATACAGCTATAGACCTATACAGTATTACACTAACTATAGACCTATACAGCATTACACTAACTATAGACCTATACAGCATTACACTAACTATAGACCTATACAACATTACACTAACTATAGACCTATACAGCATTACACTAACTATAGACCTATACAACATTACACTAACTATAGACCTATACAGCATTACACTAACTAGATACAGCTATAGACCTATACAGCATTACACTAACTATAGACCTATACAGCATTACACTAACTATAGACCTATACAGCATTACACTAACTATAGACCTATGCAGCATTACACTAACTAGATACAGCTATAGACCTATACAGCATTACACTAACTAGATACAGCTATAGACCTATACAGCATTACACTAACTATAGACCTATACAGCATTACACTAACTATATACAGCTATAGACCTATACAGCATTACACTAACTAGATACAGCTATAGACCTATACAGCATTACACTAACTAGATACAGCTATAGACCTATACAGCATTACACTAACTATATACACCTATAGACCTATACAGCATTACACTAACTAGATACAGCTATAGACCTATACAGCATTACACTAACTATAGACCTATACAGCATTACACTAACTATATACAGCTATAGACCTATACAGTATTACACTAACTAGATACAGCTATAGACCTATACAGCATTACACTAACTAGATACAGCTATAGACCTATACAGCATTACACTAACTATAGACCTATACAGAATTACACTAACTAGATACAGCTATAGACCACTACAGCATTACACTAACTAGATACAGCTATAGACCTATACAGCATTACACTAACTATAGACCTATACAGCATTACACTAACTATATACACCTATAGACCTATACAGCATTACACTAACTAGATACAGCTATAGACCTATACAGCATTACACTAACTATAGACCTATACAGCATTACACTAACTAGATACAGCTATAGACCTATACAGCATTACACTAACTAGATACAGCTATAGACCTATACAGCATTACACTAACTATAGACCTATACAGCATTACACTAACTAGATACAGCTATAGACCTATACAACATTACACTAACTAGATACAGCTATAGACCTATACAACATTACACTAACTAGATACACCTATAGACCAATACAGCATTACACTAACTATAGACCTATACAGCATTACACTAACTATATACAGCTATAGACCTATACAGCATTACACTAACTAGATACAGCTATAGACCTATACAGTATTACACTAACTATATACAGCTATAGACCTATACAGCATTACACTAACTATAGACCTATACAGCATTACACTAACTATATACAGCTATAGACCTTTACAGCATTACACTAACTATAGACCTATACAGCATTACACTAACTAGATACAGCTATAGACCTATACAGTATTACACTAACTATATACAGCTATAGACCTTTACAGCATTACACTAACTATAGACCTATACAGCATTACACTAACTATAGACCTATACAGCATTACACTAACTATATACAGCTATAGACCTATACAGCATTACACTAACTATAGACCTATACAGCATTACACTAACTATATACAGCTATAGACCTATACAGCATTACACTAACTATAGACCTATACAGCATTACACTAACTAGATACAGCTATAGACCTATACAGCATTACACTAACTAGATACAGCTATAGACCTATACAGCATTACACTAACTATATACAGCTATAGACCTATACAGCATTACACTAACTATATACAGCTATAGACCTATACAGCTATAGACCTATACAGCATTACACTAACTATAGACCTATACAGCATTACACTAACTATATAACTAGATACAGCTATAGACCTATACAGCATTACACTAACTATAGACCTATACAGCATTACACTAACTATAGACCTATACAGCATTACACTAACTAGATACACCTATAGACCTATACAGCATTACACTAACTAGATACAGCTATAGACCTATACAGCATTACACTAACTATATACAGCTATAGACCACTACAGCATTACACTAACTAGATACAGCTATAGACCTATACAGCATTACACTAACTATAGACCTATACAGCATTACACTAACTATATACACCTATAGACCTATACAGCATTACACTAACTAGATACAGCTATAGACCTATACAGCATTACACTAACTATATACAGCTATAGACCTATACAGCATTACACTAACTATAGACCTATACAGCATTACACTAACTATAGACCTATACAGCATTACACTAACTATATACAGCTATAGACCTATACAGCATTACACTAACTATAGACCTATACAGCATTACACTAACTATATACAGCTATAGACCTATACAGCATTACACTAACTATAGACCTATACAGCATTACACTAACTAGATACAGCTATAGACCTATACAGCATTACACTAACTATATACAGCTATAGACCTATACAGCATTACACTAACTATATACAGCTATAGACCTATACAGCATTACACTAACTAGATACAGCTATAGACCTATACAGCATTACACTAACTAGATACAGCTATAGACCTATACAGCATTACACTAACTAGATACAGCTATAGACCTATACAGCATTACACTAACTATATACAGCTATAGACCTATACAGCATTACACTAACTATATACAGCTATAGACCTATACAGCATTACACTAACTATAGACCTATACAGCATTACACTAACTATATAACTAGATACAGCTATAGACCTATACAGCATTACACTAACTATAGACCTATACAGCATTACACTAACTAGATACACCTATAGACCTATACAGTATTACACTAACTAGATACAGCTATAGACCACTACAGCATTACACTAACTATATACAGCTATAGACCACTACAGCATTACACTAACTAGATACAGCTATAGACCTATACAGCATTACACTAACTATATACACCTATAGACCTATACAGCATTACACTAACTAGATACAGCTATAGACCTATACAGCATTACACTAACTATATTCAGCTATAGACCTATACAGCATTACACTAACTAGATACAGCTATAGACCTATACAGCATTACACTAACTATAGACCTATACAGCATTACACTAACTATATACAGCTATAGACCAATACAGTATTACACTAACTAGATACAGCTATAGACCAATACAGCATTACACTAACTATATACAGCTATAGACCTATACAGCTTACACTAACTATAGACCTATACAGCATTACACTAACTATAGACCTATACAGCATTACACTAACTATAGACCTATACAGCATTACACTAACTATAGACCTATACAGCATTACACTAACTAGATACACCTATAGACCTATACAGCATTACACTAACTATAGACCTATACAGCATTACACTAACTATATACAGCTATAGACCAATACAGTATTACACTAACTAGATACAGCTATAGACCTATACAACATTACACTAACTATATACAGCTATAGACCTATACAACATTACACTAACTATAGACCTATACAGCATTACACTAACTAGATACAGCTATAGACCAATACAGCATTACACTAACTATAGACCTATACAGCATTACACTAACTAGATACAGCTATAGACCTATACAGCATTACACTAACTAGATACAGCTATAGACCTATACAGCATTACACTAACTATATACAGCTATAGACCTATACAGCATTACACTAACTAGATACAGCTAAAACCTATACAGCATTACACTAACTATAGACCTATACAGCATTAGACTAACTATATACAGCTATAGACCAATACAGTATTACACTAACTAGATACAGCTATAGACCAATACAGCATTACACTAACTATATACAGCTATAGACCTATACAGTATTACACTAACTATAGACCTATACAGCATTACACTAACTATAGACCAATACAGCATTACACTAACTATAGACCTATACAGCATTACACTAACTATAGACCTATACAGCATTACACTAACTAGATACACCTATAGACCTATACAGCATTACACTAACTATAGACCTATACAGCATTACACTAACTATATACAGCTATAGACCTATACAGCATTACACTAACTAGATACAGCTATAGACCAATACAGCATTACACTAACTATAGACCTATACAGCATTACACTAACTAGATACAACTATAGACCTATACAACATTACACTAACTATATACAGCTATAGACCAATACAGCATTACACTAACTAGATACAGCTATAGACCTATACAGCATTACACTAACTATAGACCTATACAGCATTACACTAACTATAGACCTATACAGCATTACCCAAACTATATACAGCTATAGACCTATACAGCATTACACTAACTAGATACAGCTATAGACCTATACAGCATTACACTAACTATAGACCTGTACAGCATTACACTAACTAGATACAACTGTAGACCTATACAGCATTACACTAACTAGATACAGCTATAGACCTATACAGCATTACACTAACTATAGACCGATACAGCATTACACTAACTAGATACAGCTATAGACCTATACAGCATTACACTAACTAGATACAGCTATAGACCTATACAGCATTACACTAACTAGATACAGCTATAGACCTATACAACATTACACTAACTAGATACACCTATAGACCTATACAACATTACACTAACTATATACAGCTATAGACCTATACAGCATTACACTAACTATAGACCTATACAGCATTACACTAACTAGATACAGCTATAGACCTATACAGCATTACACTAACTAGATACAGCTATAGACCTATACAGCATTACACTAACTAGATACAGCTATAGACCTATACAGCATTACACTAACTATATACAGCTATAGACCTATACAGCATTACACTAACTATAGACAGCTATAGACCTATACAGCATTACACTAACTAGATACAGCTATAGACCTATACAGCATTACACTAACTATAGACCTATACAGCATTACACTAACTATAGACCTACTCAACATTACACTAACTAGATACAGCTATAGACCTATACAGCATTACACTAACTATAGACCTATACAGCATTACACTAACTATATACAGCTATAGACCTATACAGCATTACACTAACTAGATACACCTATAGACCTATACAGCATTACACTAACTATAGACCTATACAGCATTACACTAACTATATACAGCTATAGACCTATACAGCATTACACTAACTAGATACAGCTATAGACCTATACAGCATTACACTAACTATAGATACAGCTATAGACCTATACAGCATTACACTAACTATAGACCTATACAGCATTACACAACATTACACTAACTATACAGCTATAGACCTTACAGCATTACACTAACTATAGACCTATACAGCATTACACTAACTAGATACAGCTATAGACCTATACAGCATTACACTAACTATATACAGCTATAGACCTTTACAGCATTACACTAACTATAGACCTATACAGCATTACACTAACTATAGACCTATACAGCATTACACTAACTATATACAGCTATAGACCTATACAGCATTACACTAACTATAGACCTATACAGCATTACACATTACACTAACTATATACAGCTATAGACCTATACAGCATTACACTAACTATAGACCTATACAGCATTACACTAACTAGATACAGCTATAGACCTATACAGCATTACACTAACTAGATACAGCTATAGACCTATACAGCATTACACTAACTATATACAGCTATAGACCTATACAGCATTACACTAACTATATACAGCTATAGACCTATACAGCATTACACTAACTATAGACCTATACAGCATTACACTAACTAGATAACTAGATACAGCTATAGACCTATACAGCATTACACTAACTATAGACCTATACAGCATTACACTAACTATAGACCTACTCAACATTACACTAACTAGATACAGCTATAGACCTATACAGCATTACACTAACTAGATACAACTATAGACCTATACAGCATTACACTAACTAGATACAGCTATAGACCACTACAGCATTACACTAACTATAGACCTATACAGCATTACACTAACTATAGACCTATACAGCATTACACTAACATATACACTATAGACCTATACAGCATTACACTAACTAGATACAGCTATAGACCTATACAGCATTACACTAACTATATACAGCTATAGACCTATACAGCATTACACTAACTATAGACCTATACAGCATTACACTAACTATAGACCTATACAGCATTACACTAACTATATACAGCTCTAGACCTATACAGCATTACACTAACTATAGACCTATACAGCATTACACTAACTATATACAGCTATAGACCTATACAGCATTACACTAACTATAGACCTATACAGCATTACACTAACTAGATACAGCTATAGACCTATACAGCATTACACTAACTATATACAGCTATAGACCTATACAGCATTACACTAACTATATACAGCTATAGACCTATACAGCATTACACTAACTAGATACAGCTATAGACCTATACAGCATTACACTAACTAGATACAGCTATAGACCTATACAGCATTACACTAACTAGATACAGCTATAGACCTATACAGCATTACACTAACTATATACAGCTATAGACCTATACAGCATTACACTAACTATATACAGCTATAGACCTATACAGCATTACACTAACTATAGACCTATACAGCATTACACTAACTATATAACTAGATACAGCTATAGACCTATACAGCATTACACTAACTATAGACCTATACAGCATTACACTAACTAGATACACCTATAGACCTATACAGTATTACACTAACTAGATACAGCTATAGACCACTACAGCATTACACTAACTATATACAGCTATAGACCACTACAGCATTACACTAACTAGATACAGCTATAGACCTATACAGCATTACACTAACTATATACACCTATAGACCTATACAGCATTACACTAACTAGATACAGCTATAGACCTATACAGCATTACACTAACTATATACAGCTATAGACCTATACAGCATTACACTAACTAGATACAGCTATAGACCTATACAGCATTACACTAACTATAGACCTATACAGCATTAGACTAACTATATACAGCTATAGACCAATACAGTATTACACTAACTAGATACAGCTATATACCAATACAGCATTACACTAACTATATACAGCTATAGACCTATACAGTATTACACTAACTATAGACCTATACAGCATTACACTAACTATAGACCAATACAGCATTACACTAACTATAGACCTATACAGCATTACACTAACTATAGACCTATACAGCATTACACTAACTAGATACACCTATAGACCTATACAGCATTACACTAACTATAGACCTATACAGCATTACACTAACTATATACAGCTATAGACCAATACAGTATTACACTAACTAGATACAGCTATAGACCTATACAACATTACACTAACTATATACAGCTATAGACCTATACAACATTACACTAACTATAGACCTATACAGCATTACACTAACTAGATACAGCTATAGACCAATACAGCATTACACTAACTATAGACCTATACAGCATTACACTAACTAGATACAGCTATAGACCTATACAGCATTACACTAACTAGATACAGCTATAGACCTATACAGCATTACACTAACTAGATACACCTATAGACCTATACAGCATTACACTAACTAGATACAGCTATAGACCTATACAGCATTACACTAACTATATACAGCTATAGACCTATACAGCATTACACTAACTAGATACAGCTATAGACCTATACAGCATTACACTAACTATAGACCTATACAGCATTACACTAACTATATACAGCTATAGACCTATACAGCATTACACTAACTAGATACAGCTATAGACCTATACAGCATTACACTAACTATATACAGCTATAGACCTATACAGCATTACACTAACTATAGACCTACAGCATTACACTACCTATACAGCATTACACTAACTATAGACCTATACAGCATTACACTAACTATATTACACCTATAGACCTATACAGCATTACACTAACTATAGACCTATACAGCATTACACTAACTATATACAGCTATAGACCTACAGCATTACACTAACTATAGACCTATACAGCATTACACTAACTAGATACAGCTATAGACCTATACAGCATTACACTAACTATAGACCTATAGACCTATACAGCATTACACTAACTATATACAGCTTACACTAGACCCTATACAGCATTACACTAACTAGATACAGCTATAGACCTATACAGCATTACACTAACTAACAGCTATAGACCTATACAGCATTACACTAACTAGATACAGCTATAGACCTATACAGCATTACACTAACTAGATACAGCTATAGACCTATACAGCATTACACTAACTATATACAGCATTACCTATACAGCATTACACTAACTATAGACCTATACAGCATTACACTAACTATATAACTAGATACAGCTATAGACCTATACAGCATTACACTAACTATAGACCTACACAACATTACACTAACTAGATACAGCTATAGACCTATACAGCATTACACTAACTAGATACAGCTATAGACCACTACAGCATTACACTAACTATATACAGCTATAGACCACTACAGCATTACACTAACTAGATACAGCTATAGACCTATACAGCATTACACTAACTATATACAGCTATAGACCTATACAGCATTACACTAACTAGATACAGCTATAGACCTATACAGCATTACACTAACTATATACAGCTATAGACCTATACAGCATTACACTAACTAGATACAGCTATAGACCTATACAGTATTACACTAACTATAGACCTATACAGCATTACACTAACTACATACAGCTAAGACCAATACAGCATTACACTAACTAGATACAGCTATAGACCAATACAGCATTACACTAACTATATACAGCTAACTAGACCTATACAGTATTACACTAACTATAGACCTATACAGCATTACACTAACTATAGACCATAGACCTACAGCATTACACTAACTATAGACCTATACAGCATTACACTAACTATAGACCTATACAGCATTACACTAACTAGATACACCTATAGACCTATACAGCATTACACTAACTATAGACCTATACAGCATTACACTAACTAGATACAGCTATAGACCTATACAGCATTACACTAACTAGATACAGCTATAGACCTATAGACCTATACAACATTACACTAACTATATACAGCTATAGACCTATACAACATTACACTAACTATAGACCTATACAGCATTACACTAACTAGATACAGCTATACAGCTATAGACCTATACAGCATTACACTAACTATAGACCTATACAGCATTACACTAACTAGATACAGCTATAGACCTATACAGCATTACACTAACTAGATACAGCTATAGACCTATACAGCATTACACTAACTATATACAGCAGC
Organism: Oncorhynchus nerka; assembly: GCF_034236695.1. NCBI lineage: Eukaryota > Metazoa > Chordata > Actinopteri > Salmoniformes > Salmonidae > Oncorhynchus > Oncorhynchus nerka. The sequence continues at coordinate 8,038,253 of NC_088407.1, forward strand.
ATAGACCTAGCATTACACTAACTAGATACAGCTATAGACCTATACAGCATTACACTAACTATAGACCTATACAGCATTACACTAACTATATACAGCTATAGACCTATACAGCATTACACTAACTAGATACAGCTATAGACCTATACAGCATTACACTAACTATATACAGCTATAGACCTATACAGCATTACACTAACTATAGACCTATACAGCATTACACTAACTATAGACCTATACAGCATTACACTAACTATAGACCTATACAGCATTACACTAACTATAGACCTATACAGCATTACACTAACTAGATACACTAACTATAGACCTATAGATTACACTAACTATAGCATTACACTAACTATAGACCTATACAGCATTACACTAACTATATACAGCTATAGACCTATACAGCATTACACTAACTAGATACAGCTATAGACCAATACAGCATTACACTAACTATAGACCTATACAGCATTACACTAACTAGATACAACTATAGACCTATACAACATTACACTAACTATATACAGCTATAGACCAATACAGCATTACACTAACTAGATACAGCTATAGACCTATACAGCATTACACTAACTATAGACCTATACAGCATTACACTAACTATAGACCTATACAGCATTACACTAACTATATACAGCTATAGACCTATACAGCATTACACTAACTAGATACAGCTATAGACCTATACAGCATTACACTAACTATAGACCTATACAGCATTACACTAACTAGATACAACTATAGACCTATACAGCATTACACTAACTATATACAGCTATAGACCTATACAGCATTACACTAACTATAGACCGCATACAGACCTATTTACACTAACTAGATACAGCTATAGACCTATACAGCATTACACTAACTAGATACAGCTATAGACCTATACAGCATTACACTAACTAGATACAGCATTATAGACCTACAACATTACACTAACTAGATACACCTATAGACCTATACAACATTACACTAACTATATACAGCTATAGACCTATACAGCATTACACTAACTATAGACCTATACAGCATTACACTAACTAGATACAGCTATAGACCTATACAGCATTACACTAACTATATACAGCTATAGACCTATACAGCATTACACTAACTAGATACAGCTATAGACCTATACAGCATTACACTAACTATAGACCTATACAGCATTACACTAACTAGATACAGCTATAGACCTATACAGCATTACACTAACTATAGACCTATACAGCATTACACTAACTATAGACCTACTCAACATTACACTAACTAGATACAGCTATAGACCTATACAGCATTACACTAACTAGATACAACTATAGACCTATACAGCATTACACTAACTATAGACCTATACAGCATTACACTAACTATAGACCTATACAGCATTACACTAGCTATAGACCTATACAGCATTACACTAACTATATACAGCTATAGACCTATACAGCATTACACTAACTATAGACCTATACAGCATTACAGCTATAGACCTATACAGCATTACACTAACTATAGACCTATACAGCATTACACTAACTATAGACCTATACAGCATTACACTAACTATAGACCTATACAGCATTACACTAACTATATACAGCTATAGACCTATACAGCATTACACTAACTATAGACCTATACAGCATTACACTAACTATACAGCTATAGACCTATACAGCATTACACTAACTATAGAGCTATAGACCTATACAGCATTACACTAACTAGATACAGCTATAGACCTATACAGCATTACACTAACTATACACAGCATTACACTATAGACCTATACAGCATTACACTAACTATAGACCTATACAGCATTACACTAACTAGATACAGCTATAGACCTATACAGCATTACACTAACTAGATACAGCTATAGACCTATACAGCATTACACTAACTATAGACCTACAGCATTACATTAACTATAGACCTATACAGCATTACACTAACTATAGACCTATACAGCATTACACTAACTATATACAGCATTATAGACCTATACAGCATTACACTAACTATAGACTAGATACAGCAGCATTACACTAACTATAGACCTATACAGCATTACACTAACTATAGACCTATACAGCATTACACTAACTATAGACCTACAGCATTACACTAACTAGACCTATACAGCATTACACTAACTAGATACAGCTATAGACCTACAGCATTACAGCATTACACCTATAACTACTAACTAGATACAGCTATAGACCTATACAGCATTACACTAACTATAGACCTACATTACACTAACTAGACCTATACAGCATTACACTAACTAGATACAGCTATAGACCTATACAGCATTACACTAACTATAGACCTATACAGACCTATACAGCATTACACTAACTAGATACAGCTATAGACCTATACAGCATTACACTAACTAGACCTATACAGCTATAGACCTATACAGCATTACACTAACTATAGACCTACAGCATTACACTAACTATAGACCTATACAGCATTACACTAACTAGATACAGACCTATACAGCATTACACTAACAGCTATAGACCTATACAGCATTACACTAACTAGATACAGCTATAGACCTATACAGCATTACATTAACACTAACTATAGACCTATACAGCATTACACTAACTAGAACCTATACAGCATTACACTAACTATAGACCTACAGCATTACACTAACTAGACAGCTATAGACCTACAGCATTACACTAACTATAGACCTATACAGCATTACACAGCATTAACTATATACAGACCTATACAGCATTACACTAACTATAGACCTATACAGCATTACACTAACTATAGACCTATACAGCATTACACTAACTAGATACAGCTACCTATACAGCATTACACTAACTAGATACATTACACTAGACCTATACAGCTATAGACCTAACTATATACAGCTATAGACCTATACAGCATTACACTAACTATAGACCTATACAGCATTACACTAACTAGATACAGCTATAGACCTATACAGCATTACACTAACTATAGACCTATACAGCATTACACTAACTATAGACCTATACAGCATTACACTAACTAGATACAGCTATAGACCTATACAGCATTACACTAACTATATACAGCTATAGACCTATACAGCATTACACTAACTATAGACCTAGATTACACTAACTAGATACAGCTATAGACCTATACAGCATTACACTAACTATAGACCTATACAGCATTACACTAACTAGATACAGCTATAGACCTATACAGCATTACACTAACTAGATACAGCTATAGACCTATACAGCATTACACTAACTATATACAGCTATAGACCTATACAGCATTACACTAACTAGATACAGCTATAGACCTATACAGCATTACACTAACTATAGACCTACAGACCTATACAGCTATTACACTAACTATATACAGCTATAGACCTATACAGCATTACACTAACTATAGACCTATACAGCATTACACTAACTATAGACCTATACAGCATTACACTAACTATAGACCTATACAGCATTACACTATTACACTAACTATACAGACCTATACAGCATTACACTAACTAGATACACCTATAGACCTATACAGCATTACACTAACTAGATAGACCTATACAGCATTACACTAACTATATACAGCTATAGACCTATACAGCATTACACTAACTAGATACAGCTATAGACCTATACAGCATTACACTAACTATAGACCTATACAGCATTACACTAACTAGATACAGCTATAGACCTATACAGCATTACACTAACTATATACAGCTATAGACCTATACAGCATTACACTAACTAGATACAGCTATAGACCTATACAGCATTACACTAACTATAGACCTATACAGCATTACACTAACTATAGACCTATACAGCATTACACTAACTAGATACAGCTATAGACCTATACAGCATTACACTAACTATACAGCTATAGACCTATACAGCATTACACTAACTATAGACCTATACAGCATTACACTAAGATACATAGACCTATACAGCATTACACTAACTAGATACAGCTATAGACCTATACAGCATTACACTAACTATACAGCATTATATAGACCTATACAGCATTACACAACTAGATACAGCTATAGACCTATACAGCATTACACTAACTATAGACAGCTATAGACCTAGCATTACACTAACTAGATACAGCTATAGACCTATACAGCATTACACTAACTATAGACCTATACAGCATTACACTAACTAGATACAGCTATACCTATAGCATTACACTAACTATATACAGCTATAGACCTATACAGCATTACACTAACTAGATACAGCTATAGACCTATACAGCATTACACTAACTAGATACAGCTATAGACCTATACAGCATTACACTAACTAGATACAGCTATAGACCTATACAGCATTACACTAACTATAGACCTATACTATTAGACCTATATACAGCTATAGACCTATACAGCATTACACTAACTATAGACCTATACAGCATTACACTAACTATATACACCTATACACACTAACTATAGACCTATACAGCATTACAGCTATACATACAGCACTAACTATAGACCTATACAGCATTACACTAACTATAGACCTATACAGCATACACTAACTATAGACCTATACAGCATTACACTAACTATAGCTATAGACCTATACAGCATTACACTAACCTATACAGCATACACCTATAGACCTATACAGCATTACACTAACTATAGACCTATACAGCATTACACTAACTATACACCTATAGACCTATACAGCATTACACTAACTAGATACAGCTATAGACCTATAGACCTACAGCATTACACTAACTAGATACAGCTATAGACCTATACAGCATTACACTAACTATATACAGCTATAGACCTATACAGCATTACACTATAGACCTATACAGCATTACACTAACTATAGACAGCTATAGACCTATACAGCATTACACTAACTATAGACCTATACAGCATTACACTAACTAGATACAGCTATAGACCTATACAGCATTACACTAACTATAGACCTATACAGCAACTATAGACCTATACAGCATTATAGACCTATACAGCATTACACTAACTAGATACAGCTATAGACCTATACAGCATTACACTAACTATATACAGCTATACCTATACAGCATTACACTAACAGCATAGACCTAAGCTATAGACTATATACAGCTAACTAACTAGACCTATACAGCATTACACTAACTAGATACAGCTATAGACCTATACAGCATTACACTAACTATAGACCTATACAGCATTACAGCATATAGACCTATACAGCATTACACTAACTAGATACAGCTATAGACCTATACAGCATTACACTAACTATAGACCTATACAACATTACACTAACTAGATACAGCTATAGACCTATACAGCATTACACTAACTATATACCCTATACAGCATTACACTAACTATAGACCTATACAGCATTACACTAACTATAGACCTATACAGCATTACACTAACAGCTATAGACCTATACAGCATTACACTAACTATAGACCTATACAGCATTACACTAACTATAGACCTATACAGCATTACACTAACTATATAGACCTATAGACCACTAACTATAGACCTAGCATTACACTAACTATAGACCTATACAGCATTACACTAACTATATACAGCTATAGACCTATACAGCATTACACTAACTATACAGCTATAGACCTATACAGCATTACACTAACTATAGACCTATACACTAACTATTACACAACATTACACTACACTAACTATAGACCTATACAGCATTACACTAACTAGATACAGCTATAGACCTATACAGCATTACACTAACTAACTATAGACCTATACAGCATTACACTAACTAGATATAGACATACAGCATTAGACCTACTAGATACAGCATTACACTAACTAGATACAGCTATAGACCTATACAGCATTACACTAACTATATACAGCTATAGACCTATACAGCATTACACTAACTAGATACAGACCTATACAGCATTACACTAACTATAGACCTATACAGCATTACACTAACTATATACAGCTATAGACCTATACAGCATTACAACTAGATAACTAGATACAGCTATAGACCTATACAGCATTACACTAACTATATACAGCATTACACTAACTAGACAGCTATAGACAGCATTACACTAACTAGATACAGCTATAGACCTATACAGCATTACACTAACTATAGACCTATACAGCATTACACTAACTATACAGCTATAGACCTATACAGCATTACACTAACTATAGACCTATACAGCATTACACTAACTAGATACACCTATAGACCTATACAGCATTACACTAACTATAGACCTATACAGCATTACACTAACTATATACAGCTATAGACCTATACAGCATTACACTAACTAGATACAGCTATAGACCTATACAGCATTACACTAACTATATACAGCTATAGACCTATACAGCATTACACTAACTATAGACCTATACAGCATTACACTAACTAGATAACCTATACAGCATAGACCTATACAACATTACACTAACTATATACAGCTATAGACCTATACAGCATTACACTAACTATAGACCTATACAGCATTACACTAACTATAGACCTATACAGCATTACACTAACTACTAAGCTATAGACCTATACAGCATTACACTAACTATAGACCTATACAGCATTACACTAACTATAGATACAGCTATAGACCTATACAGCATTACACTAACTAGATACAGCTATAGACCTATACAGCATTACACTAACTAGATAGACCTGTACAGCATTACACTAACTATAGATACAGCATTACACTAACTAGACCTATACAGCATTACACTAACTAGATACAGCTATAGACCTATACAGCATTACACTAACTAACTATAGACCTATACAGCATTACACTAACTAGATACAGCATTACACTAACTATAGACCTATACAGCATTACACTAACTAGATACAGCTATAGACCTATACAGCATTACACTAACTAGATACAGCTATAGACCTATACAGCATTACACTAACTAGATACAGCTATAGACCTATACAGCATTACACTAACTAAGCTAACTAGACCTATAGCATTACACTAACTAGATACAGCTATAGACCTATACAGCATTACACTAACTATATACAGCTAACTAGACCTATACAGCATTACACTAACTATAGACCTATACAGACCTATACAGCATTACACTAACTATAGACCTACAGCATTACACTAGACCTATACAGCATTACACTAACTAGATACAGCTATAGACCTATACAGCATTACACTAACTAGATACAGCTATAGACCTATACAGCATTACACTAACTATATACAGCATTACACTAACTAGACCTATAGACCTATACAGCATTACACTAACTAGATACAGCTATAGACCTATACAGCATTACACTAACTATAGACCTATACAGCATTACACTAACTATACAGACCACTATACAGCATAGACCTAACAGCATTACACTAACTATAGACCTATACAGCATTACACCTAACTATAACTAGACAGCTATAGACCTATACAGCATTACACTAACTAGATACAGCTATAGACCTATACAGCATTACACTAACTATAGACCTATACAGCATTACACTAACTATATACAGCTATAGACCTATACAGCATTACACTAACTAGATACAGCTATAGACCTATACAGCATTACAACTATACTATAGACCTATACAGACACTAACTAGACCCTATACAGCATTACACTAACTATAGACCTACAGCATTACACTAACTATATACAGATAGACCTATACAGCATTACACTAACTATACAGCTATAGACCTATACAGCATTACACTAACTATATACAGCTATAGACCACTATACAGACCTATTTACACTAACAGCTATAGACCTATACAGCATTACACTAACTAGATAGCATTACCTATACAGCATTACACTAACTATATACAGCTATAGACCTATACAGCATTACACTAACTAGATACAGACCTATACAGCATTACACTAACTAGACCTATAGACCTATACAGCATTACACTAACTATAGACCTATACAGCATTACACTAACTAGATACAGCTATAGACCTATACAGCATTACACTAACTATAGACCTATACAGCATTACACTAACTATACAGCTATAGACCTATACAGCATTACACTAACTAGATACAGCTATAGACCTATACAGCATTACACTAACTATATACAGCTATAGACCTACAGCATACACTAACTAGATACAGCTATAGACCTAGCATTACACTAACTAGATACAGCTATAGACCTATACAGCATTACACTAACTATAGACCTATACAGCATTACAACTAACTAGATACACCTATAGACCTATACAGCATTACACTAACTATAGACCTATACAGCTATAGACCTATACAGCATTACACTAACTAGATACAGCTATAGACACAGCATTACACTAACTAGATACAGCTATAGACCTAACTACAGCATTACACTAACTATATACAGCTATAGACCTATACAGCATTACACTAACTATAGCATTACCTATACAGCATTACACTAACTAGATACAGCTATAGACCAATAACAGCATTACAGCATTACACTAGATACAGCTATAGACCTATACAGCATTACACTAACTAGATACAGCTATAGACCTATACAGCATTACACTAACTAGATACAGCTATAGACCTATACAGCATTACACTAACTAGATACAGCTATAGACCTATACAGCATTACACTAACTATATACAGCTATAGACCTATACAGCATTACACTAACTAGATACAGCTATAGACCTATACAGCATTACACTAACTAGATACAGCTATAGACCTATACAGCATTACACTAACTAGATACAGCTATAGACCTATACAGCATTACACTAACTAGATACACCTATAGACCTATACAGCATTACACTAATACTATAGACCTATACAGCATTACACTAACTAGATACAGCTATAGACAGCAGCATAGACCTATACAGCATTACACTAACTAGATACAGCTATAGACCTATACAGCATTACACTAACTATAGACCCTATACAGCATTACACTAACATTACAGCTATAGACCTATACAGCATTACACTAGATACAGCTATAGACCTATACAGCATTACACTAACTAGATACAGCTACACTAGACCTATACAGCATTACACTAACTATATACAGCTATAGACCTATACAGCATTACACTAACTAGATACAGCTATAGACCTATACAGCATTACACTAACTATAGACCTATACAGCATTACACTAACTAGATACAGCTATAGACCTATACAGCATTACACTAACTATATACAGATAGACCTATTACAGCATTACACAGTAGATACAGCTATAGACCAGCATTACACTAACTATATACAGACCTATACAGCATTACACTAACTAACAGCTATAGACCTATACAGCATTACACTAACTATATACAGCTATAGACCAATACAGCATTACACTAGACCTATAGACCTACAGCATTACACTAACTAGATACAGCTATAGACCTATACAGCATTACACTAACTATAGACAGCTATAGACCTATACAGCATTACACTAACTATAGACCTATACAGCATTACACTAACTATATACAGCTATAGACCTATACAGCATTACACTAACTATAGACCTATACAGCATTACACTAACTAGATACAGCTATAGACCTATACAGCATTACACTAGATACTATAGACCTATACAGCATTACACTAGATACAGCTATAGACCTATACAGCATTACACTAACTATAGACCTATACAGCATTACACTAACTATAGACCTATACAGATTACAGCTATAGACCTATACAGCATTACACTAACTATAGACAGCTATAGACCTATACAGCATTACACTAACTAGATACAGCTATAGACCTATACAGCATTACACTAACTATAGACCTATACAGCATTACACTAACTATACAGCTATAGACCTATACAGCATTACACTAACTAGATACAGCTATAGACCAATACAGCATTACACTAACTAGATACAGCTATAGACCTATACAGCATTACACTAACTATAGACCTATAGACCTACAGCATTACACTAACTATAGACCTATACAGCATTACACTAACTATATACAGCTATAGACCAATACAGCATTACACTAACACTAACTAGATTACAGCTATAGACCTATACAGCATTACACTAACTAGATACAGCTATAGACCTATACAGCATTACACTAACTATATACAGCTATAGACCTATACAGCATTACACTAACTAGATACAGCTATAGACCTATACAGCATTACACTAACTATAGACCTATACAGCATTACACTATAGACCACTACAGCATTACACTAACTAGATACAGCTATAGACCTATACAGCATTACACTAACTATACAGCATTACACTAACTAGATACAGCTATAGACCTATACAGCATTACACTAACTATATACAGCTATAGACCTATACAGCATTACACTAACTAGATACAGCACTAACTAGACCTATACAGCATTACACTAACTATAGACCTATACAGCATTACACTAACTAGATACAGCTATAGACCTATACAGCATTACACTAACTATAGACCTATACAGCATTACACTAACTAGATACAGCTATAGACCTATACAGCATTACACTAACTATAGACCTATACAGCATTACACTAACTAGATACAGCTATAGACCTATACAGCATTACACTAACTATAGACCTATACAGCATTACACTAACTAGATACAGCTATAGACAGCATTACACTAACTATACAGCATACAGCTATAGACCATTACACTACAGACATTACACTAACTAGATACAGCTATAGACCTATACAGCATTACACTAACTATAGATACAGATTACAGCTAACTAGATACAGCTATAGACCTATACAGCATTACACTAACTAGATACAGCTATAGACCTATACAGCATTACACTAACTATACAGCTATAGACCTATACAGACACTAACTAGACCTATAGACCTACAGCATTACACTAACTATAGATACAGCATTACACTAGACCTATACAGCATTACACTAACTAGATACAGCTATAGACCTATACAGCATTACACTAACTAGATACAGCTATAGACCTATACAGTATTACACTAACTAGATACACCTATAGACCTATACAGCATTACACTAACTATAGACCTATACAGCATTACACTAACTATAGACCTATACAGCATTACACTAACTATAGACCTATACAGCATTACACTAACTATAGACCTATACAGCATTACACTAACTAGATACAGCTATAGACCTATACAGCATTACACTAACTATAGACCTATACAGCATTACACTAACTATATAACTAGATACAGCTATAGACCTATACAGCATTACACTAACTAGATACAGCTATAGACCTATACAGCATTACACTAACTAGATACAGCTATAGACCTATACAGCATTACACTAACTATAGACCTATACAGCATTACACTAACTATAGACCTATACAGCATTACACTAACTATATACAGCTATAGACCAATACAGCATTACACTAACTAGATACAGCTATAGACCTATACAGCATTACACTAACTATATACAGCTATAGACCTATACAGCATTACACTAACTATATACAGCTATAGACCAATACAGCATTACACTAACTAGAAACAGCTATAGACCTATACAGTATTACACTAACTAGATACAGCTATAGACCACTACAGCATTACACTAACTATATACAGCTATAGACCTATACAGCATTACACTAACTAGATACAGCTATAGACCTATACAGCATTACACTAACTATATACAGCTATAGACCAATACAGCATTACACTAACTAGATACAGCTATAGACCTATACAGCATTACACTAACTATAGACCTATACAGCATTACACTAACTAGATACAGCTATAGACCTATACAGCATTACACTAACTAGATACAGCTATAGACCTATACAGCATTACACTAACTATAGACCTATACAGCATTACACTAACTAGATACAGCTATAGACCTATACAGCATTACACTAACTATAGACCTATACAGCATTACACTAACTAGATACAGCTATAGACCTATACAGCATTACACTAACTATAGACCTATACAGCATTACACTAACTAGATACAGCTATAGACCTATACAGCATTACACTAACTATAGACCTATACAGCATTACACTAACTATATACAGCTATAGACCTGTACAGCATTACACTAACTAGATACAGCTATAGACCTATACAGCATTACACTAACTAGATACAGCTATAGACCTATACAGCATTACACTAACTATAGACCTATAGACCTATACAGCATTACACTAACTATAGACCTATACAGCATTACACTAACTATATACAGCTATAGACCTATACAGCATTACACTAACTAGATACAGCTATAGACCTATACAGCATTACACTAACTAGATACAGCTATAGACCTATACAGTATTACACTAACTAGATACACCTATAGACCTATACAGCATTACACTAACTATAGACCTATACAGCATTACACTAACTATAGACCTATACAGCATTACACTAACTATAGACCTATACAGCATTACACTAACTATAGACCTATACAGCATTACACTAACTAGATACAGCTATAGACCTATACAGCATTACACTAACTATAGACCTATACAGCATTACACTAACTATATAACTAGATACAGCTATAGACCTATACAGCATTACACTAACTAGATACAGCTGTATACCTATACAGCATTACACTAACTAGATACAGCTATAGACCTATACAGCATTACACTAACTATAGACCTATACAGCATTACACTAACTATAGACCTATACAGCATTACACTAACTATATACAGCTATAGACCAATACAGCATTACACTAACTAGATACAGCTATAGACCTATACAGCATTACACTAACTATAGACCTATACAGCATTACACTAACTATAGACCTATACAGCATTACACTAACTATAGACCTATACAGCATTACACTAACTATAGACCTATACAGCATTACACTAACTAGATACAGCTATAGACCTATACAGCATTACACTAACTATAGACCTATACAGCATTACACTAACTAGATACAGCTATAGACCTATACAGCATTACACTAACTAGATACAGCTATAGAGGCCTGATAATAATGGGGACTGAGGCCTTATAACAATGGGGACTGAGGTCTAATAATAATGGGGACTGAGGCCTTATCATAATGGGGACTGAGGCCTTATAATAATGGGGACCTGCTAATAATGGGGACTGAGGCCTTATAATAATGGGGACTGAGGCCTTATAATAATGACGACTGAGGCTTGATAATAATGGGGACTGAGGCCTAATAATAATGGGGACCTGCTAATAATGGGGACTGAGGCCTTATAATAATGGGGACTGAGGCCTTATAATAATGAGGACTGAGGCTTGATAATAATGGGGACTGAGGCCTAATAATAATGGGGACTGAGGCCTGATAATAATGGGGACTGAGGCCATATAATAATGGGGACTGAGGCCTAATAATAATGGGGACTGAGGCCTAATAATAATGGGGACTGAGGCCTAATAATAATGGGGACTGGGGCCTAATAATAATGGGGACTGAGGTCTAATAATAATGGGGCATGAGGCCTAATAATAATGGGGCATGAGGCCTGATAATAATGGGGACTGAGGCCTTATAATAATGGGGACTGAGGCCTTATAATAATGAGGACTGAGGCTTGATAATAATGGGGACTGAGGCCTAATAATAATGGGGACTGAGGCCTGATAATAATGGGGACTGGGACCTTATAATAATGGGGACTGAGGCCTTATAATAATGGGGACTGAGGCTTTATAATAATGGGGACTGAGGCCTAATAATAATGGGGACTGAGTCCTTATAATAATGGGGACTGAGGCCGTATAATAATGAGGACTGAGGCGTTATAATAATGGGGACTGAGGCCTTATAATAATGAGGACTGAGGCTTTATAATAATGGGGACTGAGGCTTTATAATAATGGGGACTGAGGCCTTATAATAATGGGGACTGAGGCTTTATAATAATGGGGACTGAGGCCTTATAATAATGTTATATCCCCCCTAATAATGTGATAATGACATAAGGAGGGGTGGCGTGATGGTCCCAAGGGAACGTTCTCTGGGGGACCTTAGTCTAGTTCGCTGTAAGTTTGCCAAGGCGTCACTGAGGACCATGTTAGAACAACGCCAGGACCGTTGTAGAACGTTCTCAGAACTGTCATTTTACTAGTCATTTGGACGTTGCGTGATGGTCGTTAGGACGTCACAAAATGGCCGCCTATAGCGATAATGATTTTGTGTCAACGGTCCCCTGGAAGTTTTGTCTAGTCCCCAAATACCGCTTCAGGACGTTGTGTCATGGTATCCAAAAGGGAAACATAAAAAAGACAGTGAATCTAACATTATTGCACAATTCAAGGTGATCGTATTTACCCAATTCATAATATAATAATGTAATAATTATTACATTATGCGCAAACACATGATTACATTATTGACATTATCATATTATATTACATTATCATAATATATTACATGATCTCACGTTATTACATTATCGTACTATATTACATTATCACAATGTTTTGTGCTATCATACATTATTACATTATCAACATTTTTACATTATCATAAATTATTACATTCTCAATTTATTGCATTATCATAATATATTACATTATCATGGTGTTTTGCATCACCATGCATTATTACATTATCATAATCATTACATTATCGTACATTATTACATTATCGTACATTATTACATTATCACAATTTATTACATTATCACAATTTATTACATTATAAATGCGTAGATTATTAGCTACCGTTACATTATTCACATGTTTATTACATTACCGGTGTTTATTACATTACCGGTGTTTATTACATTACCGGTGTTTATTACATTACCGGTGTTTATTACATTGCCGGTGTTTAATACATTACCGGTGTTTATTACATTACCGGTGTTTATTACATTACCGGTGTTTAATACATTACCGGTGTTTATTACATTACCGGTGTTTATTACATTACCGGTGTTTATTACATTACCGGTGTTTAATACATTACCGGTGTTTAATACATTACCGGTGTTTATTACATTACAAATGCAAACTTTATTACATTATTAGCAAGTATAAAAATGATTAGCATGTATTACTTTATCAATATTTAATACATTATCTGTGTTTAATACATTAACCATATTTAATACATTATCAGAGTTCATTACATTACCGGTGTTTATTAAATTATAAATGCAAACTTTATTACATTATTAGCAAGTATAAAAATGATTAGCATGTATTACTTTATCAATATTTAATACATTATCTGTGTTTAATACATTAACCATATTTAATACATTATCAGAGTTCATTACATTACCGGTGTTTATTAAATTATAAATGCAAACTTTATTACATTATTAGCAAGTATAAAAATGATTAGCATGTATTACTTTATCAATATTTAATACATTATCTGTGTTTAATACATTATCAGAGTTCATTACATTGCCAGTGTTTATTAAATTATAAATTACATTATTAGCAACTATAAAAAATTCTTAGCGTGTATTGCTTTATCAATGTTTAATACATTATCAGAGTTCATTACATTACCGGTGCTTATTAAATTATAAATGCAAACTTTATTACATTATTAGCATGTATTACTTTATCAATTGCTACACACCTCGAGAGATTTGCTTGAAGAGATTTCTGTGAAAGAGCAATGTCATGTTTCTGTATTCAAAACTTTTCTCATTTCTCTCCTTCTTTATTGAATAGAAAAGGTGAGAGAAGAGAAGGACCTCTGCTACCTTTCCCTCGTTCCCCCTCTTTTGGTGTCCCTCCCTCCCTCCCTCCCTCCCTCCCTCCCTCCCTCCCTCCCTCCCTCCCTCCTCCTGGTCTAGTGGATCCCTTGTTTTTCATCTTTTTATGTGAAGGAGATAAGGCCTATTTCTACGTTCTTGATCTCCACTCGGTGTGTGTGTGTGTGTGTGTGTGTTTGTCCTTAGCAGACTCCTCTGTTTTCCTGGTCTGCTTTGATCCCGACACACAACCTTCACTGTGTGTGTGTGTGTGTGTGTGTGTGTGTGTGTGTGTGTGTGTGTGTGTGTGTGTGTGTGTGTGTGTGTGTGTGTGTGTGTGTGTGTGTGTGTGTGTGTGTGTGTGTGTGTGTGTGTGTGTGTGTGTGTGTGAGTGTGTCCTGAACAGCCTCTTCAGTTTTTCTTGGCCTCTTTGATCATCACTTCAGAGGGCCAAGGCACCAACGTGGCCTTTTGTGTGTGTGTGTGTGTGTCGGTGTCCTTGCAAGCACCAAGTAGATTTGTCCTTTCATCCAAGGTATGAGCTCTTCTAACCTACTGTACACACACACACACACACCGACACAGACCCTCCATTCTGGGGAAACAGTATTTTAGACCAAAGTTCTTTTCTCATCTCGTTCTTACTGGATTAGGTTGCATCCCAAACGACACCCTATTCCCTATATAGTGCACTACTTTAGACCAGGGCTGGCACCCTATTCCCTATATAGTGCACTACTTTTGACCAGCGTCCATGGGGCTTGTAGTGCACTACATATGGAATAGGGTGCCATTTGGAACACAAATTTAGTCTGTGTTTAATCCAAACAATTTTATCCCAATCTCACTGTTCCACTGTATAAAGACAGGGAGGATTAAAGGCTGTTTCCTCCTCGTCCTCCTCCTCCTCCTCCTCCTCGTCCTCCTCCTCCTCCTCCTCCTCCTCCTCCTTCTCCTTCTCCTCCTCCTCCTCCTCCTCGTCCTCGTCCTCCTCCTCGTCCTCCTCCTCCTCCTCCTCCTCCTCGTCCTCCTCCTCGTCCTCCTCCTCCTCGTCCTCCTCCTCGTCCTCCTTCTCCCTCTCCTTCTCCTCCTCCTCCTCCTCGTCCTCGTCCTCGTCCTCGTCCTCGTCCTCCTACTCCTCCTCCTCCTCCTCCTCCTTCTCCTCCTCCTCCTCTTTTGTTCTCCTGTTCTCTGGTGTCATCCATCCATCACTCCCTCCTTGCATCAATTACTCTATCCTACTGTGTGTTCCTCTCCTCTTTTCATTCTTAAATATAGACAAAGGTATTGCTGTAATGCGGTGGGTGATTCTGTAACGCTCGGTCGTTGGAATGAGGTGAGGACCAAAGCGCAGCGTGGTAAGTGTTCATCATTATATTTATTAAACCGAGAACACTAAACAAAATAACAAAGAAACGAAACGAAACAATTCTGAAAGGTGAATTACACATAACAGAAAATAAACACCCCAAAAACACAGGTGGAGAAAGGCTACCTAAGTATGATTCTCAATCAGTGACAACTAACGACACCTGCCTCTGATTGAGAACCACACCAGGCCAAACGCAAAACACAACATAGAAAAAGGAACATAGACTACCCATCCCAACTCACGCCCTGAACAAACTAAAACAAAGAAAAGAAAAGAACTAAGGTCAGAACGTGACAATTGCATAGGATAGGGACATACACACACACACACACACACGCACGCACGCACGCACGCATGCACGCACGCATGCACGCACGCACGCACGCACACACGCACACGCACACGCACATGCACACACACACAGACACACAACCTCCTCCTACACCACACACACACACACACACACACACACACACACACACCCTCCTCCTACACCACACACACACACACACACACACACACACACACACACACACCCTCCTCCTACACACACACACACACACACACACACACACACACACACACACCTCTCCTCCTACACCACACACACACAAACAAACAAACAGACACACACACACACACTCAGTAGTTCACCTAACAGCAGTTAATGGCTATAGTGTTTTATCTTGGTTTCACAGTAAAACATAAAACAACCTCGTATTATAATCAGCTGGTATTTCCAACCCATACTGCTACGTGTGTGTGTGTGTGTGTGTGTGTGTGTGTGTGTGTGTGTGTGTGTGTGTGTGTGTGTGGTGTAGGAGGAGGGTGTGTGTGTGTGTGTGTGTGTGTGGTGTCGGAGGAGGGTGTGTGTGTGTGTGTGTGTGTGTGTGTGTGTGTGTGGTGTAGGAGGAGGGTGTGTGTCTGTGTGTGTGTGTGTGTGTGTGTGTGTGTGTGTGTGTGTGTGTGTGTGTGTGTGTGACAGCAACAACATCCCATTACAATCAGCTGTTAACTATTCCCTTACTGATTGCTGTAATGATGCAATGCTATTAATGAAGACATTTCTCTGCAGCCTGGTGACCTCAGTGCAATATATTGTTTCACCTAAATGACCCCCTTCCTCAGTAGTAAAAAATAAATACAAAAATATTTTTAAAAACACTATATAAAATGTAAATTACCTCTCTCTTCCTGATCCTCCCAACAATATCTTCACCTGCTTTCTCTTTTTAATGTTTGCCACTCTCTCTCTCTTTCCACTCCCCCCACTCTCTCTCTGTCTTTCCACTCCCCCCACTCTCTCTCTGTCTTTCCATCCTCCCCCACTCTCTCTCTCTTTCCACCCCCCACTCTCTCTCACTCTCTCTCTATCATCTCTCTCTCTCGCTCTCTCTTTCCATCTCTCTTCCTCTCTCTCCCTCTCTCTCTCCCCGTCTCTCTCTCTCTCTCCCTCTCTCTCCCCCTCCCCTCTATATCTCTCTCTCTCCCTCTCTCTCTCTCTCTCCCTCTCTCTCTCTCTCTCTCTATCTCTCTCCCTTGATAACCTACTGTCAGTTTTCCAAAACAGCCGCACAAAGAGCGGTGTGTGACTCGTTTCCCATTGGCCCCTTGCCGCCGGAGCTCGCTTGACTGGCCGCTCACGCAGGGGAGGCAAGAGTACGGTTTAACCGTCCCGTTAAGACATCCAGTGCCCTGTTTCCCAAAAGCATTTTAAGACTATATTCATCGACAAAAAAAAAACCTTCATAGGAGCGTCGTTAAAAAACCGTTAAATACGCGAGCTGTTCCCAAAACCATCGTTATTGACATTGCACTTGAATACGCTCGTAATGATGTAACGGCTGCGTCAGACCACTTGTGGACCAGCTATCTTTTATTTTATGCCCTCTCTCTCTCTCTTGACATTTTATACACAGATATCCGCTAAACAAAGACAAAGTTTAATATAAAATCAACAACGTCTTTGCAATCGATACAAACTAGCCACGTATAATGGATGCTTCAAATGAAAAGACTGCATTAAAATATAAACAGTAGGCTTATAAGCCCATTTAAATCATATTGCGATATATTTAATGGTCAATCAATTTAGTTATATTTTAATACTTGTAGTCTACTATCTGTAGCTTGGCTCAATAGAGGTATTGATGTGTATGTAGTCTAATGTGCGCAATTATGTGCCAAATTGGTAGTGTAGTGCATTTTATATAAGTGTAACAGTATAACTTTAGACCGTCCCCTCGCCCATACCCGGGCGCGAACCAGGAGCCCTCTGCACACATCAACAACAGTCACCCACGAAGCATCGTTACCCATCGCTCCACAAAAGCCGCGGCCCTTGCAGAGCAAAGGGGAACTACTACTTCAAGGTCTCAGAGCAAGTGACGACACCGATTGAAACGCTATTTAGCGCGCACCACCGCTAACTAAGCTAGCCGTTTCACATCCGTTACATAGGCATTAGAACAACCCACCTCAATACTTACAGCCATAGGTGGTGGTAACAGGAGCTGAAATAATTATAGTTCTTTAGGGTAGGATTTGAATGGAGAAAGCTGCCTGATCATTATAGTTCTTTAAGGGTAGGATTTGAATGGAGAAAGCTGCCTGATAATTATAGTTATTTAGGGTAGGATTTGAATGGAGAAAGCTGCCTGATAATTATAGTTCTTTAGGGTAGGATTTGAATGGTGAAAGCTGCCTGATAATTATAGTTATTTAGGGTAGGATTTGAATGGAGAAAGCTGCCTGATAATTATAGTTATTTAGGGTAGGATTTGAATGGAGAAAGCTGCCTGATAATTATAGTTCTTTAGGGTAGGATTTGAATGGAGAAAGCTGCCTGATAATTATAGTTCTTTAGGGTAGGATTTGAATGGAGAAAGCTGCCTGATAATTATAGTTCTTTAGGGTAGGATTTGAATGGTGAAAGCTGCCTGATAATTATAGTTCTTTAGGGTAGGATTTGAATGGAGAAAGCTGCCTGATAATTATAGTTCTTTAGGGTAGGATTTGAATGGAGAAAGCTGCCTGATAATTATAGTTCTTTAGGGTAGGATTTGAATGGAGAAAGCTCCCTGATAATTATAGTTCTTTAGGGTTGGATTTGAATGGAGAAAGCTGCCTGATATTTATAATTCTTTAGGGTTGGATTTGAATGGAGAAAGCTGCCTGATAATTATAGTTCTTTAGGGTAGGATTTGAATGGTGAAAGCTGCCTGATAATTATAGTTCTTTAGGGTAGGATTTGAATGGAGAAAGCTGCCTGATAATTATAGAGTTTTAGGGTAGGATTTGAATGGAGAAAGCTGCCTGATAATTATAGTTCTTTAGGGTAGGATTTGAATGGAGAAAGCTGTTTGATTTTAATTATACGGAATTGACACCTGCTCCAACAGTTGCCTTTAGCTATCAGTCTCTGTGCGTGGTGATTTGAGAAACGCATGTTACATCTTCAGCCATTGTTGGAAAGATGCATATTAAAACGTTCGTAAGTCTAAATGTCATCACTATCGGGGGAAAAACTGGGCCCAGAGCTCCGGTACATTGCGAGAAAGTTGATCCGTGTGTGCGCGTCGCGCATGAGAAAACTGTCAGTTAGCCTATAGCCCCGCCTCTGTGACTAGGAAATTGAGATGTGTCTTTCAGAGGGCCATTGAAATACCTCGATCTCACCAGTAGTCTCTTTTGATTGGTGCGGAGAGCTTTCAATCATAATAAATGAGCAGAGGGCTGGCACAAAGATCAGAAGGGAGAAACGATTCGCTCACCGACAGGACCGATAGATCACATACTGTCTGTTCTCCAACTAGAGGGAGCGCGTAGGAAACCGAGAGAGAAGAACAAGTGAAAGAAAGAGAGAATAAAGAGGGAGAGGAAGAGCGAGAGAAGAATAGCTCGTGGGAGCGAGGGGAAAAAAGTGAAAGTGACCATGACTACCACCATGCCAGTCTCTGCATCCCCTCCTGTCCTCTCACCCGACCCAGGAGAACATTCCCCTGGGGGAATAACCTGCTCCGATCCGTTTTACACCCCCACAACCACCAGCCCTCATCAAGACTCCCCATCCCTGCGGCTCACCACCACGGGACTCCTCAACCCCTTCCTATCGGGCTCAGGAGTCCCATCCTGCGGCTTGGGATTCAACAACACCCCGGTGTCTGGAGATCGAGTCATTTCCACCACCACTGCGACCACAACCAGTGAGTGCAGAATGGTGGATGTACACGGAATAAAAGTTGCCTCTTTCAGCGTCGGAGGACAGGACGAGTTGATTTGTCTACCCCAAGTGTTCGATCTCTTCCTAAAACACCTAGTCGGCGGGCTTCATACCGTTTACACCAAGCTGAAACGCCTTGATATATGTCCGGTTGTGTGTACGGTGGAGCAGGTACGTGTCCTGCGAGGACTTGGCGCTATTCAACCGGGAGTAAACCGCTGTAAACTCATCTCCAGGCGAGACTTCGAGGCGCTCTACAATGACTGCACCAATGCAAGGTTGGTTGAAATATCTTTTATCTTTTGACTTTTCTTTTTGACATTCTTCCATTGTCTTTTTGTAAAAAACATTCGTAAATGTCATGCGACCATGCGATCAATATCAATAGGCTATTCCAGCATGTGGTAGTCTATGGGCAATATATATAGGCCTAAACGTATTCCTATCCTACGGTGAATGATCAATAAGACAGTTTTCACTTCGTGAAATGTGGGTCCGATACAATATCAGATTCCCCTTTCTCTCTTTCTCTCTCTCTCTCTCTCTTTCTCTCTCCTTTTCTCTCTTTCTCTCTTTTTCTCTCTCTCTCTCTTTCTCTCTTTCTCTCACTCTCTTTCTCTCTCTTTCTCTCACTCTCTTTCTATTTCTCTCTCTCTCTTTTTCTCTTTCTTTCTCTCTCTTTCTCTCTTTCTCTCTCTTTCTCTCACTCTCTTTCTCTCACTCTCTCTCTCTCTCTCTCTCTCTCTGCAAAACTTCAGTTCATGAAATAGGCAGTAGACTATAATTAGTTTTGTTCGAAGCTCAAACGTGTAACCAAATTCACAAAGAAATATAGTGATGAGGTAGATGTGCTCTATTTCTTTGATTACCCTGCTTTTCGTATTTGTGTCTTTTATTTTCGGGTTTTGTATTCTAGCTAAAAATACAATATATTTGTTTATGGAAAATACACTATATACACAAAGTATGTGGACACCCCTTAAAATGAGTCTATTTGGCTATTTCAACACCCTCGTTGCTGACAGGTATATAAAATCAATAATTTGGTATTTGTTTCATTACTCCATTGTTGACATATTCCCGAAATGTTTAGCATGTCGGCCATCACGTTTTTAAGATATGTAACTTTCAATATACAGAAATCTGGCTATATGATGCATTTTCCCAATAAGTCACTTCTCATATAAACCAACACACAGCACAGCAGAGTCTGATATTTCTGAAATCTGAGCATCAAATTTTGATACACACCACACCAGTTGTTCGGTGTCCAGTATGAAGTTTAAAGTTCCGTGAGCCAATGCTAACTAGCGTAACGCTACTAGATACTGATAGACGTCTAGTCATTGCGCTAACGATAGTTAGCTACTGCGCTAGCCAGTGTTGTGTTCAACACCACTTAAAGCGAGACCAATTCAAGACAAAGACCAGAGCAAATCGAGTCCGAGTCAAGACCAAGACCGGAGGGGAGGTGAGACAGAGTCAAGACCGGAGACCGGAGGGGAGGGGGGACGGAGTCAAGACCGGAGACCGAAGGGGAGGTGAGACGGAGTCAAGACCGGAGACCGAAGGGGAGGTGAGACGGAGTCAAGACCGGAGACCGAAGGGGAGGTGAGACGGAGTCAAGATCAAGACCGGAGACCGAAGGGGAGGTGAGACGGAGTCAAGATCAAGACCAGAGGGGAGGTGAGACGGAGTCAAGATCAAGACCAGAGGGGAGGTGAGACGGAGTCAAGACCAGAGACCGGAGGGGAGGTGAGACGGAGTCAAGATCAAGACCAGAGGGGAGGTGAGACGGAGTCAAGACCAGAGACCGGAGGGGAGGTGAGACGGAGTCAAGATCAAGACCAGAGGGGAGGTGAGACGGAGTCAAGCCCAGAGACCGGAGGGGAGGTGAGACGGAGTCAAGATCAAGACCAGAGGGGAGGTGAGACGGAGTCAAGACCGGAGACCGAAGGGGAGGTGAGACGGAGTCAAGATCAAGACCAGAGGGGAGGTGAGACGGAGTCAAGATCAAGACCAGAGGGGAGGTGAGACGGAGTCAAGACCGGAGACCGGAGGGGAGGTGAGACGGAGTCAAGACCGGAGACCGGAGGGGAGGTGAGACGGAGTCAAGACCGGAGACCGGAGGGGAGGGGGGACGGAGTCAAGACCGGAGACCGAAGGGGAGGTGAGACGGAGTCAAGACCGGAGACCGGAGGGGAGACGGAGTCAAGACCGGAGACCGGAGGTGAGGTGAGACGGAGTCAAGACCGGAGACCGGAGGGGAGGGGGGACGGAGTCAAGACCGGAGACCGAAGGGGAGGTGAGACCGAGTCAAGATCAAGACCAGAGGGGAGGTGAGACGGAGTCAAGATCGGAGACCGGAGGGGAGGTGAGACCGAGTCCAGACCGGAGACCGGAGGGGAGGTGAGACCGAGTCAAGATCAAGACCAGAGGGGAGGTGAGACGGAGTCAAGACCGGAGACCAGAGGGGAGGTGAGACCGAGTCGAGACCGGAGACCGGAGGGGAGGTGAGACGGAGTCAAGATCAAGACCAGAGGGGAGGTGAGACGGAGTCAAGACCAGAGACCGGAGGGGAGGTGAGACGGAGTCAAGATCAAGACCAGAGGGGAGGTGAGACGGAGTCAAGACCAGAGACCGGAGGGGAGGTGAGACGGAGTCAAGATCAAGACCAGAGGGGAGGTGAGACGGAGTCAAGCCCAGAGACCGGAGGGGAGGTGAGACGGAGTCAAGATCAAGACCAGAGGGGAGGTGAGACGGAGTCAAGACCGGAGACCGGAGGGGAGGTGAGACGGAGTCAAGATCAAGACCAGAGGGGAGGTGAGACGGAGTCAAGACCGGAGACCGAAGGGGAGGTGAGACGGAGTCAAGATCAAGACCAGAGGGGAGGTGAGACGGAGTCAAGACCGGAGACCGAAGTGGAGGTGAGACGGAGTCAAGATCAAGACCAGAGGGGAGGTGAGACGGAGTCAAGATCAAGACCAGAGGGGAGGTGAGACGGAGTCAAGACCGGAGACCGGAGGGGAGGTGAGACGGAGTCAAGACTAGAGACCGGAGGGGAGGTGAGACGGAGTCAAGACCGGAGACCGGAGGGGAGGGGGGACGGAGTCAAGACCGGAGACCGAAGGGGAGGTGAGACGGAGTCAAGACCGGAGACCGGAGGGGAGGGGGGACGGAGTCAAGACCGGTGACCGGAGGGGAGGTGAGACGGAGTCAAGACCGGAGACCGGAGGGGAGGGGGGACGGAGTCAAGACCGGAGACCGAAGGGGAGGTGAGACCGAGTCAAGATCAAGACCAGAGGGGAGGTGAGACGGAGTCAAGATCGGAGACCGGAGGGGAGGTGAGACCGAGTCCAGACCGGAGACCGGAGGGGGGTGAGACCGAGTCAAGATCAAGACCAGAGGGGAGGTGAGACGGAGTCAAGACCGGAGACCAGAGGGGAGGTGAGACCGAGTCCAGACCGGAGACCGGAGGGGAGGTGAGACCGAGTCAAGATCAAGACCAGAGGGGAGGTGAGACGGAGTCAAGCCCAGAGACCGGAGGGGAGGTGAGACGGAGTCAAGCCCAGAGACCGGAGGGGAGGTGAGACGGAGTCAAGATCAAGACCAGAGGGGAGGTGAGACGGAGTCAAGACCAGAGACCGGAGGGAGGTGAGACGGAGTCAAGATCAAGACCGGAGGGGAGGTGAGACGGAGTCAAGACCAGAGACCCGAGGGGAGGTGAGACGGAGTCAAGATCAAGACCAGAGGGGAGGTGAGACGGAGTCAAGACCAGAGACCGGAGGGGAGGTGAGACGGAGTCAAGATCAAGACCGGAGGGGAGGTGAGACGGAGTCAAGACCAGAGACCGGAGGGGAGGTGAGACGGAGTCAAGATCAAGACCGGAGGGGAGGTGAGACGGAGTCAAGACCAGAGACCGGAGGGGAGGTGAGACGGAGTCAAGCCCAGAGACCGGAGGGGAGGTGAGACGGAGTCAAGCCCAGAGACCGGAGGGGAGGTGAGACGGAGTCAAGATCAAGACCAGAGGGGAGGTGAGACGGAGTCAAGACCAGAGACCGGAGGGGAGGTGAGACGGAGTCAAGATCAAGACCAGAGGGGAGGTGAGACGGAGTCAAGACCAGAGACCGGAGGGGAGGTGAGACGGAGTCAAGATCAAGACCAGAGGGGAGGTGAGACAGAGTCAAGACCAGAGACCGGAGGGGAGGTGAGACGGAGTCAAGCCCAGAGACCGGAGGGGAGGTGAGACGGAGTCAAGCCCAGAGACCGGAGGGGAGGTGAGACGGAGTCAAGATCAAGACCAGAGGGGAGGTGAGACGGAGTCAAGACCGGAGACCAGAGGGGAGGTGAGACCGAGTCCAGACCGGAGACCGGAGGGGAGGTGAGACCGAGTCAAGATCAAGACCAGAGGGGAGGTGAGACGGAGTCAAGACCAGAGACCGGAGGGGAGGTGAGACGGAGTCAAGCCCAGAGACCGGAGGGGAGGTGAGACGGTGTCAAGCCCAGAGACCGGAGGGGAGGTGAGACGGAGTCAAGATCAAGACCAGAGGGGAGGTGAGACGGAGTCAAGACCAGAGACCGGAGGGGAGGTGAGACGGAGTCAAGATCAAGACCAGAGGGGAGGTGAGACGGAGTCAAGACCAGAGACCGGAGGGGAGGTGAGACGGAGTCAAGATCAAGACCAGAGGGGAGGTGAGACGGAGTCAAGACCAGAGACCGGAGGGGAGGTGAGACGGAGTCAAGCCCAGAGACCGGAGGGGAGGTGAGATGGAGTCAAGATCAAGACCAGAGGGGAGGTGAGACGGAGTCAAGACCAGAGACCGGAGGGGAGGTGAGACGGAGTCAAGATCAAGACCAGAGGGGAGGTGAGACGGAGTCAAGACCAGAGACCGGAGGGGAGGTGAGACGGAGTCAAGATCAAGACCAGAGGGGAGGTGAGACGGAGTCAAGACCAGAGACCGGAGGGGAGGTGAGACGGAGTCAAGACCAGAGACCGGAGGGGAGGTGAGACGGAGTCAAGCCCAGAGACCGGAGGGCAGGTGAGACGGAGTCAAGATCAAGACCAGAGGGGAGGTGAGACGGAGTCAAGACCAGAGACCGGAGGGGAGGTGAGACGGAGTCAAGATCAAGACCAGAGGGGAGGTGAGACGGAGTCAAGACCAGAGACCGGAGGGGAGGTGAGACGGAGTCAAGATCAAGACCAGAGGGGAGGTGAGACGGAGTCAAGACCGGAGACCGGAGGGGAGGTGAGACGGAGTCAAGACCAGAGACCGGAGGGGAGGTGAGACGGAGTCAAGACCGGAGACCGGAGGGGAGGTGAGACGGAGTCAAGACCGGAGACCGGAGGGGAGGTGAGACGGAGTCAAGACCGGAGACCGAAGGGGAGGTGAGACGGAGTCAAGACCGGAGACCGGAGGGGAGGTGAGACGGAGTCAAGACCGGAGACCGGAGGGGAGGTGAGACGGAGTCAAGACCGGAGACCGAAGGGGAGGTGAGACGGAGTCAAGATCAAGACCAGAGGGGAGGTGAGACGGAGTCAAGACCAGAGACCAGAGGGGAGGTGAGACGGAGTCAAGACCAGAGACCGGAGGGGAGATGAGACGGAGTCAAGATCAAGACCAGAGGGGAGGTGAGACGGAGTCAAGACCAGAGACCGGAGGGGAGGTGAGACGGAGTCAAGATCAAGACCAGAGGGGAGGTGAGACGGAGTCAAGACCAGAGACCGGAGGGGAGGTGAGACGGAGTCAAGATCAAGACCAGAGGGGAGGTGAGACGGAGTCAAGACCGGAGACCGGAGGGGAGGTGAGACGGAGTCAAGACCAGAGACCGGAGGGGAGGTGAGACGGAGTCAAGACCGGAGACCGGAGGGGAGGTGAGACGGAGTCAAGACCGGAGACCGGAGGGGAGGTGAGACGGAGTCAAGACCGGAGACCGAAGGGGAGGTGAGACGGAGTCAAGACCGGAGAACGGAGGGGAGGTGAGACCGAGAACAAGGGGACAAGGGGTCAAAGTCAAGACCGAGACCAGAAAAATGGGAGTCTAATTCAAGACCATGATTGTAGTTTTGTCAAATGACAATAAGAATGGAAAATGTCCAGTATTTCTGTGTTCATGTCTTCAGACGTTCCGATTAGTGAAGAAATGCACCTGTACAGAACAATGGTCCTTCTACACCACATATGTCAGAGTCAAGGCCCGCGGGCCACATCCGGCCCGCAAGAAGGTTTTTTACGGCCCCTGGGATGATCTTGATTTATTATTAGAACCGGCCCGCAGCAAGCCGGCAGCCCGCAGATCTTTTACACGCACCAATACTACATTTCCCACAATGCAAAGGTGACGCACCGAGCAGTAGGCTGCTTCATTTCAATATTTATTGGCACAGCAGTCGTCAGCATCACAGTAAAATTAACTTTCAGATACCCATCAAAAATGGCAAAACGGAAGGTGGATACTGAGAACCGGGGGTTTCAAACAAGGTGGGAGTCGGAGTATATGTTCACGAAGGTAGCTGGAAAACCTGTGTGTCTTCTGTGTGGAGAAAGTGTGGCGGTACTGAAAGAGTATAATCTGAGACGACATTATGAAACGAAACACGCGGACAAAAACAAGAATATGGACATGGAACAAAGGCTACAAAAGGCAGAGGAATTAAAACGAGGCCTCAAATCTCGACAGGCTCTGTTCAAAAAAGCCAAATCACAAGGCCAGGCTGCTGTCAAGGCCAGTTTTATTTTGGCAGAAGAGATCGCTAAATCAGCCCGGCCATTTACGGAGGGGGATTTCATCAAAAACTGCATGATTAAAGTTTGTGACGAAGTTTGCCCAGAAAAAGGCAACTCTTTTTAAATGTGAGTCTGAGCAGAAACACCATTGCCGAGAGAGTAGACCAGTTGTCCATCAATCTAAAAGAGCAGCTTGTGAAAAAGGGAAAAGATTTTATTGCATATTCCTTGGCTGTGGATGAGAGCACCGACATTTCTGACATTGCCCAGTTGTCAATTTTCATCCGCGGAGTGGACTCCAACCTAAGCGTGACAGAGGAGTTTTTGGCTTTACGTCCTATGCATGGCACAACTACGGGGCATGATTTGTATGAAGAGGTGTCAAGATGTGTAAATGAGATGGAGCTGCCTTGGGAAAAACTCGTGGGTTTGACAACCGACGGAGCACCTGCGATGTGTGGACACAGGAGCGGACTGGTGGCGAAGATACGGGAAAAGATGCAAGAGGAAAACGCGACAGGTGAGCTGACAGCTTATCATTGTATCATACACCAGGAAGCGTTGTGCGGTAAAGCCTTGAAAATGGAGCATGTAATGAGCATCATCACGCGCACAGTTAACTTTATCAGAGCCAAAGGTTTGAATCACCGCCAGTTCAAGGCATTTCTGACGGAGTTAGAAACGGAGCATGGTGATTTGCCTTATCACACAGAGGTGCGATGGCTAAGCCAGGGAAAGGTGCTTCAAAGATGTTTCGAGCTTCGTGAGGAGATTTGTCTGTTCTTGGACGGCAAAGGGAAAGACACAACACAACTCCGAGACGAAATGTTTCTGTGTGAAATGGCTTTTCTGTGTGACATTACGAGTCATCTGAATGCAATAAACTTGCAGCTGCAGGGTCGGGATCGTGTCATCTCTGATATGTACAGTACAGTGAAGGCATTTAAAACCAAACTGACTCTGTGGGAGACGCAGATGCGGAAAGAAAATTTGAGCCACTTTCCCAGCTGCCAGACCATGAAAGAGAAGCTCTCTACCAGTGCGTTCCCGAGCACACAGTTGGCTGATAAAATAGGTATGCTTGCCGCTGACTTTCGACGCCGATTTGCTGACTTTGAAGCACAAAAAGCAGGTTGGAACTGCTCGGTAACCCATTTGCTGTTGACGTGGAAAGCTCACCACCAAACCTCCAAATGGAGTTGATTGACCTCCAATGCAATGATGCACTGAGGGCAAAATATGCGGCAGTGGGTGCTGCGGAGTTCGCCCGTTTCCTCCCGGCACAATGCCCCAGCTGCGCATCCAGGCTGCTCAAACGTTGTCTATGTTTGGCAGCACATACCTGTGTGAACAACTGTTTTCTTTGATGAACCTGAACAAAACATCACACAGAAGTCGACTTACTGCTGAACACCTCCACTCAATTCTGAGGATTTCTTCAGCTCAGAGCCTTACCCAACATTGATGAACTTGTGGAAAAGATGGGACACCACCAAGTATCACCCTCAACCTCAAACAAGTGAACATTACTGTGCAATCACATATTTAGAGTTTTTACTCAGTTCAAGTTTAAAAGTTAAAATTTAATATTTGTTTTCACTGCATGTTACTTCTCCTTAAACAAAGTGTTGTTTTTGATTAATAGATTTTTGCACTTTATTTTTTTGTATTTCAATCCAATTATATTTTAAAAATATTTCAGTTGAGTGGATGATAGAAAATTGCTATTATTGTTTTTTCTTTGAAGTAAATTTAGCCCACTTTTGCTAAAATAGAAAATATAGTCTACTGATGGTGCCTTGAATACCGGTTTCTTTCATTTAATGTTCATGTTATGGGGATATTTATATAAAGGAAATTTGTCTTTTGTGTCTGTTGAAAATTAAAGATTACTGACAGAGCCATAAGAAAATATTGCTTTATTTATCTGATCATATTGTAATATATTTGTTAGGTTTTCAGTAGGTTCAATTAGGTTCACTAGACTATATGCGTCATTTAAAAATTTTTCAATGAACATTCGAACAGTCCGGCCCTCGTCTTGTAGCTGATTTTTTTATTTGGCCCTCCGTCCATTTGACTTTGACACCCCTGTTCTACACCTTCATAGAAGGGCTAAGGATTTATAAAATAATGATTGACATTTTTTATTTAACCTTTATTTAACTAGGCATGTCAGTTAAGAACAAATTCTATTTTACAATGACGGCCTACCCTGGCCAAACCGAGACGACGCTGGGCCAATTGGTCGCCGCGCTATGGGACTCCCAATTACGGCCAGATGTGATACAGCCTGGATTTGAACCAAGGACTGTAGTGACGCCTCTTGCACTGAGATACAGTGCCTTAGACCACTACAGATCCGCTCAAGCTCTGCCAGGTTGGATGGGGAGCGTTGCTGCACAGCTATTTTCAAGTCTCTCAAGAGATGTTCGATCAGGTTCAAGTCACTCAATGACATTCAGAGACTTCTCCAGAAGCCACTCCTGCAATGTCTTGGATGTGTGTGTTGTTTAGGGTCGTTGTCCTGTTGGAAGGTGAACCTTCGCCCCAGTCTGAGGTCCTGAGCGCTGTGAAGCAGGTTTTCATCAAGGATCTCTCTTCATCTTTCCCTCTATCCTGACTAGACTCCCAGTCCCTGCCGCTGATGAAGCTCCCCAGAGCATGATGCTGCCACCACCATGCTTCACCATAGGGATGGTGCCAGGTTTCCTCCAGACGTGATGCTTGGCATTCAGGCCAAAGAGTTCAATCTTATCAGACCAGAGAATCTTGTTTCTCATATTCTGAGAGTCCTTTAGTTGTCTTTCTGGAAGACTCCAAGTGGGCAATCATGCGCCTTTTACTGAGGAGTGGCTTCCATCTGCCCACTCTACCCTAAAGGTCTGATTGGTGGAGTGCGGCAGAGATGGTTGTCCTTCTGGAAGGTTTTCCCATCTCCACAGAGGAACTCTGGAGCTCTGTCAGAGTGACCATCGGGTTCTTGGTCACCTCCCTGACCAAGGCCCTTCTCCCCCAATTGCGCAGTTTGGCTGGGCGGCTAGCTCTAGGAAGAGTCTTGGTGGTTTCAAACGTCTTCCATTTAAGAATGAGCAGGTAGAGCAGCTAGCCTAGTGGTTAGAGCAGGTAGCCTAGTGGTTAGAGCAGGTAGCCTAGTGGTTAGAGCAGGTAGCCTAGTGGTTAGAGCAGGTAGCCCAGTGGTTAGAGCAGGTAGCCCCGTGGTTAGAGCAGGTAACCTCGTGGTTAGAGACAGGTAGCCTCGTGGTTAGAGCAGGTAGCCTCGTGGTTAGAGCAGGTAGCCTCGTGGTTAGAGCAGGTAGCCTAGTGGTTAGAGCAGGTAGCCTAGTGGTTAGAGCAGGTAACCTAGTGGTTAGAGCAGGTAGCCTAGTGGTTAGAGCAGGTAGCCTAGTGGTTAGAGCAGGTAGCCCAGTGGTTAGAGCAGGTAGCCCCGTGGTTAGAGCAGGTAACCTCGTGGTTAGAGACAGGTAGCCTCGTGGTTAGAGCAGGTAGCCTCGTGGTTAGAGCAGGTAGCCTCGTGGTTAGAGCAGGTAACCTAGTGGTTAGAGCAGGTAACCTAGTGGTTAGAGCAGGTAGCCTAGTGGTTAGAGCAGGTAGCCTAGTGGTTAGAGCAGGTAGCCTAGTGGTTAGAGCAGATGCTAATGCGAGTGTAGCAAAATGCTTGTCCTTCTAGTTCCGACAATGCAGTAATGTCCAACGAGTAATCTAACCTAACAATAGGCACTTATTGGCACCAGCCGGCCATATCCTGGTGAGTGATAGTCTATCTTATTGGCACCAGCCGAGAGCATCGGCCATATCCTGGTGAGTGATAGTCTATCTTATTGGCACCAGCCGAGAGCATCGGCCATATCCTGTGCATATTCACTCTTTATCATTGTTGGGTCAGTGCAACTCATTTTTAGATGGAAGTCATATCTATTAGTGTCTCCTCTTCTCATTGGTCTATTATATGGACAACATAGTGTCTCCTCTTCTCATTGGTCTATTATATGGACAACACAGTGTCTCCTCTTCTCATTGGTCTATTATACGGACAACATAGTGTCTCCTCTTCTCATTGGTCTATTATATGGACAACATAGTGTCTCCTCTTCTCATTGGTCTATTATACGGACAACATAGTGTCTCCTCTTCTCATTGGTCTATTATACGGACAACATAGTGTCTCCTCTTCTCATTGGTCTATTATATGGACAACATAGTGTCTCCTCTTCTCATTGGTCTATTATATGGACAACATAGTGTCTCCTCTTCTCATTGGTCTATTATATGGACAACATAGTGTCTCCTCTTCTCATTGGTCTATTATATGGACAACATAGTGTCTCCTCTTCTCATTGGTCTATTATATGGACAACACAGTGTCTCCTCTTCTCATTGGTCTATTATATGGACAACACAGTGTCTCCTCTTCTCATTGGTCTATTATATGGACAACATAGTGTCTCCTCTTCTCATTGGTCTATTATACGGACAACATAGTGTCTCCTCTTCTCATTGGTCTATTATATGGACAACATAGTGTCTCCTCTTCTCATTGGTCTATTATACGGACAACATAGTGTCTCCTCTTCTCATTGGTCTATTATATGGACAACATAGTGTCTCCTCTTCTCATTGGTCTATTATATGGACAACATAGTGTCTCCTCTTCTCATTGGTCTATTATATGGACAACATAGTGCCTCCTCTTCTCATTGGTCTATTATATGGACAACATAGTGTCTCCTCTTCTCATTGGTCTATTATACGGACAACATATTAGTGTCTTATCTTCTCATTGGTCTATTATATGGACAACATAGTGTCTCCTCTTCTCATTGGTCTATTATATGGACAACATAGTGTCTCCTCTTCTCATTGGTCTATTATATGGACAACATAGTGTCTCCTCTTCTCATTGGTCTATTATACGGACAAAGTTGTTTTTTATTGGTCTGATTCTCAGTATCAGCAGAGTAGTCTGTCTTTGTCGTGAAAAAAACAATGATTCTGCTTGTGTTTCCTGTCATAGATTAGGAAGTGTTGTTTAGGAGAACAACGGAGGAAAACAGTGTTGTTTGTTTACTCATCTTGTTGGCTGAGGACTTGTAAACGAGGACAGTTGTGCATCTTTCCAGTAAGGACACACGTCATCGTATCTTCGACTTGCACGCGCTGTTAAGATGAATTAGCCAACCGTAATGTAAATGTGATTTGTGTCATTCTGAGCACCGTGGTTGGGACGCTCCTAATCAGCACACACAATGCTGCCGATCAAATGTTCCGTGCCGCATTTTCCTAACCCTGACACACACACACACGCACACACACGCGCACGCGCACACGCGCACGCACGCACGCACGCATACACACACGGATCATGTCACTTCATGTTTGTGAATAATAGTCAACACTAGAGAGACAGAGAGAGAGAGAGAGACAGAGAGAGACAGAGAGAGAGAGAGAGACAGAGAGAGAGACAGAGACAGAGAGAGACAGAGAGAGACAGAGAGAGACAGAGAGAGAGAGACAGAGAGAGAGAGACAGAGAGAGAGAGACAGAGAGAGAGACACAGAGAGAGAGACACAGAGAGAGAGACACAGAGAGAGAGAGACAGAGAGAAAGAGACAGAGAGAGAGACAGAGAGAGAGAGAGACAGAGAGAGAGAGACCATTTGTACATTGTTAAAACACTGTATATAGACATAATATGACATTTGTAATGTCTTTATTGTTTTGAAACTTCTGTATGTGTAATGTTTACTGTTAATTTGTATTGTTTATTTCACTTTTGTATATTATCTACCTCACTTGCTTTGGCAATGTTAACACATGTTTCCCATGTCAATAAAGCCCCTTGAATTGAACTGAATTGAGAAACATAGAGAGAGAGAGAGAGAAACTGTGTGAGAGAGAGAACCAGAGAGAGAGAAACAGAGAGAGGGAGAGAGAGAGCGAGACAGAGAGAGACTCTGTTCTGAGTGTGTGTCAAAAACGAATCTGTCACGAGAACAAGAATAACATCTAGACATCAGAGAGAAGGAGTCTACCTCTGATCTCATTGATTCACCCACTGTGTGTCGTGCCGGTCGGTCGGACAAACAAACAGAGATATCAGGTGTCGGGTCGTATCCTGTTTCCCTGCTGCTTTGTGTTATAATCATTTTGTGGGTCCTGATATCTGTCCTATGTGTTTTTTTGCATATACCATCACCCCCTGAGAGTGGGGTCACAGCCTTGTTTTTCAGCCTTGTTTTTCAACCACTCCACTCATTTCAATTTCAACTACAGTTAATTAGCAAACTATAGTTTTGGCAAGTTCGTTAGGACGTCTACTTTGTGCATGACACAGGTCATTTTTCCAAAAATTGTTTACAGACAGATTATTTCACTTATAATTCACTGTATCACAATTCCAGTGGGTCAGAAGTTTACATACACTAAGTTGACTGTGCCTTTAAACAGCTTGGAAAATTCCAGAAAATTATGTCATGGATTTAGAAGCTTCTGATAGGCTAATTTACATAATTTGAGTCAATTGGAGGTGTACCTGTGGATGTATTTCAAGGCCTACCTTCAAACTCTTTGCTTGACATCATAGGAAAATCAAAATAAATCAGCCAAGACTTCTACAAGTCTGGTTCATCCTTGGGAGTAATTTCCAAACGCCTGAAGGTACCACGTTCATCTGTACAAACAATAGTACGCAAGTATAAACACCATGGGACCACGCATCCGTCATACCGCTCAGGAACGAGACGCATTCTGTCTCCTAGAGATGAACGTACTTTGGTGCGAAAAGTGCAAATCAATCCCTGAACAACAGCAAAGGACCTTGTGAAGATGCTGGAGGAAACCGATACAGAAGTATCTATATCTACAGTAAAACGAGTCCTATATCGACATATACCTGAAAGGCTGCTCAGCAAGGAAGAAGCCACTGCTCCAAAACCACCATAAAAAAGCCAGGCCACGGTTTGCAACTGCACATGGGGACAAAGATTGTACTTTTCGGAGAAATGTCCTCTGGTCTGATGAAACAAAAATATAACTATTTGGTCATAATGATCATCGTTATGTTTGGAGGAAAAAGGGGGAGGTTTGCAAGCCGAAGAACACCATCCCAACTGTAAAGCACGTTGGTGGCAGCATCATGTTGTGGGGGTGCTTTGCTGCAGGAGGGACTGGTGCACTTCACAAAATAGATGCCATCAGTAGGAAAATTATGTGGATATATTGAAGCAACATCTCAAGACATCAGTCAGGAAGTTAAAGCTTGGTCGCAAATGGGTCTTCCAAATGGAGAATGACCCCAATCATACTTCTAAAGTTGTGTCAAAATGGCTTAAGGACAACAAAGTCAAGGTATTAGAGTGGCCATCACAAAGCCCTGACCTCAATCCTATAGAACATTTGTGGGCAGAACTGAAAAAAGCGCATGCGAGCAAGGAGACCTACAAACCTGACTCCGTTACACCAGCTCTGTCAGGAGGAATGGGCCAAAATTCACCCAACTGATTGTGGGAAGCTTGTGGAAGGCTACCCAAAACATTTGACCCAAGTTAAACAATTTAAAGGCAATGCCATCGAATACTAATTGAGTGTATGTAAAGAGAGGGAGAGGGAGGAGGAGGAGGGGGAGGGAGGGGGAGAGAGGGAGAGAGATGGAGGGAGAGGGAGGAGGAGGAGGAGGGGAGGGAGGGGGAGAGAGGGAGAGGGATGGAGGGAGAGGGAGGAGGAGGGGGGGCTCTCTCACTGCTGGGAGAGCGAGGGGAGAAAGGGAAGGAGGAGGAGGGGGAGAGAGGGAGAGGGAGGGAGAGAGGGGGGAGGGAGGGGGAGAGAGGGAGAGGGAGGAGGAGAGGGAGGAGGAGGGGGGGGGGGCTCTCTCTCACTGCTGTGTGTGAATGATGTTCCTTTTGCTAGCTGTCACTCAAATGTAATGGGCTGAACTTCATTGGTTGAACTCAAATTGCTTGGGGGCTGCCCCCACGTTGGGTGAAAATTGACAATTTCTAGAAAAACAGTCATTCTGTTTGTAGATTGTGATTTGAGGCAAGACAGTAATTCTGCACATCCAGCCCAAAGCGGAAGGTTTAAAAATACTTAGTTGTCACCAAAAGTTATGGAGCATGTCTTTTAAGAGTAAGTAGTAGTTGGAGTAGGGTGAAATCGATATAGCTTGTCTGTTTGAAAATGGAGAGGGGGAGAGCGATATGGGTGGTGAGGTGGTTTCATGCCTCATGTCATCCTGCTAAAGGGATGGTTCAGTGGAGAGGAAACAGAAGGAGAAGGAGGAGGAGAAGAAGAAGAAGGAGAAGACCTGAAAAAGAAGAAAAAGAAGAAGAAGAACTGAAAAAGAAGAAGAAGAAGAACTGAAGAAGAAGAAGAACTGAAGAAGAAGAAGAAGAAGAAGAACTGAAAAAGAAGAAGAAGAAGAACTGAAAAAGAAGAAGAAGGAGAAGAAGAACTGAAGAAGAAGAAGAAGAACTGAAGAAGAAGAAGAAGAACTGAAGAAGAAGAAGAAGAACTGAAGAAGAAGAAGAACTGAAGAAGAAGAAGAAGAACTGAAAAAGGAGAAGAAGAAGAACTGAAAAAGAAGAAGAAGAAGAAGAACTGAAAAAGAAGAAGGAGAAGGAGAAGAACTGAAGAAGAAGAAGAAGAAGAAGAACTGAAAAATAAGAAGAAGAACTGAAGAAGAAGAAGAAGAACTGAAGAAGAAGAAGAAGAAGAAGAACTGAAAAAGAAGAAGAAGAAGAAGAACTGAAAAAGAAGAAGAAGAAGAAGAACTGAAGAAGAAGAAGAAGAACTGAAGAAGAAGAAGAAGAAGAAGAACTGAAAAAGAAGAAGAAGAAGAAGAACTGAAAAAGAAGAAGAAGAAGAAGAAGAACTGAAAAAGAAGAAGAAGAAGAAGAAGAACTGAAAAAGAAGGAGAAGAAGAAGAATGAGAAGAAGAAGGAGAAGGAGAAGAAGAAGAAGGAGAAGAAGAACTGAAGAAGAAGAAGGAGAAGAAGAACTGAAAAGGAAGAAGAAGGAGAACTGAAAAAGAAGGAGAACTGAAAAAGAAGGAGAACTGAAGAAGAAGAACTGAAGAAGAAGAAGAAGAAGAACTGAAGAAGAAGAAGAAGAACTGAAAAAGAAGAAGAAGAAGAACTGAAAAAGAAGAACTGAAAAAGAAGAAGAAGAAGAAGAACTGAAAAAGAAGAAGAAGAAGAAGAACTGAAAAAGAAGAAGAAGAACTGAAGAAGAAGAAGAAGAACTGAAGAAGAAGAAGAAGAAGAAGAACTGAAAAAGAAGAAGAAGAAGAAGAATGAGAAGGAGAAGAAGAACTGAAGAAGAAGAAGAAGGAGAACTGAAAAAGAAGGAGAACTGAAAAAGAAGGAGAACTGAAGAAGAAGAACTGAAGAAGAAGAAGAAGAAGAAGAAGAAGAAGAACTGAAGAAGAAGAAGAAGAACTGAAAAAGAAGAAGAAGAAGAACTGAAGAAGAAGAACTGAAAAAGAAGAAGAAGAAGAAGAAGAACTAAAGAAGAAGAAGAACAGAAGAAGAAGAACTGAAAAAGAAGAAGAAGAACAGAAGAAGAAGAACTGAAAAAGAAGAAGAAGAAGAAGAAGAACTGAAAAAGAAGAAGAAGAAGAAGAACTGAAAAAGAAGAAGAAGGAGAAGAAGAACTGAAAAAGAAGAAGAAGGAGAACTGAAAAAGAAGAAGAAGAAGAAGAAGAACTGAAAAAGAAGAAGAAGAAGAAGAACTGAAAAAGAAGGAGAAGAAGAAGAAGGAGAGAGAGAGAGAGGTGGGACTGAGAGAAACAGAGAGAGGTGGGACTGAGAGAAACAGAGAGAGTAGGGTGGGACAGAGAGACAGAAAGCGTAGGGTGGGACTGAGAGAGACAGAGAGAGAAACAGAGAGAGTAGGGTGGGACTGAGAGAGACAGAGAGAGAAACAGAGAGAGTAGGGTGGGACTGAGAGAGACAGAGAGAGAAACAGAGAGAGTAGGGTGAGACTGAGAGAGACAGAGAGAGTAGGGTGTGTGTGTGTGTGTGTGTGTGCGCGGTGTGTGTGTGTGTGTTGTAGTTAGTCAAACTGCTGGTAAACTGTTTGTATGTCATATTCAACCCATAAAGAAACATGATAAGCTACTGGAACAGTTTTTGGACAACCTGCCTTCAGATTGTTATGATAAGAGTATTTCATAATGTGAAATCAAACTAGGCGATACAAGTCCATATTGCGATAAATTGCCTGAATTGATGCGAGGACGATGAGTTTATAACATTAATGTTTTTTTTAACAGTTGTTTGGTTACGATCTTTTTAACTTTTACTACTTTGACGGTTGTGGTCATCAACTGTCCCATTTACAACCACACAATGGCAAACTTATTTAATTCAGACTTAACATGTCTTTAGGCAGCTTATCAAACTTATTTAATTCAGACTTAACATGTCTTTAGGCAGCTTATCAAACTTATTTAATTCAGACTTAACATGTCTTTAGTATAGGCTGCTTATCAAACTTATTTAATTCAGACTTAACATGTCTTTAGGCTGCTTATCAAACTTATTTAATTCAGACTTAACATGTCTTTAGGCAGCTTATCAAACTTATTTAATTCAGACTTAACATGTCTTTAGGCTGCTTATCAAACTTATTTAATTCAGACTTAACATGTCTTTAGGCTGCTTATCAAACTTATTTAATTCAGACTTAACATGTCTTTAGTATAGGCTGCTTATCAAACTTATTTAATTCAGACTTAACATGTCTTTAGGCAGCTGATCAAACTTATTTAATTCAGACTTAACATGTCTTTAGGCTGCTTATCAAACTTAATTAATTCAGACTTAACATGTCTTTAGGCTGCTTATCAAACTTATTTAATTCAGACTTAACATGTCTTTAGTATAGGCTGCTTATCAAACTTATTTAATTCAGACTTAACATGTCTTTAGTATAGGCTGCTTATCAAACTTATTTAATTCAGACTTAACATGTCTTTAGGCTGCTTATCAAACTTATTTAATTCAGACTTAACATGTCTTTAGGCTGCTTATCAAACTTATTTAATTCAGACTTAACATGTCTTTAGGCAGCTTATCAAACTTATTTAATTCAGACTTAACATGTCTTTAGGCAGCTTATCAAACTTATTTAATTCAGACTTAACATGTCTTTAGGCAGCTTATCAGGTGAATGATGCTGGAGGGAAGAGCAGCAAGAATTGTGTATAATAATTTAATAGAAAAAGTGTCAAAGTGTATTGAATCAAGTGTTGTTTTTTCATATATATATAAATAAACCATCTGCCCTGAAATTGGTACATCAAAAATCTCTTCCCATTTATTTTGCATCCCGTATGTATGGTGCAGCTATCTACCCGTATGTATGGTGCAGCTGTCTACATTTTTTTTGTCCTCAAATGAAATGAAAACTGGTATATTTTTCTATTGATACCAATCATTTTCAGTCAATTTGTACCTTTGCTATATTTTGCCAGACAACCAAATAGTTCCCTACCTCTTCCCTGTGACATCAGTTGATTGTAAGACAACCAAATAGTTCCCTACCTCTTCCCTGTGACATCAGTTGATTGTAAGACAACCAAATAGTTTCCTACCTCTTCCCTGTGCCATCAGTTGATTGTAAGACAACCAAATAGTTCCCTACCTCTTCCCTGTGACATCAGTTGATTGTAAGACAACCAAATAGTTCCCTACCTCTTCCCTGTGACATCAGTTGATTGTAAGACAACCAAATAGTTCCCTACCTCTTCCCTGTGACATCAGTTGATTGTAAGACAACCAAATAGTTCCCTACCTCTTCCCTGTGCCATCAGTTGATTGTAAGACAACCAAATAGTTCCCTACCTCTTCCCTGTGCCATCAGTTGATTGTAAGACAACCAAATAGTTCCCTACCTCTTCCCTGTGCCATCAGTTGATTGTAAGACAACCAAATAGTTCCCTACCTCTTCCCTGTGCCATCAGTTGATTGTAAGACAACCAAATAGTTTCCTACCTCTTCCCTGTGACATCAGTTGATTGTAAGACAACCAAATAGTTTCCTACCTCTTCCCTGTGACATCAGTTGATTGTAAGACAACCAAATAGTTTCCTACCTCTTCCCTGTGACATCAGTTGATTGTAAGACAACCAAATAGTTCCCTACCTCTTCCCTGTGCCATCAGTTGATTGTAAGACAACCAAATAGTTTCCTACCTCTTCCCTGTGACATCAGTTGATTGTAAGACAACCAAATAGTTCCCTACCTCTTCCCTGTGCCATCAGTTGATTGTAAGACAACCAAATAGTTTCCTACCTCTTCCCTGTGACATCAGTTGATTGTAAGACAACCAAATAGTTCCCTACCTCTTCCCTGTGACATCAGTTGATTGTAAGACAACCAAATAGTTTCCTACCTCTTCCCTGTGCCATCAGTTGATTGTAAGACAACCAAATAGTTCCCTACCTCTTCCCTGTGACATCAGTTGATTGTAAGACAACCAAATAGTTCCCTACCTCTTCCCTGTGACATCAGTTGATTGTAAGACAACCAAATAGTTCCCTACCTCTTCCCTGTGACATCAGTTGATTGTAAGACAACCAAATAGTTCCCTACCTCTTCCCTGTGCCATCAGTTGATTGTAAGACAACCAAATAGTTCCCTACCTCTTCCCTGTGCCATCAGTTGATTGTAAGACAACCAAATAGTTCCCTACCTCTTCCCTGTGCCATCAGTTGATTGTAAGACAACCAAATAGTTCCCTACCTCTTCCCTGTGCCATCAGTTGATTGTAAGACAACCAAATAGTTTCCTACCTCTTCCCTGTGACATCAGTTGATTGTAAGACAACCAAATAGTTTCCTACCTCTTCCCTGTGACATCAGTTGATTGTAAGACAACCAAATAGTTTCCTACCTCTTCCCTGTGACATCAGTTGATTGTAAGACAACCAAATAGTTCCCTACCTCTTCCCTGTGCCATCAGTTGATTGTAAGACAACCAAATAGTTTCCTACCTCTTCCCTGTGACATCAGTTGATTGTAAGACAACCAAATAGTTCCCTACCTCTTCCCTGTGCCATCAGTTGATTGTAAGACAACCAAATAGTTTCCTACCTCTTCCCTGTGACATCAGTTGATTGTAAGACAACCAAATAGTTTCCTACCTCTTCCCTGTGCCATCAGTTGATTGTAAGACAACCAAATAGTTTCCTACCTCTTCCCTGTGACATCAGTTGATTGTAAGACAACCAAATAGTTTCCTACCTCTTCCCTGTGACATCAGTTGATTGTAAGACAACCAAATAGTTTCCTACCTCTTCCCTGTGACATCAGTTGATTGTAAGACAACCAAATAGTTCCCTACCTCTTCCCTGTGCCATCAGTTGATTGTAAGACAACCAAATAGTTCCCTACCTCTTCCCTGTGACATCAGTTGATTGTAAGACAACCAAATAGTTCCCTACCTCTTCCCTGTGACATCAGTTGATTGTAAGTTAGGTTTTAGCAGACATTCACGTATATTATTGAAAGTTGCACACAGCGCATTCGGAAAGTATTCAGACCCCCTTGACTTTTTCTAAAATTTTTGTTACTTTACAGCCTTATTCTAAAATGTGTTAAATCCCCCCCCCCCCCCTCAATCTACATACGACACCCCATAGTGACAAAGCAAAAACAGTTTTTTGGACAATTTAGCAAATTTATATATATAAAAAAAAAAAAATTTGAAAATAAGAAGTACCTTATTTACATAAGAATTCAGACCTTTTGTTATGAGACTCGAAATTGAGATCAGATGCATCCTGTTTCCATTGATCATCCTTGAGATGTTTCTACAACTTGATTGGAGTCCACCTGTGGTACATTCAATTGATTGGACACGATTTGGAAAGGCACACACCTGTCTATATAAGGTCCCACAGATGACAGGAATTGATAGCTCTGAAACAGGATTGTGTCGAGGTACAGATCTGGGGAAGGGTACCAAAACATTTAGCAGGATTGAAGGTCCCCAAGAACACATTGGCCTCCATCATTCTTAAGTGGAAGAAGTTTCTCTTCCTAGAGCTGTTCTCCCGGCCAAACTGAGAAATCAGGGGAGAAGGGCTTTGGGTCAGGGAGGTGACCAAGAACCTGATGGTCTCTTTGACAGAGCTCCAGAGTTCCCCCCTTTGAGGTGAGAGAACCTTCCAGAAGGACAACCATCTCTGCAGCACTCCACCAATCAGGACTTTATGGTAGAGTGGCCAGACGGAAGTCACTCCTCAGTAAAAGGCACATGACAGCCCGCTTGGAGTTTGCCAAAAGGCACCTAAAGACTCTCAGACCATGACAAAGAAGATTCTCTGGTCTGATTGAACTCTTTGGCCTGAATGCCGATCATCACATCTGGAGGAACCCTCCCTACATATATATGCATATTATATTATGTATATATTATATACTGGTATATTTGAGTTTTATCATAATATTTGTTGTGATATTTGTTCTACAATTTCTGAAGGATAAAACTAAAAGTGTAACCAACTTTGTATGGCTTGTTCAAGAATGGCTTGTTTAAGAAAGGGCTACACTTCAAATAAAATATATATTTTAAATGATTCGGAAATGAGAATTTGTCATCTGTACAAAGACAAAAAATGCCATTTTTGAACAAAGAGTGAACTTTTCTTCTTAATCTACTGAACCATTTTGGGTTTAGTTATAGTTTATGTATGAGTGAAGCTTTTATTGAGGCTTTAAGATGTAATAATTATTGCCCCACAAACTCATATTCATTATGTAAATAGTCACATCTGGTCTAGGAACAGTGGGTTATCTGCCTGTTCAGGGGCAGAACGACAGATTTGTACCTTGTCATTTTATTTACAATAAATGATTTACTTTGTAGTTTACCAATACAATAGGTGGATGGTGAAGTAGACATACTCATATCTCAAAAATATAAAGGAATTTACCACTATCAATTTCAATAGAAAGCTCGCAAAAATAGTCAATTACTTGTCTATTTATGGAAAAATCTAATTGATTAACTCTCTGGTCCGATATCAGTTTACGGGGCGGCAGGGTAGCCTAGTGGATAGAGCGTTGGACTAGTTACCGGAAGGTTGCAAGTTCAAATCCCCGAGCTGACAAGGTACAAAATCTGTCGTTCTGCCCCTGAACAGGCAGTTAACCCACTGTTCCTAGGCCGT
The DNA here is from genome assembly GCF_034236695.1 of Oncorhynchus nerka. Taxonomy (NCBI): domain Eukaryota; kingdom Metazoa; phylum Chordata; class Actinopteri; order Salmoniformes; family Salmonidae; genus Oncorhynchus; species Oncorhynchus nerka. Next base: position 8,081,731 of record NC_088407.1, read on the forward strand.
CATTGAAAATAAGAATTTGTTCTTAACTGACTTGCCTAGTAAAATAAAGGTAAAATAAAAACCTACAACACAGAAGCTAACGTTATAAGCAGCCAGCTAGATTCACCTACAACACAGCATTCCTAACCTGGCCCACAATGTCTGCTGAGCTGTCAACAAGTCCAGCAGTCATTTGAAAAGAGTAAGAACATTTCAGCGAAATGGAGAAAGGAGAAATCTGTTAACGCCAAGATAATGGAATTCATTGACAATCAACCGTTGTCGTGGGTGATGTTGGCTTTCGCCGACTGGTCGAGCACTGTGTTATTTTTTTCAGATTTTCAGCCCTACCGAAGTTACACTGCAATAGAGTCACTGCTATTAGCTTCACACCGTGCATACTACGGAACGCCGTTTGGGTCAAAAAAGATACAGTAGCACCGGCCACGAACGATGTGTTTTCAATACCGCGTTGGTAATAAAGCATAACTTGTTTGGCCGCAACTCCTGGGGTAGCTAGCTTTAGCTTGGTATCTGGCTAGCTTTAGCTTTGTATCTGGCTAGCTTTAGCTTGGTATCTGGCTAGCTTTAGCTTGGTATCTGGCTAGCTGTAGCTTGGTATCTGGCTAAATTTAGCTTGGTATCTGGCTAGCTTTAGCTTGGTATTTGGCTAGCTGTAGCTTGGTATCTGGCTAGCTTTAGCTTGGTATCTGGCTAGCTGTAGCTTGGTATCTGGCTAGCTTTAGCTTGGTATCTGGCTAGCTGTAGCTTGGTATCTGGCTAGCTTTAGCTTGGTATCTGGCTAGCTTTAGCTTGGTATCTGGCTAGCTGTAGCTTGGTATCTGGCTAAATTTAGCTTGGTACCTAGCTAACACCAATACAACCAACCTGAAAACAATGACCAGTAGAAACTGCAGTCATTTTCATTATTCTTAGCAATGTTTTAGGAATCCTTGTGAGTAAGTATTGCCAGTTGTTGTTCGCCTATTGAAATTGAACTTCAGTTCATGAAAATAAATAGCTAGCCATCTACTTAACCCTGTTGCCAAAAGCTAACTTTATAAACAGCCAGCTAGATTCATCTGGTTGGTGATGCTCGACCAGACCGGGTTATTGTGAAGCTAGCCACAATAAGAATTAGGTACAATAGTGGAATTTGCAGTCTGCCTTCAAAATAAAAGTAACATGAAACTGTTAATTGGTGATCAAGGGATGAACCCCATAAAAGAGAGAGATAAAAGATAGGTGCAAACCCCCTCTCTCTCTCTCTCTCTCTCTCTCTGTCTGTCTGTCTGTCTGTCTGTCTGTCTGTCTGTCTCTGTCTCTGTCTCTCTCTCTCTCTCTGTCTCTGTCTCTGTCTCTGTCTCTGTCTCTGTCTCTCTCTCTCTCTGTCTCTGTCTCTGTCTCTGTCTCTGTCTCTGTCTCTGTCTCTGTCTCTCTCTCTCTCTCTTTCTGTCTCTCTGTCTCTCTCTGTCTCTCTCTGTCTCTCTCTCTCTTTCTCTCTCTCTCTCTCGCAGCATCTGAAATGCTTGAACAAGATAATTAAACACCAGAACCTCAATATAACGTTATTTATTACGTTAGAACAACTCTGAAACAGTATTCAGAAGTAACCTCTTATTTTTAGACTGAGTTGAAAACGAAAGATTAGAGAAATAGGTTTGTGTGATTGAACAAACTCAGATAAGCATTGGGTTACCGGGGGGAAATTTAAGTTAGCGGTTGAGTAAACACACACACACACACACACACACACACACACACACACACACACACACACACACACACACACACACACACACACACACACACACAGACATTCTGTCACACACACACACACAGACATTCTGTCACACACACACAGACATTCTGTCATACACACACACACACACACACACACACACACACACCCTCTCTCCGACACTCTTTGTCTGTCTGTATATTGACACCAACTCCTCATCTTCCTATAGTGGATGAGTTCTATTCCTATATGTTGTCATAAGTATATAGTGTTCTGGATGAGTTGTATAGTGTTCTGGATGAGTTGTATAGTGTTCTGGATGAGTTGTATAGTGTTCTGGATGAGTTGTATAGTGTTCTGGATGAGTTGTATAGTGTTCTGGATGAGTTGTATAGTGTTCTGGATGAGTTGTATAGTGTTCTGGATGAGTTGTATAGTGTTCTGGATGAGTTGTATAGTGTTCTGGATGAGTTGTATAGTGTTCTGGATGAGTTGTATAGTGTTCTGGATGAGTTGTATAGTGTTCCGGATGAGTTGTATAGTGTTCTGGATGAGTTGTATAGTGTTCTGGATGAGTTGTATTCCTATATGTTGTCATAAGTATATAGTGTTCTGGATGAGTTGTATAGTGTTCTGGATGAGTTGTATAGTGTTCTGGATGAGTTGTATAGTGTTCTGGATGAGTTGTATTCCTGTACGTTGTCATAAGTATATAGTGTTCTGGATGAGTTGTATAGTGTTCCGGATGAGTTGTATTCCTGTACGTTGTCATAAGTATATAGTGTTCTGGATGAGTTGTATAGTGTTCTGGATGAGTTGTATAGTGTTCTGGATGAGTTGTATAGTGTTCTGGATGAGTTGTATAGTGTTCTGGATGAGTTGTATAGTGTTCTGGATGAGTTGTATAGTGTTCTGGATGAGTAGTATAGTGTTCTGGATGAGTTGTATAGTGTTCTGGATGAGTTGTATAGTGTGGTATGTACGGTGCATTCAGAAAGTATTCAAACCCGCTTCCCTTTTTCCACATTTTGTTAAGTTAAAAGCCTTATTCTAAAACTGATTAAATAATTATTTTTCCTCATCAGTCTACACACAATACCCCGTAATGACATCACAATACCCCATAATGACATCACAATACCCCATAATGACATCACAATACCCCATAAAGCAAAAAAATTGTTTTTAGACATTTTTGCAACTGAAATAATAAATTTACTTATGTATTCAGACCCTTTACTCAGTACTTTGTTGAAGCACCTTTGGCAGCGATTACAGCCTCTTGGGTATGACGCTACAAGCTTGGCACACCTGTATTTGGGGAGTTTCTCCCATTCTTCTCTGCAGATCCTCTCAAGCTCTGTCAGGTTGGATGGGGAGCGTCGCTGAACAGCTATTTTCAGGTCTCTCGAGAGATGTTCGATCGGGTTCAAGTCCGGCCTTTGGCCAAGTCTGAGGTCCTGAGCGCTCTGGAGCAGGTTTTCATCAAGGATCTCTGTACTTTGCTCCATTCATCTTTCCCTCTATCCTGACTAGTCTCCCAGTTCCTGCCGCTGAAAAACATCCCCACTGCATGATGCTGCCTCCACCACCATGCTTCACCGTAGGGATGGTGCCACCACCATGCTTCACTGTAGGGATGGTGCCACCACCATGCTTCACCGTAGGGATGGTGCCACCACCATGCTTCACCGTAGGGATGGCGCCAGGCTTCCTCCAGATGTGACACTTGGTAATCAGGCCAAAGTGTTACATTTTGGTTTCATCAGACCAGAGAATCTTGTTTCATGGTATGAGTCCTTTAGGTGCTTTTTGGCAAACACAAAGTGGGCTTTCCTGCCTTTAACTGAGGAGTGTCTTCTGTCAGGCCGCTATAGAGGCGTGATTGGTGGATTGCTTCAGAAATGGGAGAACCTTCCAGAAGGACAACCATCTCCACTGAGGAACTCTGGAGTTCTGTCAGAGTGACCATCGAGTTCTTGGTCACCTCCCTGACCAAGGCCCTTCTCCCCCGATTGCTAATTTTGGCCGGGCAGCCAGCTCTAGTAAGAGTCTTGGTGGTTCCACACTTCTTCCATTTAAGAAAGATGGAGGCCACTGTGTTCTTGGGGAACTTCAATGCTGCAGAAATGTTTTGGTACCCTTCCCCAGATCTGTGCCTCGACACAATCCTGTCTCGGAGCTCCACGGACATTCCTTCGACCTCATGGCTTAGTTTTTGCTCTGACATGCACTATCAACTGTGGGAACTTATATAGCGCGGCAGGGTAGCCTAGTGGTTAGAGCGTTGGACTAGTAACCAGAAGGTTGCAAGTTCAAATCCCCGAGCGGACAAGGTACAAATCTGTCGTTCTGTTCCTAGGCCGTCATTGAAAATAAGAATTTGTTCTTAACTGACTTGCCTTTCCAAATCATGTCCAATCAATTGACTTTATCACAGGTGGACTCCAATCAAGTTGTAGATGATCAATGGAAACATGATGCACCTGAACTCAATTTCGAGTCTCATAGCAATGAGTCTGAATACTGTAAATAAAAATAAGGTTTTATTTTTAAGTTGCTAATCATTTCTAAGAACTTGTTTTGCCTTTTTCATTATGGGGTTTTGTGTGTAGATTGATGATACAAAAAATATATAATCCATTTTAGAATAAGGCTTTAACGTAACAAAATGTGGAACAGGTCAAGGGGTTTGAATACTTCCCGAAGGCGCTGTGTGGATGGGTGGGTAGTATTTGGCCGGTTGACCGCTAGTGTGGTGTTCTTCACTGCCTGCTAACCGCTAGTGTGGTGTCCTTCACTGCCTGCTAACCGCTAGTGTGGTGTCTTTAACTGCCTGCTGACCATCACTGCCTGCTAACAGCTAGTGTGGTGTCCTTCACTGCCTGCTAACCGCTAGTGTGGTGTCTTTAACTGCCTGCTGACCATCACTGCCTGCTAACAGCTAGTGTGGTGTCCTTCACTGCCTGCTAACCGCTAGTGTGATGTCCTTCACTGCCTGCTAACCGCTAGTGTGGTGTCCTTCACTGCCTGCTAACAGCTAGTGTGGTGTCCTTCACTGCCTGCTAACAGCTAGTGTGGTGTTCTTCACTGCCTGCTGACCGCTAGTGTGGTGTCCTTCAGTGAGTACTGCCCAGTACATCACTGGGGCCAAGCTTCCTGCTATCCCGGACCTCTATACCAGGCGGTGTCAGAGGAAGGCCCTAAACACTATCCGACTCCAGCCACACAAGTCGTATAGACCTGTTCTCTCTGCTACCCCACGGCAAGTGGTACCGATGCACCAAGTCTGGAACCAACAGGACCCTGAACAGCTTCTACCCCCAATCCATAAGCCTGATGAATAGTTAGTATGGGTAGCTATTGGTTAACCATTTAACTATCTGCTTTTGACTCATCACATACGCTGCTGCTACTGTCAATCACCTATCCTGTTGCCTAGTTACTTGACCCTGGACCTATATGTACATATCTACTACCTCCATGACCTTGTTCTCCTGCACATTGACTCAGTACTGGTACTCCCTGTATAAAGCCATCTTATCATTACTCATTGACTAGATCAAATCAAATGTATTTATATAGCCCTTCGTATATCAGCTGATGTCACAAAGTGCTGTACAGAAACCCAGCCTAAAACCCCAAACAGCAAACAATGCAGGTGTTGAAGCACGGTGGCTAGGAAAAACTCCCTAGAAAGGCCAAAACCTAGGAAGAAACCTAGAGAGGAACCAGGCTATGTGGGGTGGCCAGTCCTCTTCTGGCTGTGCCGGGTGGAGATTTTAGCAGAACATGGCCAAGATGTTCAAATGTTCATAAATGACCAGCATGGTCCAATAATAATAAGCCAGAACAGTTGAAAGTGGAGCAGCAGCACGGCCAGGTGGACTAGGGACAGCAAGGAGTCATCATGCCAGGTAGTCCTGAGGCATGGTCCTAGGGCTCAGGTCCTCCGAGAGAGAGAAAGAAAGAGAGAAGGAGAGAATTAGAGAACGCACACTTAGATTCACACAGGACACCGGATAATACAGGAGAAGTACTCCAGATATAACAAACTGACCCCAGCCCCCCGACACATAAACTACTGCAGCATAAATACTGGAGGCTGAGACAGGAGGGGTCAGGAGACACTGTGGCCCCATCCGAGGACACCCCCGGACAGGGCCAAACAGGAAGGATATAACCCCACCCACTTTGCCAAAGCACAGCTCCCACACCACTAGAGGGATATCTTCAACCACCAACTTACCATCCTGAGACAAGGCCGAGTATAGCCCACAAAGATCTCCGCCACTAGGAACTGTTACCCTGTGTATAAAGCCATGTTATCATTACTCAGTACTGGTACCCCCTGTATAAATCCATGTTATCATTACTCAGTACTGGTACCCCCTGTATAAAGCCATGTTATCATTACTCAGTATTGGTACCCCCTGTATAAAGCCATGTTATCATTACTCAGTACTGGTACCCTCTCTCTCTGTCTCTTTCTCTCTCTGTCTCTCTCTCTCTGTCTCTCTCTCTCTGTCTCTTTCTCTCTCTCTCTCTCTTTCTCTCTCTCTCTCTCTCTCTCTCTCAATTCAAGGGCTTTATTGGCATGGGAAACATGTGTTAACATTGCCAAAGCAAGTGAGGTAGATAATACATAAAGTGAATATATAGTCTCTCTCTCTCTCTCTCTCTCTCTCTCTGTGTCTCTCTCTGTCTCTCTCTCTCTCTCTCTCTCTCTGTGTCTCTCTCTCTCTCTCTCTCTGTCTCTCTCTCTCTCTCTCTCTCTCTCTCTCTCTCTCTCTCTCTCTCTCTCTCTCTCTCTCTCTCTCTCTCTCTCTCTCTCTCTCTCTCTCTCTCTCTGTCTCTCTCTCTCTGTCTCTCTGTCTCTCTGTCTCTCTGTCTCTCTCTCTCTCTCTCTCTCTCTGTCTCTCTGTCTCTCTCTCTCTCTCTCTCTCTCTCTCGCTCTTTCTCTGTGACCCCCACCTAATTTATATTTTTCTCTCTCTGATTTCATGCCCCAGCTGTCTCTCTCTCCCTCTCTTTCTCTCTCTCCAGAGTTATGTGTATCCCTACAGGCTAACTACTGACAACAATAAACCCAGGAATTAATGTGTGTTGACCCACTTGATGATGACAAAGGTCCTGGAACGCATTATCTCTTTGCACAAATCTCTGTCCGTAAAATCTCTGTCCGTAAAATCTCTGTCCGTAAAATCTCTATCCGTAAAATCTCTGTCCGTAAAATCCCTGTCCGTAATATCTTTGTGTTTCTCCCAGTGTGTGTGTGTGTGTGTGTGTGTGTGTGTGTGTGTGTCCCACGTTTATTTCCTTTTGTGTTGGTTGACCTACAAACCCAGCAGATCATTTTTCTTTCCATTCACCCCCCCCCCCCACGTCTATCCCTCTTCTATAGCCTTTCTCCCTTTCAGCCCCCGTAGCTCCCTCCCTCCCTCCCTCTCAATCTTTCCCTCCCTCCCTCCCTAACTCTCTTCTTGGTCCCTCTTCAATTCAGGCAGACTGTAGATTATATCACCGTGGGGACAGGGGGGGACTCTGATGATGTCACAGTGGGGTCAGGCGTGTCACCTTCTATTGCCATGGTGTCAGATGGGACTCTGGGTTTACAACAGGTTCTGTCGTACAGCATGACCTCGTGCATCAGCATTCATATCTGCAAGGGACATTAGGAACAGCTTCTGTATAGAGCAACATGGGAGGGAGGGAGGGAGGGAGGGAGGGGGAGGAGGGGGTAGGTAGGTAGGTAGGTAGGGAGAGAGGGAGGGAGGGAGGGAGGGAAGAGGGAGGAAAGGAGGGAGGGAGGGGAGGGAGGGGAGGGAGGGAGGCTGTGTTCTGTATATCATTTCACTGTGCTCTGTATATCATTTCACTGTGCTCTGTATATCATTTCACTGTGCTCTATATATCATTTCACTGTGTTCTGTATATCATTTCACTGTGCTCTGTATATCATTTCACTGTGCTCTGTATATCATTTCACTGTGCTCTGTATATCATTTCACTGTGCTCTGTATATCATTTCACTGTGCTCTATATATCATTTCACTGTGCTCTGTATATCATTTCACTGTGCTCTGTATATCATTTCACTGTGCTCTATATATCATTTCACTGTGCTCTATATATCATTTCACTGTGCTCTATATATCATTTCACTGTGCTCTATATATCATTTCACTGTGCTCTATATATCATTTCACTGTGCTCTGTATATAACTACAGCTGGTTGGAGTAGCAGTGGCTGTCTGACCTGTAAACTAAGAATGTTCTGTCAGATGTGTTTTTAATGATTGACGGGACATAGTGTGATTCCTGTAAAAACCTAGAGGTCGACCGATTATGATTTTTCAACGCCGATACGATATATATATATATATGATTAATCGGACAATTATTATTATTATTATTATTATTTTTATTTTTTTTACAAATTTGTAATAATGCCAATTACAACAATACTGAATGAACACTTATTTTAACTTAATATAATATATCAATAAAATCAATTTAGCCTCGAGTAAATAATGAAACATGTTCAATTTGGTTTAAATAATGCAAAAACAAAGTGTTGGAGAAGAAAGTAAAAGTGCAATATGTGCTATGTAAGAAAGCTAACGTTTCAGTTCCTTGCTCAGAACATGGGAACATATGAAAGCTGGTGGTTCCTTTTAACATGAGTCTTCAATATTCCCAGGTAAGAAGTTTCAGGTTGTAGTTATTATAGGAATTATAGGACTATTTCCCTCTATACCATTTGTATTTCATTAACCTTTGACTATTGGATGTTCTTATAGGCACTTTAGTATTGCCAGTGTAACAGTATAGCTTCCGTCCCTCTCCTCGCTCCTCCCTGGGCTCGAACCAGCAACACAAGGACAACAGCCACCCTCGAAGCAGCGTTACCCATGCAGCTTAAGGGGAACAACCACCCCAAGGCTCAGAGCGAGTGAAGTTTGAAATGCTATTAGCGTGCGCTACCTAGCTAGCCATTTCACTTCGGTCACACCAGCCTCATCTCGGGAGTTGATAGGTTTGAAGTCATAAACAGCGCAATGCTTGACGCACAACGAAGAGCTGCTGGCAAAACGCATGAAAGTGCTGTTTGAATGAATGTTTACAGGCGTGCTTCTGCCTACCACCGCTCAGTCAGATACTTATTAAATACTTGTATGCTCAGTCAGATTATATGCAACGCAGGACATGCTAGATAATATCTAGTAATATCATCAACCATGTGTAGTTAACTACTGATTATGATTGATAGTTTTTTATAATATAAGTTTAATGCTAGCTAGCAACTTACCTTGGCTTACTGAATTTGCGTAACAGGCAGTCTCCTTGTGGAGTGCAACGAGAGAGAGGCAGGTCGTTATTGCGTTAGACTAGTTAACTGTGAGGTTGCAAGATTGGATCCCCCGAGCTGACGAGGTGAAAATCTGTCGTTATGCCCCTGAACGAGGCAGTTTAAACCACTGTTCCTAGGCCGTCATTGAAAATAAGAATGTGTTCTTAATTGACTTGCCTAGTTAAATGAAGATTAAATAAAGGTGTAAAAAAAATATTTAAAAAAATTGGCAAATCGTAAAACTTGAAATCGGCCCTAATTAATCGGTTGACCTCTAGTCTTTTCACCTCTCACCCTTTCTCTCTCTCCCCCTCTCTCCCTCTCTCTCTCCCTCTCTCTCTCTCTCTCCCTCTCTCTCTCTGTCTCTCTCTCTCTCTCTCTCTCTCTCTCTCTCTTTTCCCCCCTCCATCTCGCTCCCCCTCTCTCCCTCTCTCTCTCCCCTCTCTCCTCTCTCTCTCTCCCCTCTCTCTCCCCTCTCTCCCTTTCACTCTTTCTCTCTTTTCCCCTCCTTTCTCTCTTTTCCCATCCCTCCCCTCTCTCCCTTTCTATCTTTTCCCCTCCCTCCATCTCTCGCTCTCTCCCCCTCTCTCCCTCTCTCTCTCTCCCCCTCTCTCTCTTTCTCTCTTTTCTCCTCCCTCCCTCTCTCTCTCTCTCTCTCTCCCACCCTCTCTCTCTCTCTCTCTCTCTCCTCCCTCCCTCTTTTCCCATCCCTCCCCCTCTCTCCCTCTCTCTCTCTCCCTCTCTCTCTCTCTCTCCCTCTCTCTCCCCCCCTCTCCCTTTCTCTCTTTTCTCCTCCCTCCCTCTCTCTTTCTCTCTCTCTCCC
>NC_088407.1:8096627-8109127 GCF_034236695.1 Oncorhynchus nerka
ATATGTATAAAAAAACTGGAGGCCCCTTCAACTTCAATGTTGTGATGCAAAAATACTAGCGAAGTGCATAGCGCTCAGAATTAAAAGGGTTTTACCAGGTATTGTTCATCCTGATCAGACAGGTTTTTTACATGGACGATACATTGGAGAATTAAAAGGGTTTTACCAGGTATTGTTCATCCTGATCAGACAGGTTTTTTACATGGACGATACATTGGAGAATTAAAAGGGTTTTACCAGGTATTGTTCATCCTGATCAGACAGGTTTTTTACATGGACGATACATTGGAGAATTAAAAGGGTTTTACCAGGTATTGTTCATCCTGATCAGACAGGTTTTTTACATGGACGATACATTGGAGAATTAAAAGGGTTTTACCAGGTATTGTTCATCCTGATCAGACAGGTTTTTTACATGGACGATACATTGGAGATAATATAGGACAACTGCTAGAAATAATAGAACACCATGAAACATCTAAGAAGCCAGGTATTTATAGCGGATGTTGAAAAGGCAGTTGATAAAGTAAGAATAGATTGTTTGAGATTTTTAGATAGATTGCAAAATAGTTGGGAAGAGATTTTTGATGTACCGATTCCATGGTACAGGGTGTATGAGTTGATATATGAAACAACGCAAGATTCAAGATTTTGTGCTTTTCAGCTAAAATGATTATTTAGATTTCTTGCCACCAACAAAATGTTGAATATTTGGGGGATAAATAATAATAATAATAATGAATAAAGTCATAAATGTATGTTGAATAAAGTCATCGAAGTTCTGCAGATTTTGTTGTGAGGATACAGAATCAAAAGACCATTTATTTTGGTATTGCCCTCAGTAACACTACCTAGTAACATTCAATAATGTTAAATATTACACTGGAGTCACGTTCTGACACAATGATGCCTGTTTCTGGTCTCGGGTTCAGTAATGGCTGGAAATGCATAGCATTGATCTAAAATTGACCCTAGAAATATTTCTGTTAGGAGATCTGGAGACACCGGGTCAGTCAATTAATAATATACTAATACTCTTAGTAAGAGACCGGGTCAGTCAATTACTAATATACTAATACTCTTAGTAGGAGACCGGGTCAGTCAATTACTAATGTACTAATACTCTTAGTAGGAGACCGGGTCAGTCAATTACTAATATACTAATACTCTTAGTAAGAGACCGGGTCAGTCAATTACTAATGTACTAATACTCTTAGTAAGAGACCGGGTCAGTCAATTACTAATATACTAATACTCTTAGTAGGAGACCGGGTCAGTCAATTACTAATATACTAATACTCTTAGTAGGAGACCGGGTCAGTCAATTACTAATATACTAATACTCTTAGTAAGAGACCGGGTCAGTCAATTACTAATGTACTAATACTCTTAGTAAGAGACCGGGTCAGTCAATTACTAATATACTAATACTCTTAGTAGGAGATGGGCTGAGGGTGGCCAGCAGAGACAGATGGGATGGGCTGAGGGTGACCAGCAGAGACAGATGGGATGGGCTGAGGGTGGCCAGCAGAGATAGATGGGATGGGCTGAGGGTGGCCAGCAGAGATAGATGGGATGGGCTGAGGGTGGCCAGCAGAGATAGATGGGATGGGCTGAGGGTGGCCAGCAGAGATAGATGGGATGGGCTGAGGGTGGCCAGCAGAGATAGATGGGATGGGCTGAGGGTGGCCAGCAGAGATAGATGGGATGGGCTGAGGGTGGCCAGCAGAGACAGATGGGATGGGCTGAGTGTGGCCAGCAGAGACAGATGGGATGGGCTAAGGGTGGCCAGCAGAGATAGATGGGATGGGCTGAGGGTGGCCAACAGAGACAGATGGGATGGGCTGAGGGTGGCCAGCAGAGATAGATGGGATGGGCTGAGGGTGGCCAGCAGAGATAGATGGGATGGGCTGAGGGTGGCCAGCAGAGATAGATGGGATGGGCTGAGGGTGGCCAGCAGAGTCAGATGGGATGGGCTGAGGGTGGCCAGCAGAGACAGATGGGATGGGCTGAGGGTGGCCAGCAGAGACAGATGGGATGGGCTGAGGGTGGCCAGCAGAGACAGATGGGATGGGCTGAGGGTGGCCAGCAGAGATAGATGGGATGGGCTGAGGGTGGCCAGCAGAGACAGATGGGATGGGCTGAGGGTGGCCAGCAGAGATAGATGGGATGGGCTGAGGTGGCCAGCAGAGAAAGATGGGATGGGCTGAGGGTGACCAGCAGAGACAGATGGGATGGGCTGAGGGTGGCCAGCAGAGACAGATGGGATGGGCTGAGGGTGGCCAGCAGAGACAGATGGGATGGGCTGAGGGTGGCCAGCAGAGATAGATGGGATGGGCTGAGGGTGGCCAGCAGAGACAGATGGGATGGGCTGAGGGTGACCAGCAGAGACAGATGGGATGGGCTGAGGGTGGCCAGCAGAGATAGATGGGATGGGCTGAGGGTGGCCAGCAGAGACAGATGGGATGGGCTGAGGGTGGCCAGCAGAGATAGATGGGATGGGCTGAGGGTGGCCAGCAGAGACAGATGGGATGGGCTGAGGGTGACCAGCAGAGACAGATGGGATGGGCTGAGGGTGGCCAGCAGAGATAGATGGGATGGGCTGAGGGTGACCAGCAGCGACAGATGGGATGGGCTGAGGGTGGCCAGCAGAGATAGATGGGATGGGCTGAGGGTGACCAGCAGAGATAGATGGGATGGGCTGAGGGTGGCCAGCAGAGATAGATGGGATGGGCTGAGGGTGACCAGCAGAGATAGATGGGATGGGCTGAGGGTGGCCAGCAGAGCTAGATGGGATGGGCTGAGGGTGGCCAGCAGAGACAGATGGGATGGGCTGAGGGTAACCAGCAGAGATAGATGGGATGGGCTGAGGGTAACCAGCAGGGATAGATGGGATGGGCTGATGGTGGCCAGCAGAGATAGATGGGATGGGCTGAGGGTGGCCAGCAGAGATAGATGGGATGGGCTGAGGGTGACCAGCAGAGACAGATGGGATGGGCTGAGGGTAACCAGCAGAGATAGATGGGATGGGCTGAGGGTAACCAGCAGAGATAGATGGGATGGGCTGATGGTGGCCAGCAGAGATAGATGGGATGGGCTGATGGTGGCCAGCAGAGATAGATGGGATGGGCTGAGGGTAACCAGCAGAGATAGATGGGATGGGCTGATGGTGGCCAGCAGAGACAGATGGGATGGGCTGAGGGTGGCCAGCAGAGACAGATGGGATGGGCTGAGGGTGGCCAGCAGAGACAGATGGGATGGGCTGAGGGTAACCAGCAGAGACAGATGGGATGGGCTGAGGGTGACCAGCAGAGATAGATGGGATGGGCTGAGGGTGGCCAGCAGAGATAGATGGGATGGGCTGAGGGTGACCAGCAGAGATAGATGGGATGGGCTGAGGGTGGCAAGCAGAGATAGATGGGATGGGCTGAGGGTGACCAGCAGAGATAGATGGGATGGGCTGAGGGTGGCCAGCAGAGACAGATGGGATGGGCTGAGGGTGGCCAGCAGAGATAGATGGGATGGGCTGAGGGTAACCAGCAGAGATAGATGGGATGGGCTGAGGGTAACCAGCAGAGATAGATGGGATGGGCTGAGGGTGGCCAGCAGAGATAGATGGGATGGGCTGAGGGTGGCCAGCAGAGATAGATGGGATGGGCTGAGGGTGGCCAGCAGAGACAGATGGGATGGGCTGAGGGTGGCCAGCAGAGATAGATGGGATGGGCTGAGGGTGGCCAGCAGAGATAGATGGGATGGGCTGAGGGTGGCCAGCAGAGATAGATGGGATGGGCTGAGGGTAACCAGCAGAGACAGATGGGATGGGCTGAGGGTGGCCAGCAGAGATAGATGGGATGGGCTGAGGGTGGCCAGCAGAGATAGATGGGATGGGCTGAGGGTGGCCAGCAGAGATAGATGGGATGGGCTGAGGGTGGCCAGCAGAGATAGATGGGATGGGCTGAGGGTGGCCAGCAGAGACAGATGGGATGGGCTGAGGGTAACCAGCAGAGATAGATGGGATGGGCTGAGGGTAACCAGCAGAGATAGATGGGATGGGCTGAGGTTGATCAGCAGAGCTAGATGGGATGGGCTGAGGGTGGCCAGCAGAGATAGATGGGATGGGCTGAGGGTGGCCAGCAGAGATAGATGGGATGGGCTGAGGGTGGCCAGCAGAGATAGATGGGATGGGCTGAGGGTGGCCAGCAGAGATAGATGGGATGGGCTGAGGGTGGCCAGCAGAGATAGATGGGATGGGCTGAGGGTAACCAGCAGAGATAGATGGGATGGGCTGAGGGTGGCCAGCAGAGACAGATGGGATGGGCTGAGGGTGGCCAGCAGAGATAGATGGGATGGGCTGAGGGTAACCAGCAGAGATAGATGGGATGGGCTGAGGGTGGCCAGCAGAGATAGATGGGATGGGCTGAGGGTAACCAGCAGAGATAGATGGGATGGACTGAGGGTGACCAGCAGAGATAGATGGGATGGGCTGAGGGTGGCCAGCAGAGACAGATGGGATGGGCTGAGGGTAACCAGCAGAGATAGATGGGATGGGCTGAGGGTAACCAGCAGAGATAGATGGGATGGGCTGAGGGTAACCAGCAGAGATAGATGGGATGGGCTGAGGGTGGCCAGCAGAGATAGATGGGATGGGCTGAGGGTGACCAGCAGAGACAGATGGGATGGGCTGAGGGTGGCCAGCAGAGATAGATGGGATGGGCTGAGGGTGGCCAGCAGAGATAGATGGGATGGGCTGAGGGTAACCAGCAGAGATAGATGGCATGGGCTGAGGGTGGCCAGCAGAGATAGATGGGATGGGCTGAGGGTGGCCAGCAGAGATAGATGGGATGGGCTGGGGGTGGCCAGCAGAGATAGATGGGATGGGCTGAGGGTGACCAGCAGAGATAGATGGGATGGGCTGAGGTTGATCAGCAGAGCTAGATGGGATGGGCTGAGGGTGGCCAGCAGAGATAGATGGGATGGGCTGAGGGTGACCAGCAGAGATAGATGGGATGGGCTGAGGGTGACCAGCAGAGATAGATGGGATGGGCTGAGGGTGGCCAGCAGAGATAGATGGGATGGGCTGAGGGTGACCAGCAGAGATAGATGGGATGGGCTGAGGGTGGCCAGCAGAGATAGATGGGATGGGCTGAGGGTGACCAGCAGAGATAGATGGGATGGGCTGAGGGTGGCCAGCAGAGATAGATGGGATGGGCTGAGGGTGGCCAGCAGAGATAGATGGGATGGCCTGAGGGTAACCAGCAGAGATAGATGGGATGGGCTGAGGTTGATCAGCAGAGCTAGATGGGATGGGCTGAGGGTGGCCAGCAGAGATAGATGGGATGGGCTGAGGGTGACCAGCAGAGATAGATGGGATGGGCTGAGGGTAACCAGCAGAGATAGATGGGATGGGCTGAGGGTGACCAGCAGAGATAGATGGGATGGGCTGAGGGTGACCAGCAGAGATAGATGGGATGGGCTGAGGGTGGCCAGCAGAGACAGATGGGATGGGCTGAGGGTGACCAGCAGAGATAGATGGGATGGGCTGAGGGTGGCCAGCAGAGATAGATGGGATGGGCTGAGGGTGACCAGCAGAGATAGATGGCATGGGCTGAGGGAAGCTGAGGGTTGGTATGTGGAACTGGAGACAAGTGGGAGTGGAGTTTCTGAGTGAGAGATAGAATGATGGTCAAGGATAAAAATAAATTAAAAAGTCAAAATAAAACATAAAACATAATAGATGTATATTTGAATGACACTAAGTGGCAGTGTTTTTACAACTAATGCCAGTTTGCCTGAGGCTGATGCCGTGCAGGTGTTTGTACACATGTATATACACACACTCTCATTCAAATAAACACATACAAGAACACACACATCCATGTAATAGTGCCAGACATGCACACAAACAACATATTGGCATTGATGTTATGATGTTGTTGTTTCATTGTTGTTTGTTGTTTTCTTCTGTCTTTTCCTTTTTTTTCTCTTTAGTTCTCTTGGTTGTTGGTCCATTTGGGGGTTCTTGGGGGTGGGGTTCATTCTCTTGGTTGTTGGTCCATTGGGGGGTTCTTGGGGGTGGGGTTCATTCTCCTGGTTGTTGGTCCATTGGGGGGTTCTTGGGAGGTGGGGTTCATTCTCCTGGTTGTTGGTCCATTGGGGGTTCTTGGGGGTGGGGTTCATTCTCTTGGTTGTTGGTCCATTGGGGGGTTCTTGGGGGTGGGGTTCATTCTCTTGGTTGTTGGTCCATTGGGGGTTATTGGGGGTGGGGTTCATTCTCTTGGTTGTTGGTCCATTGGGGGTTCTTGGGGGTGGGGTTCATTCTCTTGGTTGTTGGTCCATTGGGGGTTCTTGGGGGTGGGGTTCATTCTCTTGGTTGTTGGTCCATTGGGGGTTCTTGGGGGTGGGGTTCATTCTCTTGGTTGTTGGTCCATTGGGGGTTCTTGGGGGTGGGGTTCATTCTCTTGGTTGTTGGTCCATTTGGGGGGTTCTTGGGGGTGGGGTTCATTCTCCTGGTTGTTGGTCCATTGGGGGGTTCTTGGGGGTGGGGTTCATTCTCCTGGTTGTTGGTCCATTTGGGGGGTTCTTGGGGGTGGGGTTCATTCTCTTGGTTGTTGGTCCATTTGGGGGTTCTTGGGGGTGGGGTTCATTCTCCTGGTTGTTGGTCCATTGGGGTGGTTCTTGGGGGTATTGTTCATTCTCTTGGTTGTTGGTCCATTGGGGGTTCTTGGGAGGTGGGGTTCATTCTCCTGGTTGTTGGTCCATTTGGGGGTTCTTGGGGGTGGGGTTCATTCTCTTGGTTGTTGGTCCATTTGGGGGGGTTTGGGGGTGGGGTTCATTCTCCTGGTTGTTGGTCCATTGGGGGGTTCTTGGGGGTGGGGTTCATTCTCTTGGTTGTTGGTCCATTTGGGGGTTCTTGGGGGTATTGTTCATTCTCTTGGTTGTTGGTCCATTTGAGGGGGGTGGTTCTTGGGGGTGGGGTTCATTCTCTTGGTTGTTGGTCCATTTGGGGGTTCTTGGGGGTATTGTTCATTCTCTTGGTTGTTGGTCCATTTGGGGGGGGTTCTTGGGGGTGGGGTTCATTCTCTTGGTTGTTGGTCCATTTGAGGGGGGTTCTTGGGGGTGGGGTTCATTCTCTTGATTGTTGGTCCATTTGGGGGTTCTTGGGGGTATTGTTCATTCTCTTGGTTGTTGGTCCATTTGGGGGGATTCTTGGGGGTGGGGTTCATTCTCTTGGTTGTTGGTCCATTTGGGGGGGTTTGGGGGTGGGGTTCATTCTCTTGGTTGTTGGTCCATTTGGGGGTTCTTGGGGGTATTGTTCATTCTCTTGGTTGTTGGTCCATTGGGGGTTCTTGGGGGTATTGTTCATTCTCTTGGTTGTTGGTGCATTGGGGGTTCTTGGGGGTGTTGTTCATTCTCTTGGTTGTTGGTCCATTGGGGGGTTCTTGGGAGGTGGGGTTCATTCTCTTGGTTGTTTGTCCATTTGGGGGTTCTTGGGGGTGGGGTTCATTCTCCTGGTTGTTGGTCCATTTGGGGGTTCTTGGGGGTGGGGTTCATTCTCCTGGTTGTTGGTCCATTGGGGGGTTCTTGGGAGGTGGGGTTCATTCTCTTGGTTGTTGGTCCATTGGGGGTTCTTGGGAGGTGGGGTTCATTCTCTTGGTTGTTGGTCCATTGGGGGTTCTTGGGGGTGGGGTTCATTCTCCTGGTTGTTGGTCCATTTGGGGGTTCTTGGGGGTGGGGTTCATTCTCTTGGTTGTTGGTCCATTGGGGGTTCTTGGGGATATTGTTCATTCTCTTGGTTGTTGGTGCATTGGGGGTTCATGGGGGTATTGTTTATTCTCTTGGTTGTTGGTCCATTGGGGGTTCTTGGGAGGTGGGGTTCATTCTCTTGGTTGTTGGTCCATTTGGGGGTTCTTGGGGGTGGGGTTCATTCTCCTGGTTGTTGGTCCATTGGGGGTTCTTGGGAGGTGGGGTTCATTCTCTTGGTTGTTGGTCCATTGGGGGGTTCTTGGGAGGTGGGGTTCATTCTCTTGGTTGTTGGTCCATTGGGGGTTCTTGGGAGTTGGGGTTCATTCTCTTGGTTGTTGGTCCATTGGGGGTTCTTGGGAGGTGGGGTTCATTCTCTTGGTTGTTGGTCCATTGGGGGTTCTTGGGGGTGGGGTTCATTCTCCTGGTTGTTGGTCCATTGGGGGGTTCTTGGGAGGTGGGGTTCATTCTCTTGGTTGTTGGTCCATTGGGGGGTTCTTGGGGGTGGGGTCCATTCTCCTGGTTGTTGGTCCATTGGGGGGTTCTTGGGAGGTGGGGTTCATTCTCTTGGTTGTTGGTCCATTGGGGGTTCTTGGGGGTGGGGTTCATTCTCCTGGTTGTTGGTCCATTGGGGGTTCTTGGGAGGTGGGGTTCATTCTCTTGGTTGTTGGTCCATTGGGGGGTTCTTGGGAGGTGGGGTTCATTCTCTTGGTTGTTGGTCCATTTGGGGGTTCTTGGGGGTGGGGTTCATTCTCCTGGTTGTTGGTCCATTGGGGGTTCTTGGGAGGTGGGGTTCATTCTCTTGGTTGTTGGCCCATTGGGGGTTCTTGGGGGTGGGGTTCGTTCTCTTGGTTGTTGGTCCATTGGGGGTTCTTGGGGGTGGGGTTCATTCTCCTGGTTGTTGGTCCATTGGGGGTTCTTGGGGATGGGGTTCATTCTCCTGGTTGTTGGTCCATTGGGGGTTCTTGGGAGGTGGGGTTCATTCTCTTGGTTGTTGGTCCATTGGGGGGTTCTTGGGGGTGGGGTTCATTCTCTTGGTTGTTGGTCCATTGGGGGGGTTCTTGGGGGTGGGGTTCATTCTCTTGATTGTTGGTCCATTTGGGGGTTCTTGGGGGTATTGTTCATTCTCTTGGTTGTTGGTCCATTTGGGGGTTCTTGGGGTGGGGTTCATTCTCTTGGTTGTTGGTCCATTTGGGGGGGGTTGGGGGTGGGGTTCATTCTCTTGGTTGTTGGTCCATTTGGGGGTTCTTGGGGGTATTGTTCATTCTCTTGGTTGTTGGTCCATTGGGGGTTCTTGGGGGTATTGTTCATTCTCTTGGTTGTTGGTGCATTGGGGGTTCTTGGGGGTGTTGTTCATTCTCTTGGTTGTTGGTCCATTGGGGGTTCTTGGGAGGTGGGGTTCATTCTCTTGGTTGTTTGTCCATTTGGGGGTTCTTGGGGGTGGGGTTCATTCTCCTGGTTGTTGGTCCATTTGGGGGTTCTTGGGGGTGGGGTTCATTCTCCTGGTTGTTGGTCCATTGGGGGTTCTTGGGAGGTGGGGTTCATTCTCTTGGTTGTTGGTCCATTGGGGGGTTCTTGGGAGGTGGGGTTCATTCTCTTGGTTGTTGGTCCATTGGGGGGTTCTTGGGGGTGGGGTTCATTCTCCTGGTTGTTGGTCCATTTGGGGGTTCTTGGGGGTGGGGTTCATTCTCTTGGTTGTTGGTCCATTGGGGGGTTCTTGGGGATATTGTTCATTCTCTTGGTTGTTGGTGCATTGGGGGTTCATGGGGGTATTGTTTATTCTCTTGGTTGTTGGTCCATTGGGGGTTCTTGGGAGGTGGGGTTCATTCTCTTGGTTGTTGGTCCATTTGGGGGTTCTTGGGGGTGGGGTTCATTCTCCTGGTTGTTGGTCCATTGGGGGTTCTTGGGAGGTGGGGTTCATTCTCTTGGTTGTTGGTCCATTGGGGGTTCTTGGGAGGTGGGGTTCATTCTCTTGGTTGTTGGTCCATTGGGGGGTTCTTGGGAGTTGGGGTTCATTCTCTTGGTTGTTGGTCCATTGGGGGTTCTTGGGAGGTGGGGTTCATTCTCTTGGTTGTTGGTCCATTGGGGGTTCTTGGGGGTGGGGTTCATTCTCCTGGTTGTTGGTCCATTGGGGGTTCTTGGGAGGTGGGGTTCATTCTCTTGGTTGTTGGTCCATTGGGGGTTCTTGGGGGTGGGGTCCATTCTCCTGGTTGTTGGTCCATTGGGGGTTCTTGGGAGGTGGGGTTCATTCTCTTGGTTGTTGGTCCATTGGGGGTTCTTGGGGGTGGGGTTCATTCTCCTGGTTGTTGGTCCATTGGGGGGTTCTTGGGAGGTGGGGTTCATTCTCTTGGTTGTTGGTCCATTGGGGGTTCTTGGGAGGTGGGGTTCATTCTCTTGGTTGTTGGTCCATTTGGGGGTTCTTGGGGGTGGGGTTCATTCTCCTGGTTGTTGGTCCATTGGGGGGTTCTTGGGAGGTGGGGTTCATTCTCTTGGTTGTTGGCCCATTGGGGGGTTCTTGGGGGTGGGGTTCGTTCTCTTGGTTGTTGGTCCATTGGGGGTTCTTGGGGGTGGGGTTCATTCTCCTGGTTGTTGGTCCATTGGGGGTTCTTGGGAGGTGGGGTTCATTCTCTTGGTTGTTGGTCCATTGGGGGTTCTTGGGAGGTGGGGTTCATTCTCTTGGTTGTTGGTCCATTTGGGGGTTCTTGGGGGTGGGGTTCATTCTCCTGGTTGTTGGTCCATTGGGGGTTCTTGGGAGGTGGGGTTCATTCTCTTGGTTGTTGGCCCATTGGGGGTTCTTGGGGGTGGGGTTCGTTCTCTTGGTTGTTGGTCCATTGGGGGTTCTTGGGGGTGGGGTTCATTCTCCTGGTTGTTGGTCCATTGGGGGGGGTTCTTGGGGATGGGGTTCATTCTCCTGGTTGTTGGTCCATTGGGGGGTTCTTGGGGGTGGGGTTCATTCTCCTGGTTGTTGGTCCATTTGGGGGTTCTTGGGGGTGGGGTTCATTCTCTTGGTTGTTGGTCCATTTGGGGGTTCTTGGGGGTGGGGTTCATTCTCCTGGTTGTTGGTCCATTGGGGGTTCTTGGGGGTATTGTTCATTCTCTTGGTTGTTGGTCCATTGGGGGTTCTTGGGAGGTGGGGTTCATTCTCTTGGTTGTTGGTCCATTGGGGGTTCTTGGGGGTGGGGTCCATTCTCCTGGTTGTTGGTCCATTGGGGGTTCTTGGGAGGTGGGGTTCATTCTCTTGGTTGTTGGTCCATTGGGGGGGTTCTTGGGGGTGGGGTTCATTCTCCTGGTTGTTGGTCCATTGGGGGTTCTTGGGAGGTGGGGTTCATTCTCTTGGTTGTTGGTCCATTGGGGGGTTCTTGGGAGGTGGGGTTCATTCTCTTGGTTGTTGGTCCATTTGGGGGTTCTTGGGGGTGGGGTTCATTCTCCTGGTTGTTGGTCCATTGGGGGTTCTTGGGAGGTGGGGTTCATTCTCTTGGTTGTTGGCCCATTGGGGGTTCTTGGGGGGTGGGGTTCGTTCTCTTGGTTGTTGGTCCATTGGGGGTTCTTGGGGGTGGGGTTCATTCTCCTGGTTGTTGGTCCATTGGGGGTTCTTGGGGATGGGGTTCATTCTCCTGGTTGTTGGTCCATTGGGGGTTCTTGGGGGTGGGGTTCATTCTCTTGGTTGTTGGTCCATTTGGGGGTTCTTGGGGGTGTGGTTCATTCTCTTGGTTGTTGGTCCATTTGGGGGTTCTTGGGGGTGGGGTTCATTCTCCTGGTTGTTGGTCCATTGGGGGGTTCTTGGGGGTATTGTTCATTCTCTTGGTTGTTGGTCCATTGGGGGTTCTTGGGAGGTGGGGTTCATTCTCTTGGTTGTTGGTCCATTGGGGGGTTCTTGGGGGTGGGGTTCATTCTCCTGGTTGTTGGTCCATTTGGGGGTTCTTGGGGGTGGGGTTCATTCTCTTGGTTGTTGGTCCATTTGGGGGGTTCATTCTCCTGGTTGTTGGTCCATTGGGGGGTTCTTGGGGGTGGGGTTCATTCTCTTGGTTGTTGGTCCATTTGGGGGTTCTTGGGGGTATTGTTCATTCTCTTGGTTGTTGGTCCATTTGGGGGTTCTTGGGGGTGGGGTTCATTCTCTTGGTTGTTGGTCCATTTGGGGGTTCTTGGGGGGTATTGTTCATTCTCTTGGTTGTTGGTCCATTTGGGGGTTCTTGGGGTGGGGTTCATTCTCTTGGTTGTTGGTCCATTTGGGGGGGGTTTGGGGGTGGGGTTCATTCTCTTGGTTGTTGGTCCATTTGGGGGTTCTTGGGGGTATTGTTCATTCTCTTGGTTGTTGGTCCATTGGGGAGGTTCTTGGGGGGTATTGTTCATTCTCTTGGTTGTTGGTGCATTGGGGGTTCTTGGGGGTGTTGTTCATTCTCTTGGTTGTTGGTCCATTGGGGGTTCTTGGGAGGTGGGGTTCATTCTCTTGGTTGTTGGTCCATTTGGGGGTTCTTGGGGGTGGGGTTCATTCTCCTGGTTGTTGGTCCATTTGGGGGTTCTTGGGGGTGGGGTTCATTCTCCTGGTTGTTGGTCCATTGGGGGTTCTTGGGAGGTGGGGTTCATTCTCTTGGTTGTTGGTCCATTGGGGGTTCTTGGGAGGTGGGGTTCATTCTCTTGGTTGTTGGTCCATTGGGGGTTCTTGGGGGTGGGGTTCATTCTCCTGGTTGTTGGTCCATTTGGGGGTTCTTGGGGGTGGGGTTCATTCTCTTGGTTGTTGGTCCATTGGGGGTTCTTGGGGG
>NC_088407.1:8116627-8124127 GCF_034236695.1 Oncorhynchus nerka
AAAGGAGGCTAGGAGGTATGAAGGGATAAAGGAGGCTAGGAGGTATGAAGGGATAAAGGAGGCTAGGAGGTATGAAGGGATAAAGGAGGCTAGGAGGTATGAAGGGATAAAGGAGGCAAGGAGGTATGAAGGGATAAAGGAGGCTAGGAGGTATGAAGGGATAAAGGAGGCTAGGAGGTATGAAGGGATAAAGGAGGTATGAAGGGATAAAGGAGGCTAGGGGATATGAAGGGATAAAGGAGGCTAGGAGGTATGAAGGGATAAAGAAGGCTAGGAGGTATGAAGGGATAAAGGAGGCTTGGGGGTATGAAGGGATAAAGGAGGCTAGGAGGTATGAAGGGATAAAGGAGGCTAGGAGGTATGAAGGGATAAAGGAGGCTAGGAGGTATGAAGGGATAAAGGAGGCTAGGGGGTATGAAGGGATAAAGGAGGCTAGGAGGTATGAAGGGATAAAGGAGGCAGATAGACAGACAGACAGGTGAAGTGTTCTCATTCGGGTTCTCTTCAGAGTGCTCATTTAAGGGCCCTTATATGCACCTGCACTGGAGGGATGGAGGGAGAGTTGAGGAGGAAGGGAGGACGGAGGGAGGAAGGGAGGGAGGGAGGGAGGGGGAGTGGAGAGAGGGGGAGAGGAGGGAGGGAGGGGGAGAGGAAGGAGGAGGGAGGGAGGGAGGGAGGGGAAGGGAGGTGGAGGAGAGAGGAAAGGAGGGAGTGGGGAGAGGAGGGAGGGAGGGAGGGAGGGAGAGGAAGGAGGGAGGGAGGAAGGGAGTTGGAGGGAGAGAGGAAAGGAGGGAGGGCGAGGGGGAATGGAGTGAGGGAGGGGCAGTGGAGGGAGGGATGAGCGAGGGAAGGGGGAGTGGAGGGAGGTAGATGAGGGAGGTAGATAGGTAGGTGAGGGAGGGAGGAAGGACGTTGGAGGGAGAGAGGAAAGGAGGGAGGGCGAGGGGGAATGGAGTGAGGGAGGGAGGGGGAGTGGAGGGAGGGATGAGCGAGGGAAGGGGGAGTGGAGGGAGGTAGATAGGTAGGTGAGGGAGGGAGGGAGACAGTTTAATCTATAGAGAGAGAGAGGGAGGTTTAGAGTATAGAGACAGAGAGGGAGGTTTATCTAGAGACAGAGACAGAGAGGGAGGTTTAGTCTATAGAGACAGAGAGGGAGGTTTAGTCTAGAGACAGATACAGAGTGGGAGGTTTAGTCTATAGAGACAGATACAGAGAGGGAGGTTTAGAGGGAAGGGGGAGTGGAAGGAGGTAGGTGAGGGAGGGAGACAGTTTAGTCTATAGAGAGAGAGAGGGAGGTTTAATCTATAGAGACAGATACAGAGAGGGAGGTTTAGTCTATAGAGACAGATACAGAGAGGGAGGTTTAGTCTATAGAGACAGATACAGAGAGGGAGGTTTAGTCTATAGAGACAGAGACAGAGAGGGAGGTTTAATCTATAGAGACAGAGACAGAGAGGGAGGTTTAGTCTATAGAGACAGATACAGAGAGGGAGGTTTAGTCTATATAAAGTATTTTGAGAAAATGAGATGTACACATCTTGTGATGTGATCTTTCAATCAGTCACTAATTCCTCAGGGTTCCGTGGTTGCTATTAGCGGCGCGGTCAATGATCGGTGTCCGTGGACACAGTAGAGATCTCATCAATCTGAGACTGTGTGAGATGGTGAATCCTATTGTGTCTGACCACCCATTGATCTTTTCAGAAAACTGAAATCACACACACATTTGTTTGTGTGTGTGAGAGAGACAGACACAGAGGGAGAGAGAGACAGACACAGAGGAGAGAGAGACAGACACAGAGGAGAGAGAGACAGACACAGAGGAGAGAGAGACAGACACAGAGGGAGAGAGAGACAGACACAGAGGGAGAGAGAGACAGACACAGAGGAGAGAGAGACAGACACAGAGGGAGAGAGAGACAGACACATAGGAGAGAGAGACAGACAGAGAGGAGAGAGAGAGACAGACACAGAGGAGAGAGAGACAGACAGAGTGAGAGAGAGACAGAAACAGAGGAGAGAGAGAGACAGACACAGAGGGAGAGAGAGACAGACACAGAGGAGAGAGAGACAGACAGAGAGAGACAGACACATAGGAGAGAGAGACAGACAGAGAGGAGAGAGAGAGACAGACACAGAGGAGAGCGAGACAGACAGAGTGAGAGAGAGACAGAAACAGAGGAGAGAGAGACAGACACAGAGGGAGAGAGAGACAGACACAGAGAGAGACAGACACAGAGGGAGAGAGAGAGACAGACAGAGAGACAGACAGAGGGAGAGAGAGACAGACACAGGGGAATCAACTCCACAGACTAGTCACATGGGAATCAACTCCACAGACTAGTCACATGGGAATCAACTCCACAGACTAGTCACATGGGAATCAACTCCACAGACTAGTCACATGGGAATCAACTCCACAGACGAGTCACATGGGAATCAACTCCACAGACGAGTCACATGGGAATCAACTCCACAGACTAGTCACATGGGAATCAACTCCACAGACTAGTCACATGGGAATCAACTCCACAGACTAGTCACATGGGAATCAACTCCACAGACGAGTCACATGGGAGTCAACTCCACAGACTAGTCACATGGGAATCAACTCCACAGACTAGTCACATGGGAATCAACTCCACAGACGAGTCACATGGGAATCATTACCACTCAACTCCACAGACTAGTCACATGGGAATCATTACCACTCAACTCCACAGATTAGTCACATGGGAATCAACTCCACAGACTAGTCACATGGGAATCAACTCCACAGACGAGTCACATGGGAATCATTACCACTCAACTCCACAGACTAGTCACATGGGAATCATTACCACTCAACTCCACAGACTAGTCACATGGGAATCAACTCCACAGACTAGTCACATGGGAATCAACTCCACAGACTAGTCACATGGGAATCAACTCCACAGACTAGTCACATGGGAATCAACTCCACAGACGAGTCACATGGGAGTCAACTCCACAGACTAGTCACATGGGAATCAACTCCACAGACTAGTCACATGGGAATCAACTCCACAGACGAGTCACATGGGAATCATTACCACTCAACTCCACAGACTAGTCACATGGGAATCATTACCACTCAACTCCACAGATTAGTCACATGGGAATCAACTCCACAGACTAGTCACATGGGAATCAACTCCACAGACGAGTCACATGGGAATCATTACCACTCAACTCCACAGACTAGTCACATGGAAATCATTACCACTCAACTCCACAGACTAGTCACATGGAAATCAACTCCACAGACTAGTCACATGGGAATCAACTCCACAGACTAGTCACATGGGAATCAACTCCACAGACTAGTCACATGGGAATCAACTCCACAGACTAGTCACATGGGAATCAACTCCACAGACGAGTCACATGGGAGTCAACTCCACAGACTAGTCACATGGGAATCAACTCCACAGACTAGTCACATGGGAATCAACTCCACAGACTAGTCACATGGGAATCATTACCACTCAACTCCACAGACTAGTCACATGGGAATCATTACCACTCAACTCCACAGACTAGTCACATGGGAATCAACTCCACAGACTAGTCACATGGGAATCAACTCCACAGACGAGTCACATGAGAATCATTACCACTCAACTCCACAGACTAGTCACATGGGAATCAACTCCACAGACGAGTCACATGGGAATCAACTCCACAGACTAGTCACATGGGAATCAACTCCACAGACTAGTCACATGGGAATCAACTCCACAGACTAGTCACATGGGAATCATTACCACTCAACTCCACAGACTAGTCACATGGGAATCATTACCACTCAACTCCACAGACTAGTCACATGGGAATCAACTCCACAGACTAGTCACATGGGAATCAACTCCACAGACGAGTCACATGAGAATCATTACCACTCAACTCCACAGACTAGTCACATGGGAATCATTACCACTCAACTCCACAGACTAGTCACATGGGAATCAACTCCACAGACGAGTCACATGGGAATCAACTCCACAGACTAGTCACATGGGAATCAACTCCACAGACTAGTCACATGGGAATCAACTCCACAGACTAGTCACATGGGAATCAACTCCACAGACTAGTCACATGGGAATCAACTCCACAGACTAGTCACATGGGAATCAACTCCACAGACGAGTCACATGGGAGTCAACTCCACAGACTAGTCACATGGGAATCAACTCCACAGACTAGTCACATGGGAATCAACTCCACAGACTAGTCACATGGGAATCATTACCACTCAACTCCACAGACTAGTCACATGGGAATCATTACCACTCAACTCCACAGACTAGTCACATGGGAATCAACTCCACAGACTAGTCACATGGGAATCAACTCCACAGACGAGTCACATAGGAATCAACTCCACAGACTAGTCACATGGGAATCAACTCCACAGACTAGTCACATGGGAATCAACTCCACAGACTAGTCACATGGGAATCAACTCCACAGACTAGTCACATGGGAATCAACTCCACAGACTAGTCACATGGGAATCAACTCCACAGACGAGTCAGATGGAATAAGTAGGGGTCAAACAGAACAGAATGAAACTAGGTCTTCAGTTCATTATCATCTGGTCGTTCTTCTTCATCTGAAAGTTAATATTTTTATTAAAAACTAGGCAAGTCAGTTCCCGAACAAATTCTTATTTACAATGACGGCCAAACCCGTTGTGATACAGCCTGGAATCGAACCAGGGTCTGTAGTGACACGTCTTGCGCTGAGATGCAGTGCCTTAGACCGCTGTGATGCAGCCTGGAATCGAACCAGGGTCTGTAGTGACACGTCTTGCGCTGAGATGCAGTGCCTTAGACCGCTGTGATGCAGCCTGGAATCGAACCAGGGTCTGTAGTGAACACTGCACCACTCAGGGACCCCATAATAGAGGACATAAAAGGACAGTTGATAAATATATAAATATAAAGTTAACACAGAAAATATTTAATTTTGTTTGTATCCTCGTATCCACAAAGATTCAGCAGCTAGTCTGTTTCATGGAGCTCACCTCACCTGTGTGTCTGTGTCTCTCCCCAGGTGGGAATGAGTGTTCCTGGGATAAGGAGAGGCTTGAGTCGCAACCCTGTGGAGGTGGAGGGGCGGGAGTACAACCGAGACGAAATAACCAGATGACCTCCCTACAACAGCAACTACTGGCCAACCGTGAGTACTACAAGGAGAGAGAAGTACTGTCACTGCTCTCATTCACTTCAAAACACACGTTTCATTTAAAAAAATACTTCCCTTTCCTGTTCACCTCTCAGCTCTACACTCCTCTAATCTCTTCTCCTGAACTCCACTGCAATCTCCTCCACTCTCCTTGTCTCCTCTCGTACACTCTCTCTCCTCTCCTCTCCTCTCCTCTCCTCTCCTCTCCTCCACTTTCCTATAGATAATATACAAATGTGAAATAAACAATACAAATTAACAGTAAACATTACACATACAGAAGTTTCAACATGATGAAGACATTACAAATGTCATATTATGTCTATATACAGTGTTGCAACGATGTACAAATGGTTAAAGTACAAAAGGGAAAATAAATAAGCATAAATATGGGTTGTATTTACAATGGTGTTTGTTCTTCACTGGTTGCCCTTTTCTCGTGGCAACAGGTCACAAATCTTGCTGCTGTGATGTCACACTGTGGTATTTCACCCAGTAGATATGGGAGTTTATCAAAATTGGATTTGTTTTCGAATTCTTTGTGGATCTGTGTAATCTGAGGGAAATATGTGTCTCTAATATGGTCATACATTGGGCAGGAGGTTAAGAAGTGCAGCTCAGTTTCCACCTCATTTTGTGGGCAGTGAGCACATAGCCTGTCTTCTCTTGAGAGCCATGTCTGCCTACGGCGGCCTTTCTCAATAGCAAGGCTATGCTCACTAAGTCTGTACATAGTCAAAGTTTTCCTTAATTTTGGGTCAGTCACAGTGGTCAGGTATTCTGCCGCTGTGTACTCTCTGTTTAGGGCCAAATAGCATTCTAGTTGCTCTGTATTTTTGTAAATTCTTTCCAATGTGTCAAGTAGTTATATTTTTGTTTTCTCATGATTTGGTTGGGTCTAATTGTGCTGTTGTCCTGGGGCTCTGTAGGGTGTGTTTGTGTTTGTGAACAGAGCCCCAGGACCAGCTTGCTTAGGGGACTCTTCTCCAGGTTCATCTCTCTGTAGGTGATGGCTTTGTTATGGAAGGTTTGGGAATCGCTTCCTTTTAGGTGGTTATAGAATTTAACGGCTCTTTTCTGGATTTTGATAATTAGTGGGTATCGGCCTAATTCTGCTCTGCATGCATTATTTGGTGTTCTACGTTGTACACGGAGGATATTTTTGCAGAATTCTGCGTGCAGAGTCTCAATTTGGTGTTTGTCCCATTTTGTGAAGTCTTGGTTGGTGAGCGGACCCCAGACCTCACAACCATAAAGGGCAATGGGCTCTATGACTGATTCAAGTATTTTTAGCCAAATCCTAATTGGTATGTTGAAATTTATGTTCCTTTTGATGGCATAGAATGCCCTTCTTGTCTCTCAGATCGTTCACAGCTTTGTGGAAGTTACCTGTGGCGCTGATGTTTAGGCCGAGGTATGTATAGTTTTTTGTGTGCTCTAGGGCAACAGTGTCTAGATGCAATTTGTATTTGTGGTCCTGGCGACTGGACCTTTTTTGGAACACCATTATTTTGGTCTTACTGAGATGTACTGTCTGACAGGGCCCAGGTCTGACAGAATCTGTGCAGAAGATCTAGGTGCTGCTGTAGGCCCTCCTTGGTTGGTGACAGAAGCACCAGATCATCTGCAAACAGTAGACATTTGACTTCAGATTCTAGTAGGGTGAGGCCGGGTGCTGCAGACTGTTCTAGCGCCCGCTACAATTCGTTGATATATATATATATATATATATATTTTTACCTTTATTTTACTAGGCAAGTCAGTTAAGAACACATTCTTATTTTCAATGACGGCCTGGGAACAGTGGGTTAACTGCCTGTTCAGGGGCAGAATGACAGATTTGTACCTTGTCAGCTCGGGGATATGAACTTGCAACCTTCCGGTTACTAGTCCAATGCTCTAACCACTAGGCTACCCTGCCGCCCCATATGTTGAAGAGGGTGGGGCTTAAGCTGCATCCCTGTCTCACACCACGACCCTGTGTGAAGAAATGTGTGTGCTTTTTGCCAATTTAAACCGCACACTTGTTGTTTGTGTACATGGGTTTTATAATGTCGTATGTTTTACCCCCAACACCACTTTCCATCAGTTTGTATAGCAGACCCTCATGCCAAATTGAGTCGAAGGCTTTTTTTAAATCAACAAAGCATGAGAAGACTTTGCCTTTGTTTTGGTTTGTTTGGTTGTCAATTAGGGTGTGCAGTGTGAATACGTGGTCTGTTGTACGGTAATTTGGTAAAAAGCCAATTTGACATCTCTCTCTCTCCCCCCTCTCACCAGGTCTCC
>NC_088407.1:8146627-8149127 GCF_034236695.1 Oncorhynchus nerka
CAACCATATACACACACACACACAACCATATACACATACACACACACACACACAACCATATACACACACACACACACACACACACAACCATATACACACAACCATACACACACACACACACACAACCATACCACACACACACACACACACAACCATATACACACACACACACACAACCATATACACACAACCATATACACACACACACACACACACAACCATATACACACACACAACCACACACACAACCACACACACACAACCACACACATACACAACCATATACACACACAACCATACACACACACACGCACACACACACAACCATACACACACACACACACACAACCATACACACACACACAACCATACACACACACACACACACACCACACACACACACAACCATACACACACACACACACAACCCATACACACACACACACACACAACCATACACACACACACAACCATACACACACACACACAACCATATACACACACACACACACACAACCATATACACACACACACACACACAACCATATACACACACACACACACACAACCATATACACACACACACACACACAACCATATACACACACACACACAACCATATACACATACACACACACACCATATACACACACACACACACACACACAACCATATACACACAACCATACACACACACACACACACAACCATATACACACACACACACAACCATATACACACACACACACACACAACCATATACACACACACACACACACAACCATATACACACCCACACACACAACCATATACACATACACACACACACACAACCATATACACACACACACACACACACACAACCATATACACACAACCATATACACACACACACACACACACAACCATATACACACACACACACACACACCATATACACACACACACACACAACCATATACACACACACACACACACAACCATATACACACACACACACAACCATATACACATACACACACACACACAACCATATACACACACACACACACACACAACCATATACACACAACCATACACACACACACACACACACAACCATATACACACACACACACACACAACCATACACACACACACACACACACAACCATATACACACACACACACACACAACCATATACACACACACACACAACCATATACACATACACACACACACACAACCATATACACACACACACACACACACACACAACCATATACACACAAACCATACACACACACACACACACACAACCATATACACACAACCATACACACACACACACACACACAACCATACACACACACACACACACACAACCATATACACACAACCATACACACACACACACACACACAACCACACACACACAACCACACACACAACCACACACACACACACACACAACCACACACACACACACACACAACCACACACACACAGGGTGGTTCCACTTAGTGTGTCTATTTACTCTGTATTATAGGTTAACGAGGTGAACCCTTTTCCCCTTGATCTCTAATGACTGTTTCCATCTCTCCTCTCTCTCTCCATCCCTTCATCTCTATCACTTCATCCATCCATCTCTCATTTGTTAATGGAGAGGATGATGTCATTTCCCCTGAGAGGACAGAGAGAGAGAGAGGACAGAGAAAGAGGGAGGGAGAGAGAGAGGGAGGGAGAAGACGGAGAGAGGACAGAGAGAGAGAGAGGACAGAGAAAGAGGGAGGGAGAGAGAGAGGGAGGGAGAAGACGGAGAGAGGACAGAGAGAGAGAGAGGGAGAGGACGGAGAGAGAGGACAGAGATAGAGAGAGAGAGGGAGGGAGAGGACGGAGAGAGAGCAGGAGGGAGAGGACGGAGAGAGGAGAGGGAGGGAGAGGACAGAGAGAGAGGACAGAGGGAGGGAGGGAGAGGACAGAGAGAGGGAGAGGTTGGAGAGAGGAAGAGGAGGGAGAGCGAGGGAGGACAGAAAGAGAGCGAGGGAGGACAGAGAGGGATGACGAAGAGAGAGAGGGAGGATGAAGAGAGAGAGGGAGGACAGAAAGAGAGAGGCCGACAGAGATGGCCGCCTCGCTTCGCGTTCCTAGGAAACTACGCAGTTTTTTGTTTTTTTACGTGTTATTTCTTACATTAGTACCCCAGGTCATCTTAGGTTTCATTACATACAGTCGAGAAGAACTACTGAATATAAGAGCAGCGTCAACTCACCATCAGTACGACCAAGAATATGACTTTCCAGAAGCGGATCCTGTGTTTTGCCTTCCACCCAGGACAACGGATCGGATCCCAGCCGGTGAACCAAAACCACGTCGCCGCATAAAAAGGGCAAACGACTCTGTAGACGGGCACATCGCGCACCGCTCCCTAGCATACTACTCGCCTATGTCCACACACACACACAGTCTCTCTCAACCACACTGCACATTGCCCTAACCCATCTGGACAAGAGGAATACC
>NC_088407.1:8151627-8204127 GCF_034236695.1 Oncorhynchus nerka
TACCCCCCCCAAACTGACAAACAAGACTGCTACCTGCCACCCCCCAAACTGACAAACAAGACTGCTACCTGCTACCCCTCCCCCCCCCAAACTGACAAACAAGACTGCTACCCCAAACTGACAAACAAGACTGCTACCCCCCAAACTGACAAACAAGACTGCTACCCCGCCCAAACTGACAAACAAGACTGCTACCCCCCCCAAACTGACAAACAAGACTGCTACCCCCCAAACTGACAAACAAGACTGCTACCTGCCCCCCCAAACTGACAAACAAGACTGCTACCTGCTACCCCCCAAACTGACAAACAAGACTGCTACCTGCCCCCCAAACTGACAAACAAGACTGCTAACCCCCAAACTGACAAACAAGACTGCTACCTGCTACCCCCCAAACTGACAAACAAGACTGCTACCCCCAAACAAACAAGACTGCAACCTGCTACCCCCACCCCAAACTGACAAACAAGACTGCTACCCCCAAACTGACAAACAAGACTGCTACCTGCCCCCAAACTGACAAACAAGACTGCTACCTGCTACCCCCAAACTGACAAACAAGACTGCTAACCCCCAAACTGACAAACAAGACTGCTACCTGCTACCCCCCAAACTGACAAACAAGACTGCTACCCCCAAACAAACAAGACTGCTACCTGCTACCCCCCACCCCAAACTGACAAAGTATTTCACTATGCTACCACCAGTATTTCACTATGCTACCACCAGTATTTCACTATGCTACCACCAGTATTTCACTATGCTACCACCAGTATTTCACTATGCTACCACCAGTATTTCACTATGCTACCATCAGTATTTCACTATGCTACTACCAGTATTTCACTATGCTACCAGTATTTCACTATGCTACCACCAGTATTTCACTATGCTACCACCAGTATTTCACTATGCTACCATCAGTATTTCACTATGCTACCACCAGTATTTCACTATTCTACCAGTGTTTCACTATGCTACCACCAGTATTTCACTATGCTACCACCAGTATTTCACTATGCTACCACCAGTATTTCACTATGCTACCAGTATTTCACTATGCTACCAGTATTTCACTATGCTACCACCAGTATTTCACTATTCTACCAGTATTTCACTATGCTACCAGTATTTCACTATGCTACCACCAGTATTTCACTATGCTACCACCAGTATTTCACTATGCTACCACCAGTATTTCACTATGCTACCACCAGTATTTCACTATGCTACCACCAGTATTTCACTATGCTACCACCAGTATTTCACTATGCTACCACCAGTATTTCACTATGCTACCACAGTATTTCACTATGCTACCACCAGTATTTCACTATGCTACCACCAGTATTTCACTATTCTACCAGTATTTCACTATGCTACCACCAGTATTTCACTATGCTACCACCAGTATTTCACTATGCTACCACCAGTATTTCACTATGCTACCACCAGTATTTCACTATGCTACCACCAGTATTTCACTATGCTACCACCAGTATTTCACTATGCTACCAGTATTTCACTATGCTACCACCAGTATTTCACTATGCTACCAGTATTTCACTATGCTACCAGTATTTCACTATGCTACCAGTATTTCACTATGCTACCACCAGTATTTCACTATGCTACCAGTATTTCACTATGCTACCACCAGTATTTCACTATGCTACCACCAGTATTTCACTATGCTACCACCAGTATTTCACTATGCTACCAGTATTTCACTATGCTACCACCAGTATTTCACTATGCTACCACCAGTATTTCACTATGCTACCACCAGTATTTCACTATGCTACCACCAGTATTTCACTATGCTACCACCAGTATTTCACTATGCTACCACCAGTATTTCACTATGCTACCACCAGTATTTCACTATGCTACCACCAGTATTTCACTATGCTACCACCAGTATTTCACTATGCTACCAGTATTTCACTAGCTATTTCACTATGCTACCACCAGTATTTCACTATGCTACCACCAGTATTTCACTATGCTACCACCAGTATTTCACTATGCTATTTCACCACCAGTATTTCACTATGCTACCACCAGTATTTCACTATGCTACCACCAGTATTTCACTATGCTACCACCAGTATTTCACTATGCTACCACCAGTATTTCACTATGCTACCACCAGTATTTCACTATGCTACCACCAGTCACTTTCACTATTTCTACTACCAGTATTTCACTATGCTACCACCAGTATTTCACTATGCTACCACCAGTATTTCACTATGCTACCACCAGTATTTCACTATGCTACCACCAGTATTTCACTATGCTACCACCAGTATTTCACTATGCTACCACCAGTATTTCACTATGCTACCACCAGTATTTCACTATGCTACCACCAGTATTTCACTATGCTACCACCAGTATTTCACTATGCTACCACCAGTATTTCACTATGCTACCACCAGTATTTCACTATGCTACCACCAGTATTTCACTATGCTACCACCAGTATTTCACTATGCTACCACCAGTATTTCACTATGCTACCAGTATTTCACTATGCTACCACCAGTATTTCACTATGCTACCAGTATTTCACTATGCTACCACCAGTATTTCACTATGCTACCACCAGTATTTCACTATGCTACCACCAGTATTTCACTATTCTACCAGTATTTCACTATGCTACCAGTATTTCACTATGCTACCACCAGTATTTCACTATGCTACCACCAGTATTTCACTATGCTACCACCAGTATTTCACTATGCTACCACCAGTATTTCACTATGCTACCACCAGTATTTCACTATGCTACCACCAGTATTTCACTATGCTACCAGTATTTCACTATGCTACCACCAGTATTTCACTACACCACCAGTATTTCACTACACCACCAGTATTTCACTATGCTACCAGTATTTCACTATGCTACCACCAGTATTTCACTATGCTACCACCAGTATTTCACTATGCTACCACCAGTATTTCACTATTCTACCAGTATTTCACTATGCTACCAGTATTTCACTATGCTACCACCAGTATTTCACTATGCTACCAGTATTTCACTATGCTACCAGTATTTCACTATGCTACCACCAGTATTTCACTATGCTACCACCAGTATTTCACCAGTATTTCACTATGCTACCACCAGTATTTCACTATGCTACCACCAGTATTTCACTATTCTACCAGTATTTCACTATGCTACCACCAGTATTTCACTATGCTACCACCAGTATTTCACTATGCTACCACCAGTATTTCACTATGCTACCACCAGTATTTCACTATGCTACCACCAGTATTTCACTATTCTACCAGTACTTCACTATGCTACCAGTATTTCACTATGCCACCACCAGTATTTCACTATGCTACCACCAGTATTTCACTATGCTACCACCAGTATTTCACTATGCTACCACCAGTATTTCACTATGCTACCAGTATTTCACTATGCTACCACCAGTATTTCACTATGCTACCACCAGTATTTCACTATGCTACCACCAGTATTTCACTATGCTACCACCAGTATTTCACTATGCTACCACCAGTATTTCACTATGCTACCACCAGTATTTCACTATGCTACCACCAGTATTTCACTATGCTACCAGTATTTCACTATGCTACCACCAGTATTTCACTATGCTACCACCAGTATTTCACTATGCTACCACCAGTATTTCACTATGCTACCACCAGTATTTCACTATGCTACCACCAGTATTTCACTATGCTACCAGTATTTCACTATGCTACCAGTATTTCACTATGCTACCACCAGTATTTCACTATGCTACCACCAGTATTTCACTATGCTACCAGTATTTCACTATGCTACCACCAGTATTTCACTATGCTACCACCAGTATTTCACTATGCTACCAGTATTTCACTATGCTACCACCAGTATTTCACTATGCTACCACCAGTATTTCACTATGCTACCACCAGTATTTCACTATGCTACCACCATGCTACCAGTTTCACTATGTTACCACCAGTATTTCACTATGCTACCACCAGTATTTCACTATGCTACCACCAGTATTTCACTATGCTACCACCAGTATTTCACTATGCTACCACCAGTATTTCACTATGCTACCACCAGTATTTCACTATGCTACCAGTATTTCACTATGCTACCACCAGTATTTCACTATGCTACCACCAGTATTTCACTATGCTACCACCAGTATTTCACTATGCTACCAGTATTTCACTTTCACTATGCTACCACCAGTATTTCACTATGCTACCACCAGTATTTCACTATGCTACCACCAGTATTTCACTATGCTACCACCAGTATTTCACTATGCTACCACCAGTATTTCACTATGCTACCAGTATTTCACTATGCTACCAGTATTTCACTATGCTACCACCAGTATTTCACTATGCTACCACCAGTATTTCACTATGCTACCACCAGTATTTCACTATGCTACCACCAGTATTTCACTATGCTACCATCAGTATTTCACTATGCTACTACCAGTATTTCACTATGCTACCAGTATTTCACTATGCTACCACCAGTATTTCACTATGCTACCACCAGTATTTCACTATGCTACCACCAGTATTTCACTATGCTACCACCAGTATTTCACTATGCTACCAGTATTTCACTATGCTACCACCAGTATTTCACTATGCTACCACCAGTATTTCACTATGCTACCACCAGTATTTCACTATGCTACCCAGTATTTCACTATGCTACCAGTATTTCACTATGCTACCACCAGTATTTCACTATGCTACCAGTATTTCACTATGCTACCACCAGTATTTCACTATGCTACCAGCTACCAGTATTTCACTATGCTACCACCAGTATTTCACTATGCTACCACCAGTATTTCACTATGCTACCACCAGTATTTCACTATGCTACCACCAGTATTTCACTATGCTACCACCAGTATTTCACTATGCTACCACCAGTATTTCACTATGCTCTACCAGTATTTCACTTGCTACTATTGCTACCAGTATTTCACTATGCTACCACCAGTATTTCACTATGCTACCACCAGTACTATGCTACCAGTATTTCACTATGCTACCACCAGTATTTCACTATGCTACCAGTATTTCACTATGCTACCACCAGTATTTCACTATGCTACCACCAGTATTTCACTATGCTACCAGTATTTCACTATGCTACCACCAGTATTTCACACTATGCTACCACCAGTATTTCACTATGCTACCAGTATTTCAGTACCACCAGTTTCACTATGCTACCACCAGTATTTCACTATGCTACCAGTATTTCACTATGTACCAGTATTTCACTATGCTACCAGTATTTCACTATGCTACCAGTATTTCACTATGCTACCACCAGTATTTCACTATGCTACCAGTATTTCACTATGCTACCACCAGTATTTCACTATGCTACCACCAGTATTTCACTATGCTACCACTACAGTATTTCACTATGCTACCACCAGTATTTCACTATGCTACCACCAGTATTTCACTATGCTACCACCAGTATTTCACTATGCTACCACCAGTATTTCACTATGCTACCACCAGTATTTCACTATGCTACCACCAGTATTTCACTATGCTACCACCAGTATTTCACTATGCTACCACCAGTATTTCACTATGCTACCACCAGTATTTCACTATGCTACCAGTATTTCACTATGCTACCACCAGTATTTCACTATGCACCTACCAGTATTTCACTATGCTACCACCAGTATTTCACTATGCTATTTCACTACTACCAGTATTTCACTATGCTACCACCAGTATTTCACTATGCTACCACCAGTATTTCACTATGCTACCACCAGTATTTCACTATGCTACCACCAGTATTTCACTATGCTACCACCAGTATTTCACTATGCTACCACCAGTATTTCACTATGCTACCAGTATTTCACTATGCTACCACCAGTATTTCACTATGCTACCACCAGTATTTCACTATGCTACCAGTATTTCACTATGCTACCACCAGTATTTCACTATGCTACCACCAGTATTTCACTATGCTACCACCAGTATTTCACTATTCTACCAGTATTTCACTATGCTACCACCAGTATTTCACTATGCTACCACCAGTATTTCACTATGCTACCACCAGTATTTCACTACCAGTATTTCACTATGCTACCACCAGTATTTCACTATGCTACCACCAGTATTTCACTATGCTACCACCAGTATTTCACTATGCTACCACCAGCTACCAGTATTTCACTATGCTACCACCAGTATTTCACTATGCTACTACCAGTATTTCACTATGCTACCACCAGTATTTCACTATGCTACCAGTATTTCACTATGCTACCACCAGCTATTTCACTATGCTACCAACAGTATTTCACTACACCACCAGTATTTCACTATGCTACCACCAGTATTTCACTATGCTACCAGTATTTCACTATGCTACCACCAGTATTTCACTATGCTACCACCAGTATTTCACTATGCTACCACCAGTATTTCACTATGCTACCACCAGTATTTCACTATTTCACTATGCTACCACCAGTATTTCACTATGCTACCAGTATTTCACTATGCTACCACCAGTATTTCACTATGCTACCAGTATTTCACTATGCTACCACCAGTATTTCACTATGCTACCACCAGTATTTCACTATGCTACCACCAGTATTTCACTATGCTACCAGTATTTCACTATGCTACCACCAGTATTTCACTATGCTACCAGTATTTCACTATGCTACCACCAGTATTTCACTATGCTACCACCAGTATTTCACTATGCTACCACCAGTATTTCACTATGCTACCACCAGTATTTCACTATGCTACCAGTATTTCACTATGCTACCAGTATTTCACTATGCTACCACCAGTATTTCACTATGCTACCACCAGTATTTCACTATGCTACCACCAGTATTTCACTATGCTACCACCAGTATTTCACTATGCTACCAGTATTTCACTATGCTACCACCAGTATTTCACTATGCTACCAGTATTTCACTATGCTACCACCAGTATTTCACTATGCTACCACCAGTATTTCACTATGCTACCACCAGTATTTCACTATTCTACCAGTATTTCACTATGCTACCAGTATTTCACTATGCTACCACCAGTATTTCACTATGCTACCAGTATTTCACTATGCTACCAGTATTTCACTATGCTACCACCAGTATTTCACTATGCTACCACCAGTATTTCACTATGCTACCACCAGTATTTCACTATGCTACCACCAGTATTTCACTATGCTACCACCAGTATTTCACTATGCTACCACCAGTATTTCACTATGCTACCACCAGTATTTCACTATGCTACCACCAGTATTTCACTATGCTACCACCAGTATTTCACTATGCTACCACCAGTATTTCACTATGCTACCACCAGTATTTCACTATGCTACCACCAGTATTTCACTATGCTACCACCAGTATTTCACTATGCTACCACCAGTATTTCACTATTCTACCAGTATTTCACTATGCTACCAGTATTTCACTATGCTACCACCAGTATTTCACCAGTATTTCACTATGCTACCACCAGTATTTCACTATGCTACCAGTATTTCACAATGCTACCACCAGTATTTCACTATGCTACCACCAGTATTTCACTATTCTACCAGTATTTCACTATGCTACCACCAGTATTTCACTATGCTACCACCAGTATTTCACTATGCTACCACCAGTATTTCACTATGCTACCACCAGTATTTCACTATGCTACCACCAGTATTTCACTATGCTACCAGTATTTCACTATGCTACCACCAGTATTTCACTATACCACCAGTATTTCATATGCTACCACCAGTATTTCACTATGCTACCACCAGTATTTCACTATGCTACCACCAGTATTTCACTATGCTACCAGTATTTCACTATGCTACCACCAGTATTTCACTATGCTACCACCAGTATTTCACTATGCTACCACCAGTATTTCACTATGCTACCACCAGTATTTCACTATGCTACCACCAGTATTTCACTATGCTACCACCAGTATTTCACTATGCTACCACCAGTATTTCACTATGCTACCACCAGTATTTCACTATGCTACCACCAGTATTTCACTATGCTACCACCAGTATTTCACTATGCTACCACCAGTATTTCACTATGCTACCACCAGTATTTCACTATGCTACCACCAGTATTTCACTATGCTACCACCAGTATTTCACTATGCTACCACCAGTATTTCACTATGCTACCACCAGTATTTCACTATGCTACCACCAGTATTTCACTATGCTACCAGTATTTCACTATGCTACCACCAGTATTTCACTATGCTACCACCAGTATTTCACTATGCTACCACCAGTATTTCACTATGCTACCAGTATTTCACTATGCTACCACCAGTATTTCACTATGCTACCAGTATTTCACTATGCTACCAGTATTTCACTATGCTACAGTATTTCACTATGCTACCACCAGTATTTCACTATGCTACCAGTATTTCACATGCTACCAGTATTTCACTATGCTACCACCAGTATTTCACTATGCTACCAGTATTTCACTATGCTACCACCAGTATTTCACTATGCTACCACCAGTATTTCACTATGCTACCACCAGTATTTCACTATGCTACCACCAGTATTTCACTATGCTATGCTACCAGTATTTCACTATGCTACCACCAGTATTTCACTATGTATTTCACTATGCTACCAGTATTTCACTATGCTACCACCAGTATTTCACTATGCTACCACCAGTATTTCACTATGCTACCACCAGTATTTCACTATGCTACCACCAGTATTTCACTATGCTACCACCAGTATTTCACTATGCTACCAGTATTTCACTATGCTACCAGTATTTCACTATGCTACCACCAGTATTTCACTATGCTACCACCAGTATTTCACTATGCTACCACCAGTATTTCACTATGCTACCACCAGTATTTCACTATGCTACCACCAGTATTTCACTATGCTACCACCAGTATTTCACTATGCTACCACCAGTATTTCACTATGCTACCACCAGTATTTCACTATTCTACCAGTATTTCACTATGCTACCAGTATTTCACTATGCTACCACCAGTATTTCACTATGCTACCACCAGTATTTCACTATGCTACCACCAGTATTTCACTATGCTACCACCAGTATTTCACCAGTATTTCACTATGCTACCACCAGTATTTCACTATGCTACCACCAGTATTTCACTATGCTACCAGTAT
Organism: Oncorhynchus nerka; assembly: GCF_034236695.1. Taxonomy (NCBI): domain Eukaryota; kingdom Metazoa; phylum Chordata; class Actinopteri; order Salmoniformes; family Salmonidae; genus Oncorhynchus; species Oncorhynchus nerka. Next base: position 8,160,884 of record NC_088407.1, read on the forward strand.
TTCACTATGCTACCAGTATTTCACTATGCTACCACCAGTATTTCACTATGCTACCACCAGTATTTCACTATGCTACCACCAGTATTTCACTATGCTACCAGTATTTCACTATGCTACCACCAGTATTTCACTATGCTACCACCAGTATTTCACTATGCTACCAGTATTTCACTATGCTACCACCAGTATTTCACTATGCTACCACCAGTATTTCACTATGCTACCACCAGTATTTCACTATGCTACCACCAGTATTTCACTATGCTACCACCAGTATTTCACTATTCTACCAGTATTTCACTATGCTACCACCAGTATTTCACTATGCTACCACCAGTATTTCACTATGCTACCACCAGTATTTCACTATGCTACCACCAGTATTTCACTATGCTACCACCAGTATTTCACTATGTACCAGTTTTCACTATGCTACCACCAGTATTTCACTATGCTACCACCAGTATTTCACTATGCTACCACCAGTATTTCACTATGCTACCACCAGTATTTCACTATGCTACCACCAGTATTTCACTATGCTACCACCAGTATTTCACTATGCTACCAGTATTTCACATGCTACCAGTATTTCACTATGCTACCACCAGTATTTCACTATGCTACCACCAGTATTTCACTATGCTACCACCAGTATTTCACTATGCTACCACCAGTATTTCACTATGCTACCACCAGTATTTCACTATGCTACCACCAGTATTTCACTATGCTACCACCAGTATTTCACTATGCTACCACCAGTATTTCACTATGCTACCACCAGTATTTCACTATGCTACCACCAGTATTTCACTATGCTACCACCAGTATTTCACTATTCTACCAGTATTTCACTATGCTACCACCAGTATTTCACTATGCTACCACCAGTATTTCACTATGCTACCACCAGTATTTCACTATGCTACCACCAGTATTTCACTATGCTACCACCAGTATTTCACTATGCTACCACCAGTATTTCACTATGCTACCACCAGTATTTCACTATGCTACCACCAGTATTTCACTATGCTACCACCAGTATTTCACTATGCTACCACCAGTATTTATTTCACTATGCTACCACCAGTATTTCACTATGCTACCACCAGTATTTCACTATGCTACCACCAGTATTTCACTATGCTACCACCAGTATTTCACTATGCTACCAGGATTTCACTATGTTACCACCAGTATTTCACTATGCTACCACCAGTATTTCACTATGCTACCACCAGTATTTCACTATGCTACCACCAGTATTTCACTATGCTACCACCAGTATTTCACTACACCACCAGTATTTCTACCACCAGTATTTCACTATGCTACCAGTATTTCACTATGCTACCACCAGTATTTCACTATGCTACCACCAGTATTTCACTATGCTACCAGTATTTCACTATGCTACCACCAGTATTTCACTATGCTACCACCAGTATTTCACTATGCTACCACCAGTATTTCACTATGCTACCAGTATTTCACTATGCTACCAGTATTTCACTATGCTACCACCAGTATTTCACTATGCTACCACCAGTATTTCACTATGCTACCACCAGTATTTCACTATGCTACCACCAGTATTTCACTATGCTACCAGTATTTCACTATGCTACCACCAGTATTTCACTATGCTACCACCAGTATTTCACTATGCTACCACCAGTATTTCACTATGCTACCAGTATTTCACTATGCTACCACCAGTATTTCACTATTCTACCAGTATTTCACTATGCTACCACCAGTATTTCACTATGCTACCACCAGTATTTCACTATGCTACCACCAGTATTTCACTATGCTACCACCAGTATTTCACTATGCTACCACCAGTATTTCACTATGCTACCAGTATTTCACTATGCTACCACCAGTATTTCACTATGCTACCACCAGTATTTCACTATGCTACCACCAGTATTTCACTATGCTACCACCAGTATTTCACTATGCTACCACCAGTATTTCACTATGCTACCACCAGTATTTCACTATGCTACCACCAGTATTTCACTATGCTACCACCAGTATTTCACTATGCTACCAGTATTTCACTATGCTACCACCAGTATTTCACTATGCTACCACCAGTATTTCACTATGCTACCACCAGTATTTCACTATGCTACCACCAGTATTTCACTATGCTACCACCAGTATTTCACTATGCTACCACCAGTATTTCACTATGCTACCACCAGTATTTCACTATGCTACCACCACTATGCAGTATTTCACTATGCTACCACCAGTATTTCACTATGCTACCAGTATTTCACTATGCTACCAGTATTTCACTATGTATTTCTACCACCAGTATTTCACTATGCTACCAGTATTTCACTATGCTACCACCAGTATTTCACTATGCTACCACCAGTATTTCACTATGCTACCACCAGTATTTCACTATGCTACCACCAGTATTTCACTATGCTACCACCAGTATTTCACTATGCTACCACCAGTATTTCACTATGCTACCAGTATTTCACTATGCTACCACACTATGCTACCACCAGTATTTCACTATGCTACCAGTATTTCACTATGCTACCACCAGTATTTCACTATGCTACCACCAGTATTTCACTATGCTACCACCAGTATTTCAGTATGTATTTCACTATGCTACCACCAGTATTTCACTATGCTACCAGTATTTCACTATGCTACCACCAGTATTTCACTATGCTACCACCAGTATTTCACTATGCTACCACCAGTATTTCACTATTCTACCAGTATTTCACTATGCTACCAGTATTTCACTATGCTACCACCAGTATTTCACTATATTTCACTACTACCACCAGTATTTCACTATGCTACCAGTATTTCACTATGCTACCACCAGTATTTCACTATGCTACCACCAGTATTTCACTATGCTACCACCAGTATTTCACTCTACCACCAGTATTTCACTGCTACCAGTATTTCACTATGCTACCACCAGTATTTCACTATGCTACCACCAGTATTTCACTATGCAGTATTTCACTATGCTACCAGTATTTCACTATGCTACCACCAGTATTTCACTATGCTACCACCAGTATTTCACTATGCTACCAGTATTTCACTATGCTACCACCAGTATTTCACTATGCTACCACCAGTATTTCACTATGCTACCAGTATTTCCAGTATTTCACTATGCTACCACCAGTATTTCACTATGCTACCACCAGTATTTCACTATGCTACCACCAGTATTTCACTATGCTACCAGTGCTACCACCAGTATTTCACTATGCTACCAGTATTTCACTATGCTACCACCAGTATTTCACTATGCTACCACCAGTATTTCACTATGCTACCACCAGTATTTCACTATGCTACCACCAGTATTTCACTATGCTACCAGTATTTCACTATGCTACCACCAGTATTTCACTATGCTACCAGTATTTCACTATGCTACCACCAGTATTTCACTATTTCCACCAGTATTTCACTATGCTACCACCAGTATTTCACTATGCTACCACCAGTATTTCACTATGCTACCACCAGTATTTCACTATGCTACCACCAGTATTTCACTATGCTACCAGTATTTCACTATGCTACCAGTATTTCACTATGCTACCACCAGTATTTCACTATGCTACCACCAGTATTTCACTATGCTACCACCAGTATTTCACTATGCTACCACCAGTATTTCACTATGCTACCACCAGTATTTCACTATGCTACCACCAGTATTTCACTATGCTACCAGTATTTCACTATGCTACCACCAGTATTTCACTATGCTACCACCAGTATTTCACTATGCTACCATCAGTATTTCACTATGCTACTACCAGTATTTCACTATGCTACCACCAGTATTTCACTATGCTACCACCAGTATTTCACTATGCTACCACCAGTATTTCACTATGCTACCACCAGTATTTCACTATGCTACCACACTATGCTACCAGTATTTCACTATGCTACCACCAGTATTTCACTATGCTACCACCAGTATTTCACTATGCTACCACCAGTATTTCACTATGCTACCACCAGTATTTCACTATGCTACCACCAGTATTTCACTATGCTACCACCAGTATTTCACTATGCTACCACCAGTATTTCACTATGCTACCACCAGTATTTCACTATGCTACCACCAGTATTCACTATGCTACCACTATGCAGTATTTCACTATGCTACCACCAGTATTTCACTATGCTACCAGTATTTCACTATGCTACCACCAGTATTTCACTATGCTACCAGTATTTCACTATGCTACCACCAGTATTTCACTATGCTACCACCAGTATTTCACTATGCTACCACCAGTATTTCACTATGCTACCACCAGTATTTCACTATGCTACCACCAGTATTTCACTATTCTACCAGTATTTACCACCAGTATTTCACTATGCTACCACCAGTATTTCACTATGCTACCACCAGTATTTCACTATGCTACCACCAGTATTTCACTATGCTACCACCAGTATTTCACTATGCTACCACCAGTATTTCACTATGCTACCACCAGTATTTCACTATGCTACCACCAGTATTTCACTATGCTACCACCAGTATTTCACTATTCTACCAGTATTTCACTATGCTACCACCAGTATTTCACTATGCTACCACCAGTATTTCACTATGCTACCACCAGTATTTCACTATGCTACCACCAGTATTTCACTATGCTACCAGTATTTCACTATGCTACCACCAGTATTTCACTATGCTACCACCAGTATTTCACTATGCTACCACCAGTATTTCACTATGCTACCACCAGTATTTCACTATGCTACCAGTATTTCACTATGCTACCACCAGTATTTCACTATGCTACCACCAGTATTTCACTATGCTACCAGTATTTCACTATGCTACCACCAGTATTTCACTATGCTACCAGTATTTCACTATGCTACCACCAGTATTTCACTATGCTACCACCAGTATTTCACTATGCTACCACCAGTATTTCACTATGCTATGCTACCACCAGTATTTCACTATGCTACCACCAGTATTTCACTATGCTACCACCAGTATTTCACTATGCTACCACCAGTATTTCACTATGCTACCAGTATTTCACTATGCTACCAGTATTTCACTATGCTACCACCAGTATTTCACTATGCTACCAGTATTTCACTATGCTACCAGTATTTCACTATGCTACCACCAGTATTTCACTATGCTACCACCAGTATTTCACTATGCTACCACCAGTATTTCACTATGCTACCACCAGTATTTCACTATTCTACCAGTATTTCACTATGCTACCAGTATTTCACTATGCTACCACCAGTATTTCACTATGCTACCACCAGTATTTCACTATGCTACCACCAGTATTTCACTATGCTACCACCAGTATTTCACTATGCTACCACCAGTATTTCACTATGCTACCAGTATTTCACTATGCTACCACCAGTATTTCACTATGCTACCACCAGTATTTCACTATGCTACCAGTATTTCACTATGTATATTTCACTATGCTACCACCAGTATTTCACTATGCTACCACCAGTATTTCACTATGCTACCACCAGTATTTCACTATGCTACCAGTATTTCACTATGCTACCACCAGTATTTCACTATGCTACCAGTATTTCACTATGCTACCACCAGTATTTCACTATGCTACCACCAGTATTTCACTATGCTACCACCAGTATTTCACTATTCTACCAGTATTTCACTATGCTACCAGTATTTCACTATGCTACCACCAGTATTTCACTATGCTACCACCAGTATTTCACTATGCTACCACCAGTACCAGTATTTCACTATGCTACCACCAGTATTTCACTATGCTACCACCAGTATTTCACTATGCTACCAGTATTTCACTATGCTACCAGTATTTCACTATGCTACCACCAGTATTTCACTATGCTACCACCAGTATTTCACTATGCTACCAGTATTTCACTATGCTACCACCAGTTCACTATTTACTACCACCAGTATTTCACTATGCTACCACCAGTATTTCACTATGCTACCACCAGTATTTCACTATGCTACCAGTATTTCACTATGCTACCACCAGTATTTCACTATGCTACCACCAGTATTTCACTATGCTACCACCAGTATTTCACTATGCTACCACCAGTATTTCACTATGCTACCACCAGTATTTCACTATGCTACCAGTATTTCACTATGCTACCACCAGTATTTCACTATGCTACCACCAGTATTTCACTATGCTACTACCAGTATTTCACTATGCTACCAGTATTTCACTATGCTACCACCAGTATTTCACTATTCTACCAGTGTTTCACTATGCTACCACCAGTATTTCACTATGCTACCACCAGTATTTCACTATGCTACCAGTGTTTCACTATGCTACCACCAGTATTTCACTATGCTACCACCAGTATTTCACTATGCTACCAGTATTTCACTATGCTACCACCAGTATTTCACTATGCTACCACCAGTATTTCACTATGCTACCAGTATTTCACTATGCTACCACCAGTATTTCACTATGCTACCACCAGTATTTCACTATGCTACCAGTATTTCACTATGCTACCACCAGTATTTCACTATGCTACCACCAGTATTTCACTATGCTACCACCAGTATTTCACTATGCTACCACCAGTATTTCACTATGCTACCACCAGTATTTCACTATGTATTTCACTACTACACCAGTATTTCACTATGCTACCACCAGTATTTCACTATGCTACCACCAGTATTTCACTATGCTACCACCAGTATTTCACTATGCTACCACCAGTATTTCACTATGCTACCACCAGTATTTCACTATGCTACCACCAGTATTTCACTATGCTACCAGGATTTCACTATGCTATTCTACCAGTATTTCACTATGCTACACCAGTATTTCACTATGCTACCACCAGTATTTCACTATGCTACCACCAGTATTTCACTATGCTACCACCAGTATTTCACTATGCTACCACCAGTATTTCACTATGCTACCAGTATTTCACTATGCTACCACCAGTATTTCACTATGCTACCACCAGTATTTCACTATGCTACCACCAGTATTTCACTATGCTACCACCAGTATTTCACTATGCTACCACTATTTCTACCACCAGTATTTCACTATGCTACCACCAGTATTTCACTATGCTACCACCAGTATTTCACTATGCTACCACCAGTATTTCACTATGCTACCACCAGTATTTCACTATGCTACCAGTATTTCACTATGCTACCACCAGTATTTCACTATGCTACCAGTATTTCACTATGCTACCAGTATTTCACTATGCTACCACCAGTATTTCACTATGCTACCACCAGTATTTCACTATGCTACCACCAGTATTTCACTATGCTACCAGTATTTCACTATGCCCAGTATTTCACTATGCTATGCTACCACCAGTATTTCACTATTCTACCAGTATTTCACTATGCTACCACCAGTATTTCACTATGCTACCAGTATTTCACTATGCTACCACCAGTATTTCACTATGCTACCAGTATTTCACTATGCTACCAGTATTTCACTATGCTACCACCAGTATTTCACTATGCTACCACCAGTATTTCACTATGCTACCACCAGTATTTCACTATGCTACCAGTATTTCACTATGCTACCAGTATTTCACTATGCTACCACCAGTATTTCACTATGCTACCACCAGTATTTCACTATGCTACCAGTATTTCACTATGCTACCACCAGTATTTCACTATGCTACCACCAGTATTTCACTATGCTACCAGTATTTCACTATGCTACCAGTATTTCACTATGCTACCACCAGTATTTCACTATGTATTTCTACTACCACCAGTATTTCACTATGCTACCAGTATTTCACTATGCTACCACCAGTATTTCACTATGCTACCACCAGTATTTCACTATGCTACCACCAGTATTTCACTATGCTACCAGTATTTCACTATGCTACCACCAGTATTTCACTATGCTACTACCAGTATTTCACTATGCTACCAGTATTTCACTATGCTACCAGTATTTCACTATGCTACCACCAGTATTTCACTATGCTACCACCAGTATTTCACTATGCTACCACCAGTATTTCACTATGCTACCACCAGTATTTCACTATGCTACCAGTATTTCACTATGCTACCACCAGTATTTCACTATGCTACCACCAGTATTTCACTATGCTACCAGTATTTCACTATGCTACCACCAGTATTTCACTATGCTACCAGTATTTCACTATGCTACCAGTATTTCACTATGCTACCACCAGTATTTCACTATGCTACCACCAGTATTTCACTATGCTACCACCAGTTTCACTATGCACCACCAGTATTTCACTATGCTACCAGTATTTCACTATGCTACCACCAGTATTTCACTATGCTACCAGTATTTCACTATGCTACCACCAGTATTTCACTATTCCACCAGTATTTCACTATGCTACCAGTATTTCACTATGCTACCAGTATTTCACTATGCTACCACCAGTATTTCACTATGCTACCAGTATTTCACTATGCTACCACCAGTATTTCACTATGCTACCACCAGTATTTCACTATGCTACCACCAGTATTTCACTATGCTACCACCAGTATTTCACTATGCTACCACCAGTATTTCACTATTCTACCAGTATTTCACTATGCTACCACCAGTATTTCACTATGCTACCACCAGTATTTCACTATGCTACCACCAGTATTTCACTATGCTACCACCAGTATTTCACTATGCTACCACCAGTATTTCACTATGCTACCACCAGTATTTCACTATGCTACCACCAGTATTTCACTATGCTACCAGTATTTCACTATGCTACCACCAGTATTTCACTATTCTACCAGTACTTCACTATGCTACCAGTATTTCACTATGCCACCACCAGTATTTCACTATGCTACCACCAGTATTTCACTATGCTACCAGTATTTCACTATGCTACCACCAGTATTTCACTATGCTACCAGTATTTCACTATGCTACCACCAGTATTTCACTATGCTACCACCAGTATTTCACTATGCTACCACCAGTATTTCACTATGCTACCACCAGTATTTCACTATGCTACCAGTATTTCACTACCAGTATTTCACTATGCTACCACCAGTATTTCACTATGCTACCACCAGTATTTCACTATGCTACCACCAGTATTTCACTATTCTACCAGTATTTCACTATGCTACCAGTATTTCACTATGCTACCACCAGTATTTCACTATGCTACCACCAGTATTTCACTATGCTACCAGTATTTCACTATGCTACCACCAGTATTTCACTATGCTACCACCAGTATTTCACTATGCTACCACCAGTATTTCACTATGCTACCACCAGTATTTCACTATTCTACCAGTATTTCACTATGCTACCACCAGTATTTCACTATGCTACCACCAGTATTTCACTATGCTACCACCAGTATTTCACTATGCTACCAGTATTTCACTATGTATTTCACTATTTCACTATGCTACCAGTATTTCACTATGCTACCACCAGTATTTCACTATGCTACCACCAGTATTTCACTATGCTACCACCAGTATTTTCACTATGCTACCACCAGTATTTCACTATGCTACCACCAGTATTTCACTATGCTACACCAGTATTTCACTATATTTCACTATGCTACCAGTATTTCACTATGCTACCAGTATTTCACTATGCTACCACCAGTATTTCACTATGCTACCACCATGTACCAGTTTTCACTATGCTACCACCAGTATTTCACTATGCTACCACCAGTATTTCACTATGCTACCACCAGTATTTCACTATGCTACCACCAGTATTTCACTATGCTACCACCAGTATTTCACTATGCTACCACCAGTATTTCACTATGCTACCAGTATTTCACTATGCTACCACCAGTATTTCACTATGCTACCACCAGTATTTCACTATGCTACCAGTATTTCACTATGCTACCACCAGTATTTCACTATGCTACCACCAGTATTTCACTATGCTACTACCAGTATTTCACTATGCTACCAGTATTTCACTATGCTACCACCAGTATTTCACTATGCTACCACCAGTATTTCACTATGCTACCAGTATTTCACTATGCTACCACCAGTATTTCACTATGCTACCACCAGTATTTCACTATGCTACCACCAGTATTTCACTATGCTACCACCAGTATTTCACTATGCTACCACCAGTATTTCACTATGCTACCAGTATTTCACTATGCTACCAGTATTTCACTATGCTACCACCAGTATTTCACTATGCTACCACCAGTATTTCACTATGCTACCACCAGTATTTCACTATGCTACCAGTATTTCACTATGCTACCACCAGTATTTCACTATGCTACCAGTATTTCACTATGCTACCAGTATTTCACTATGCTACCACCAGTATTTCACTATGCTACCACCAGTATTTCACTATGCTACCACCAGTATTTCACTATGCTACCACCAGTATTTCACTATGCTACCACCAGTATTTCACTATGCTACCACCAGTATTTCACTATGCTACTATGCTACCACCAGTATTTCACTATGCTACCACCAGTATTTCACTATGCTACCAGTATTTCACTATGCTACCACCAGTATTTCACTATGCTACCACCAGTATTTCACTATGCTACCACCAGTATTTCACTATGCTACCAGTATTTCACTATGCTACCACCAGTATTTCACTATTCTACCACCAGTATTTCACTATGCTACCACCAGTATTTCACTATGCTACCACACTATGCTACCACCAGTTTCACTATGCTACCACCAGTATTTCACTATTCTACCAGTATTTCACTATGCTACCAGTATTTCACTATGCTACCACCAGTATTTCACTATGCTACCACCAGTATTTCACTATGCTACCACCAGTATTTCACTATGCTACCACCAGTATTTCACTATGCTACCACCAGTATTTCACTATGCTACCACCAGTATTTCACTATGCTACCAGTATTTCACTATGCTACCACCAGTATTTCACTATGCTACCACCAGTATTTCACTATGCTACCACCAGTATTTCACTATGCTACCACCAGTATTTCACTATGCTACCACCAGTATTTCACTATGCTACCACCAGTATTTCACTATGCTACCACCAGTATTTCACTATGCTACCAGTATTTCACTATGCTACCACCAGTATTTCACTATGCTACCACCAGTATTTCACTATGCTACCACCAGTATTTCACTATGCTACCACCAGTATTTCACTATGCTACCACCAGTATTTCACTATGCTACCAGTATTTCACTATGCTACCACCAGTATTTCACTATGCTACCACCAGTATTTCACTATGCTACCATCAGTATTTCACTATGCTACTACCAGTATTTCACTATGCTACCAGTATTTCACTATGCTACCACCAGTATTTCACTATTCTACCAGTGTTTCACTATGCTACCACCAGTATTTCACTATGCTACCAGTATTTCACTATGCTACCACCAGTATTTCACTATGCTACCACCAGTATTTCACTATGCTACCAGTATTTCACTATGCTACCAGTATTTCACTATGCTACCACCAGTATTTCACTATGCTACCAGTATTTCACTATGCTACCACCAGTATTTCACTATGCTACCACCAGTATTTCACTATGCTACCACCAGTATTTCACTATGCTACCAGTATTTCACTATGCTACCAGTATTTCACTATGCTACCACCAGTATTTCACTATGCTACCACTATGCTACCACCAGTATTTCACTATGCTACCAGTATTTCACAGTATATTTCACTATGCTACCACCAGTATTTCACTATGCTACCACCAGTATTTCACTATGCTACCAGTATTTCACTATGCTACCACCAGTATTTCACTATGCTACCACCAGTATTTCACTATGCTATGCTACCACCAGTATTTCACTATGCTACCACCAGTATTTCACTATGCTACCACCAGTATTTCACTATGCTACCAGTATTTCACTATGCTATTTTCACTATGCTACCACCAGTATTTCACTATGCTACCACCAGTATTTCACTATGCTACCACCAGTATTTCACTATGCTACCACCAGTATTTCACTATGCTACTACCAGTATTTCACTATGCTACCACCAGTATTTCACTATGCTACCACCAGTATTTCACTATGCTACCAGTATTTCACTATGCTACCAGTATTTCACTATGCTACCACCAGTATTTCACTATGCTACCACCAGTATTTCACTATTCTACCAGTATTTCACTATGCTACCAGTATTTCACTATGCTACCACCAGTATTTCACTATGCTACCAGTATTTCACTATGCTATATTTCACTATGCTACCAGTATTTCACAGTATTTCACTATGCTACCACCAGTATTTCACTATGCTACCACCAGTATTTCACTATGCTACCACCAGTATTTCACTATGCTACCACCAGTATTTCACTATGCTACCAGTATTTCACACTATGCTACCACCAGTATTTCACTATGCTACCACCAGTATTTCACTATGCTACCACCAGTATTTCACTATGCTACCAGTATTTCACTATGCTACCACCAGTATTTCACTATGCTACCACCAGTATTTCACTATGCTACTACCAGTATTTCACTATGCTACCAGTATTTCACTATGCTACCACCAGTATTTCACTATGCTACCACCAGTATTTCACTATGCTACCACCAGTATTTCACTATGCTACCAGTATTTCCAGTATTTCACTATGCTACCACCAGTATTTCACTATGCTACCACCAGTATTTCACTATGCTACCAGTATTTCACTATGCTACCACCAGTATTTCACTATGCTACCACCAGTATTTCACTATGCTACCAGTATTTCACTATGCTACCACCAGTATTTCACTATGCTACCACCAGTATTTCACTATGCTACCACCAGTATTTCACTATGCTACCAGTATTTCACTATGCTACCACCAGTATTTCACTATGCTACCAGTATTTCACTATGCTACCACCAGTATTTCACTATGCTACCACCAGTATTTCACTATGCTACCACCAGTATTTCACTATGCTACCACCAGTATTTCACTATGCTACCACACAGTATTTCACTATGCTACCACCAGTATTTCACTATGCTACCACCAGTATTTCACTATGCTACCACCAGTATTTCACTATGCTACCAGTATTTCACTATGCTACCACCAGTATTTCACTATGCTACCACCAGTATTTCACTATGCTACCACCAGTATTTCACTATGCTACCACCAGTATTTCACTATGCTACCACCAGTATTTCACTATGCTACCACCAGTATTTCACTATGCTACCAGTATTTCACTATGCTACCACCAGTATTTCACTATGCTACCACCAGTATTTCACTATGCTACCACCAGTATTTCACTATGCTACACACTACAGTATTTCACTATGCTACCACCAGTATTTCACTATGCTACCACCAGTATTTCACTATGCCAGTATTTCCACCAGTACCACCAGTATTTCACTATGCTACCACCAGTATTTCACTATGCTACCACCAGTATTTCACTATGCTACCACCAGTATTTCACTATGCTACCAGTATTTCACTATGCTACCACCAGTATTTCACTATGCTATTTCACTATGCTACCACCAGTATTTCACTATGCTACCAGTATTTCACTATGCTACCACCAGTATTTCACTATGCTACCACCAGTATTTCACTATGCTACCACCAGTATTTCACTATTCTACCAGTATTTCACTATGCTACCAGTATTTCACTATGCTACCACCAGTACTATGCTACCACCAGTATTTCACTATGCTTTCACTACCACCAGTATTTCACTATGCTACCACCAGTATTTCACTATGCTACCACCAGTATTTCACTATGCTACCAGTATTTCAGTATTTCACTATGCTACCACCAGTATTTCACTATGCTACCAGTATTTCACTATATTTCACTACTATGCTACCACCAGTATTTCACTATGCTACCACCAGTATTTCACTATGCTACCACCAGTATTTCCACCAGTATTTCACTATGCTACCAGTATTTCACTATGCTACCAGTATTTCACTATGCTACCACCAGTATTTCACTATGCTACCACCAGTATTTCACTATGCTACCACCAGTATTTCACTATGCTACCACCAGTATTTCACTATTCTACCAGTATTTCACTATGCTACCACCAGTATTTCACTATGCTACCACCAGTATTTCACTATGCTACCACCAGTATTTCACTATGCTACCACCAGTATTTCACTATGCTACCACCAGTATTTCACTATGCTACCAGTATTTCAGTATTTCACTATGCTACCACCAGTATTTCACTATGCTACCAGTATTTCACTATGCTACCACCAGTATTTCACTATGCTACCAGTATTTCACTATGCTACCAGTATTTCACTATGCTACCACCAGTATTTCACTATGCTACCACCAGTATTTCACTATGCTACCACCAGTATTTCACTATGCTACCACCAGTATTTCACTATGCTACCACCAGTATTTCACTATGCTACCACCAGTATTTCACTATGCTACCACCAGTATTTCACTATTCTACCAGTATTTCACTATGCTACCACCAGTATTTCACTATTCTACCAGTATTTCACTACACCACCAGTATTTCACTATGCTACCAGTATTTCACTATGCTACCACCAGTATTTCACTATGCTACCAGTATTTCACTATGCTACCAGTATTTCACTATGCTACCACCAGTATTTCACTATACCACCAGTATTTCACTATGCTACCAGTATTTCACTATGCTACCAGTATTTCACTATGCTACCACCAGTATTTCACTTATTTCACTATGCTACCACCAGTATTTCACTAGTATTTCACTATTCCACCAGTATTTCACTATGCTACCACCAGTATTTCACTATGCTACCACCAGTATTTCACTATGCTACCAGTATTTCACTATGCTACCACCAGTATTTCACTATGCTACCAGTATTTCACTATGCTACCACCAGTATTTCACTATGCTACCACCAGTATTTCACTATGCTACCAGTATTTCACTATGCTACCACCAGTATTTCACTATGCTACCACCAGTATTTCACTATGCTATTTCACTACCAGTATTTCACTATGCTACTATGCTACCAGTATTTCACTATGCTACCACCAGTATTTCACTATGCTACCACCAGTATTTCACTACACCACCAGTATTTCACTATGCTACCACCAGTATTTCACTATGCTACCACCAGTATTTCACTATGCTACCACCAGTATTTCACTATGCTACCACCAGTATTTCACTATGCTACTACCAGTATTTCACTATGCTACCAGTATTTCACTATGCTACCACCAGTATTTCACTATGCTACCACCAGTATTTCACTATGCTACCACCAGTATTTCACTATGCTACCAGTATTTCACTATGCTACCACCAGTTTTCACTATGCTACCAGTATTTCACTATGCTACCACCAGTATTTCACTATGCTACCACCAGTATTTCACTATGCTACCACCAGTATTTCACTATGCTACCACCAGTATTTCACTATGCTACCACCAGTATTTCACTATGCTACCACCAGTATTTCACTATTCTACCAGTATTTCACTATGCTACCACCAGTTCACTATGCTACCACCAGTATTTCACTATGCTACCACCAGTATTTCACTATGCTACCACCAGTATTTCACTATGCTACCACCAGTATTTCACTATGCTACCACCAGTATTTCACTATGCTACCACCAGTATTTCACTATGCTATTTCACTATGCTACCAGTATTTCACTATGCTACCACACTATGCTACCAGTTTTCACTATGCTACCACCAGTATTTCACTATGCCACCAGTATTTCACATGCTACCCAGTATTTCACTATGCTACCAGTATTTCACTATGCTACCACCAGTATTTCACTATGCTACCAGTATTTCACTATGCTACCACCAGTATTTCACTATGCTACCACCAGTATTTCACTATGCTACCACCAGTATTTCACTATTCTACCAGTATTTCACTATGCTACCAGTATTTCACTATGCTACCACCAGTATTTCACTATGCTACCACCAGTATTTCACTATGCTACCACCAGTATTTCACTATGCTACCACCAGTGCTACCACCAGTATTTCACTATGCTACCACCAGTATTTCACTATGCTACCACCAGTATTTCACTATGCTACCACCAGTATTTCACTATGCTATTTCACACTACCAGTATTTCACTATGCTACCACCAGTATTTCACTATGCTACCACCAGTATTTCACTATGCTACCACCAGTATTTCACTATGCTACCACACAGTATTTCACTATGCTACCACCAGTATTTCACTATGCTACCACCAGTATTTCACTATGCTACCACCAGTATTTCACTATGCTACCACCAGTATTTCTATGCTACCACCAGTATTTCACTATGCTACCACCAGTATTTCACTATGCTACCACCAGTATTTCACTATTCTACCAGTATTTCACTATGCTACCAGTATTTCACTATGCTACCACCAGTATTTCACTATGCTACCACCAGTATTTCACTATGCTACCACCAGTATTTCACTATGCTACCACCAGTATTTCACTATGCTACCAGTATTTCACTATGCTACCACCAGTATTTCACTATGCTACCACCAGTATTTCACTATGCTACCAGTATTTCACTATGCTACCAGTATTTCACTATGCTACCACCAGTATTTCACTATTCTACCAGTATTTCACTATGCTACCAGTATTTCACTATTCTACCAGTATTTCACTATGCTACCACCAGTATTTCACTATGCTACCACCAGTATTTCACTATGCTACCACCAGTATTTCACTATGCTACCAGTATTTCACTATGCTACCACCAGTATTTCACTATGCTACCACCAGTATTTCACTATTCTACCAGTATTTCACTATGCTACCAGTATTTCATTTCCACCAGTATTTCACTACCCACCAGTATTTCACTATGTATTTCACTATGCTACCAGTATTTCACTATGCTACCACCAGTATTTCACTATGCTACCACCAGTATTTCACTATGCTACCACCAGTATTTCACTATGCTACTATGCTACCAGTATTTCACTATGCTACCACCAGTATTTCACTATGCTACCACCAGTATTTCACTATGCTACCACCAGTATTTCACTATGCTACCACCAGTATTTCACTATGCTACCACCAGTATTTCACTATGCTACCACCAGTATTTCACTATGCTACCACCAGTATTTCACTATGCTACCACCAGTATTTCACTATGCTACCACCAGTATTTCACTATGCTACCAGTATTTCACTATGCTACCACCAGTATTTCACTATGCTACCACCAGTATTTCACTATGCTACCAGTATTTCACTATGCTACCACCAGTATTTCACTATGCTACCAGTATTTCACTATGCTACCAGTATTTCACTATGCTACCACCAGTATTTCACTATGCTACCACCAGTATTTCACTATGCTACCAGTATTTCACTATGCTACCAGTATTTCACTATGCTACCACCAGTATTTCACTATGCTACCAGTATTTCACTATGCTACCACCAGTATTTCACTATGCTACCACCAGTATTTCACTATGCTACCAGTATTTCACTATGCTACCACCAGTATTTCACTATGCTACCAGTATTTCACTATGCTACCACCAGTATTTCACTATGCTACCAGTATTTCACTATGCTACACTATGCTACCAGTATTTCCAGTATTTCACTATGCTACCACCAGTATTTCACTATGCTACCACCAGTATTTCACTATTCTACCAGTATTTCACTATGCTACCACCAGTATTTCACTATGCTACCACCAGTATTTCACTATGCTACCAGTATTTCACTATGCTACCACCAGTATTTCACTATGCTACCACCAGTATTTCACTATGCTACCACCAGTATTTCACTATGCTACCACCAGTATTTCACTATGCTACCAGTATTTCACTATGCTACCACCAGTATTTCACTATGCTACCACCAGTATTTCACTATGCTACACTATTCTACCAGTATTTCACTATGCTACCACCAGTATTTCACTATGCTACCACCAGTATTTCACTATTCTGCCAGTATTTCACTATGCTACCAGTATTTCACTATGCTACCACCAGTATTTCACTATGCTACCACCAGTATTTCACTATGCTACCAGTATTTCACTATGCTACCACCAGTATTTCACTATGCTACCACCAGTATTTCACTATGCTACCACCAGTATTTCACTATGCTACCACCAGTATTTCACTATGCTATGCTACCAGTATTTCACTATGCTACAGTATTTCACTATGCTACCACCAGTATTTCACTATGCTACCACCAGTATTTCACTATGCTACCACCAGTATTTCACTGCTACTACCAGTATTTCACTATGCTACCACCAGTATTTCACTATGCTACCACCAGTATTTCACTATGCTACCACCAGTATTTCACTATGCTACCACCAGTATTTCACTATGCTACCACCAGTATTTCACTATGCTACCAGTATTTCACTATGCTACCACCAGTATTTCACTATGCTACCAGTATTTCACTATGCTACCAGTATTTCACTATGCTACCACCAGTATTTCACTATGCTACCAGTATTTCACTATGCTACCACCAGTATTTCACTATGCTACCACCAGTATTTCACTATGCTACCACCAGTATTTCACTATTCTACCAGTATTTCACTATGCTACCAGTATTTCACTATGCTACCACCAGTATTTCACTATGCTACCACCAGTATTTCACTATGCTACCACCAGTATTTCACTATGCTACCACCAGTATTTCACTATGCTACCAGTATTTCACTATGCTACCACCAGTATTTCACTATGCTACCACCAGTATTTCACTACACCACCAGTATTTCACTATGCTACCAGTATTTCACTATGCTACCACCAGTATTTCACTATGCTACCACCAGTATTTCACTATGCTACCACCAGTATTTCACTATTCTACCAGTATTTCACTATGCTACCAGTATTTCACTATGCTACCACCAGTATTACCACCAGTATTTCACTATGCTACCACCAGTATTTCACTATGCTACCACCAGTATTTCACTATGCTACCACGAGTATTTCACTATTCTACCAGTGTTTCACTATGCTACCACCAGTATTTCACTATGCTACCACCAGTATTTCACTATGCTACCAGTATTTCACTATGCTACCAGTATTTCACTATGCTACCACCAGTATTTCACTATTCTACCAGTATTTCACTATGCTACCAGTATTTCACTATGCTACCACCAGTATTTCACTATGCTACCAGTATTTCACTATGCTACCACCAGTATTTCACTATGCTACCACCAGTATTTCACTATGCTACCACCAGTATTTCACTATGCTACCATTTCACTATGCTACCAGTATTTCACTATGCTACCACCAGTATTTCACTATGCTACCACCAGTATTTCACTATGCTACCACCAGTATTTCACTATGCTACCACCAGTATTTCACTATGCTACCACCAGTATTTCACTATGCTACCACCAGTATTTCACTATGCTACCAGTATTTCACTATGCTACGTATTTCACTATGCTACCACCAGTATTTCACGATGCTACCACCAGTATTTCACTATGCTACCAGGATTTCACTATGTTACCACCAGTATTTCACTATGCTACCACCAGTATTTCACTATGCTACCACCAGTATTTCACTATGCTACCACCAGTATTTCACTATGCTACCAGTATTTCACAGTATTTCACTATGCTACCACCAGTATTTCACTATGCTACCACCAGTATTTCACTATGCTACCACCAGTATTTCACTATGCTACCAGTATTTCACTATGCTACACCAGTATTTCACTATGCTACCACCAGTATTTCACTATGCTACCAGTATTTCACTATGCTACCACACAGTATTTCACTATGCTACCACCAGTATTTCACTATGCTACCACCAGTATTTCACTATGCTACCAGTATTTCACTATGCTACCAGTTTTTCACTATGCTACCACCAGTATTTCACTATGCTACCACCAGTATTTCACTATGCTACCACCAGTATTTCACTATGCTACCAGTATTTCACTATGCTACCACCAGTATTTCACTATGCTACCACCAGTATTTCACATGCTACAGTACCAGTATTTCACTATGCTACCACCAGTATTTCACTATTACTACCAGTATTTCACTATGCTACCACCAGTATTTCACTATGCTACCACCAGTATTTCACTATGCTACCACCAGTATTTCACTATGCTACCACCAGTATTTCACTATGCTACCACCAGTATTTCACTATTTCTACCAGTATTTCACTATGCTACCACCAGTGCTACCACCAGTATTTCACTATGCTACCACCAGTATTTCACTATGCTACCATTTCACTAGTATTTCACTATGCTACCACCAGTATTTCACTATGCTACACCAGTATTTCACTATGCTACCACCAGTATTTCACTATGCTACCACCAGTATTTCACTATGCTACCACCAGTATTTCACTATGCTACCAGTATTTCACTATGCTACCACCAGTATTTCACTATGCTACCACCAGTATTTCACTATGCTACCAGTATTTCACTATGCTACCACCAGTATTTCACTATGCTACCACCAGTATTTCACTATGCTACCACCAGTATTTCACTATGCTACCAGTATTTCACTATGCTACCACCAGTATTTCACTATGCTACCACCAGTATTTCACTATGCTACCACCAGTATTTCACTATTCTACCAGTATTTCACTATGCTACCACCAGTATTTCACTATGCTACCACCAGTATTTCACTATGCTACCAGTATTTCACTATGCTACCAGTATTTCACTATGCTACCAGTATTTCACTATGCTACCACCAGTATTTCACTATGCTACCACCAGTATTTCACTATTCTACCAGGATTTCACTATGTTACCACCAGTATTTCACTATGCTACCACCAGTATTTCACTATGCTACCACCAGTATTTCACTATGCTACCACCAGTATTTCACTATGCTACCAGTATTTCACTATGCTACCACCAGTATTTCACTATGCTACCACCAGTATTTCACTATGCTACCACCAGTATTTCACTATGCTACCACCAGTATTTCACTATGCTACCACCAGTATTTCACTATGCTACCACCAGTATTTCACTATGCTACCACCAGTATTTCACTATGCTACCAGTATTTCACTATGCTACCACCAGTATTTCACTATGCTACCACCAGTATTTCACTATGCTACCAGTATTTCACTATGCTACCACCAGTATTTCACTATGCTACCACCAGTATTTCACTATTCTACCAGTATTTCACTATGCTACCAGTATTTCACTATGCTACCAGTATTTCACTATGCTACCACCAGTATTTCACTATGCTACCACCAGTATTTCACTATGCTACCAGTATTTCACTATGCTACCACCAGTATTTCACTATGCTACCACCAGTATTTCACTATGCTACCACCAGTATTTCACTATGCTACCAGTATTTCACTATGCTACACATGCTACCAGTATTTCACTATGCTACCACCAGTATTTCACTATGCTACCACCAGTATTTCACTATGCTACCACCAGTATTTCACTATGCTACCACCAGTATTTCACTATGCTACCACCAGTATTTCACTATGCTACCACCAGTATTTCACTATGCTACCACCAGTATTTCACTATGCTACCACCAGTATTTCACTATGCTACCACCAGTATTTCACTATGCTACCAGTATTTCACTATGCTACCACCAGTATTTCACTATGCTACCACCAGTATGCTACAGTATTTCACTATGCTACCACCAGTATTTCACTATTCTACCAGTATTTCACTATGCTACCAGTATTTCACTATGCTACCACCAGTATTTCACTACACCACCAGTATTTCACTACACCACCAGTATTTCACTATGCTACCAGTATTTCACTATGCTACCACCAGTATTTCACTATGCTACCACCAGTATTTCACTATGCTACCACCAGTATTTCACTATGCTACCACCAGTATTTCACTATGCTACCACCAGTATTTCACTATGCTACCAGTATTTCACTATGCTACCAGTATTTCACTATGCTACCACCAGTATTTCACTATGCTACCACCAGTATTTCACTATGCTACCACCAGTATTTCACTATGCTACCACCAGTATTTCACTATGCTACCACCAGTATTTCACTATGCTACCACCAGTATTTCACTATGCTACCACCAGTTTTCACTATGCTACCACCAGTATTTCACTATGCTACCACCAGTATTTCACTATGCTACCACCAGTATTTCACTATTCTACCAGTATTTCACTATGCTACCACCAGTATTTCACTATGCTACCACCAGTATTTCACTATGCTACCACCAGTATTTCACTATGCTACCAGTATTTCACTATGCTACCAGTATTTCACTATGCTACCACCAGTATTTCACTATGCTACCACCAGTATTTCACTATGCTACCAGTATTTCACTATGCTACCACCAGTATTTCACTATGCACCATGCTACCACCAGTATTTCACTATGCTACCACCAGTATTTCACTATGCTACCACCAGTATTTCACTATGCTACCAGTATTTCAGTATTTCACCACACTATGCTACCAGTATTTCACTATGCTACCACCAGTATTTCACTATGCTACCACCAGTATTTCACTATGCTACCACCAGTATTTCACTATGCTACCACCAGTATTTCACTATGCTACTACCAGTATTTCACTATTACCAGTATTTCACTATGCTACCAGTATTTCACTATGCTACCACCAGTATTTCACTATGCTACCAGTATTTCACTATGCTACCACCAGTATTTCACTATGCTACCACCAGTATTTCACTATGCTACCACCAGTATTTCACTATGCTACCACCAGTATTTCACTATGCTACCAGTATTTCACTATGCTACCACCAGTATTTCACTATGCTACCACCAGTATTTCACTATGCTACCAGTATTTCACTATGCTACCAGTATTTCACTATGCTACCACCAGTATTTCACTATGCTACCACCAGTATTTCACTATGCTACCACCAGTATTTCACTATGCTACCACCAGTATTTCACTATGCTACCACCAGTATTTCACTATGCTACCACCAGTATTTCACTATGCTACCAGGATTTCACTATGTTACCACCAGTATTTCACTATGCTACCACCAGTATTTCACTATGCTACCACCAGTATTTCACTATGCTACCACCAGTATTTCACTATGCTACCACCAGTATTTCACTATTCTACCAGTATTTCACTATGCTACCACCAGTATTTCACTATGCTACCACCAGTATTTCACTATGCTACCACCAGTATTTCACTATGCTACCAGTATTTCACTATGCTACCACCAGTATTTCACTATGCTACCAGTATTTCACTAGTATTTCACTATGCTACCAGTATTTCACTATGCTACCACCAGTATTTCACTATGCTACCACCAGTATTTCACTATGCTACCACCAGTATTTCACTACACCACCAGTATTTCACTATGCTACCACCAGTATTTCACTATGCTACCAGTATTTCACTATGCTACCACCAGTATTTCACTATGCTACCACCAGTATTTCACTATGCTACCACCAGTATTTCACTATGCTACCACCAGTATTTCACTATGCTACCAGTATTTCACTATGCTACCAGTATTTCACTATGCTACCACCAGTATTTCACTATGCTACCACCAGTATTTCACTATGCTACCACCAGTATTTCACTATGCTACCACCAGTATTTCACTATGCTACCAGTATTTCACTATTCTACCAGTATTTCACTATGCTACCACCAGTATTTCACTATGCTACCACCAGTATTTCACTATGCTACCACCAGTATTTCACTATGCTACCAGTATTTCACTATGCTATTCTACCAGTATTTCACTATGCTACCAGTATTTCACTATGCTACCACCAGTATTTCACTATGCTACCAGTATTTCACTATGCTACCAGTATTTCACTATGCTACCACCAGTATTTCACTATGCTACCACCAGTATTTCACTATGCTACCAGTATTTCACTATGCTACCAGTATTTCACTATGCTACCACCAGTATTTCACTATGCTACCACCAGTATTTCACTATGCTACCACCAGTATTTCACTATGCTACCAGTATTTCACTATGCTACCAGTATTTCACTATGCTACCACCAGTATTTCACTATGCTACCAGTATTTCACTATGCTACCAGTATTTCACTATGCTACCACCAGTATTTCACTATTCTACCAGTATTTCACTATGCTACCAGTATTTCACTATGCTACCACCAGTATTTCACTATGCTACCACCAGTATTTCACTATGCTACCACCAGTATTTCACTATGCTACCAGTATTTCACTATGCTACCACCAGTATTTCACTATGCTACCAGTATTTCACTATGCTACCAGTTTTCACTATGCTACCACCAGTATTTCACTATGCTACCACCAGTATTTCACTATGCTACCAGTATTTCACTATGCTACCAGTATTTCACTATGTATTTCACTATGCTACCACCAGTATTTCACTATGCTACCACCAGTATTTCACTATGCTACCACCAGTATTTCACTATGCTACCACCAGTATTTCACTATGCTACCACCAGTATTTCACTATGCTACCACCAGTATTTCACTATGCTACCACCAGTATTTCACTATGCTACCACCAGTATTTCACTATGCTACCACCAGTATTTCACTATGCTACCAGTATTTCACTATGCTACCACCAGTATTTCACTATGCTACCACCAGTATTTCACTATGCTACCACCAGTATTTCACTATGCTACCACCAGTATTTCACTATGCTACCAGTATTTCACTATGCTACCACCAGTATTTCACTATGCTACCACCAGTATTTCACTATGCTACCAGTATTTCACTATGCTACCACCAGTATTTCACTATGCTACCAGTATTTCACTATGCTACCAGTATTTCACTATGCTACCACCAGTATTTCACTATGCTACCACCAGTATTTCACTATGCTACCACCAGTATTTCACTATGCTACCACCAGTATTTCACTATGCTACCACCAGTATTTCACTATGCTACCACCAGTATTTCACTATGCTACCACCAGTATTTCACTATGCTACCACCAGTATTTCACTATGCTACCAGTATTTCACTATGCTACCAGTATTTCACTATGCTACCACCAGTATTTCACTATGCTACCACCAGTATTTCACTATGCTACCACCAGTATTTCACTATGCTACCACCAGTATTTCACTATGCTACCACCAGTATTTCACTATGCTACCAGTATTTCACTATGCTACCACCAGTATTTCACTATTCTACCAGTATTTCACTATGCTACCAGTATTTCACTATGCTACCACCAGTATTTCACTATGCTACCACCAGTATTTCACTATGCTACCAGTATTTCACTATGCTACCACCAGTATTTCACTATGCTACCACCAGTATTTCACTATGCTACCACCAGTATTTCACTATGCTACCAGTATTTCACTATGCTACCAGTATTTCACTATGCTACCACCAGTATTTCACTATGCTACCACCAGTATTTCACTATGCTACCACCAGTATTTCACTATGCTACCACCAGTATTTCACTATGCTACCACCAGTATTTCACTATGCTACCACCAGTATTTCACTATGCTACCACCAGTATTTCACTATGTATTTCACTATGCTACCAGTATTTCACTATGCTACCACCAGTATTTCACTATGCTACCACCAGTATTTCACTATGCTACCACCAGTATTTCACTATGCTACCACCAGTATTTCACTATGCTACCAGTATTTCACTATGCTACCACCAGTATTTCACTATGCTACCACCAGTATTTCACTATGCTACCACCAGTATTTCACTATTCTACCAGTATTTCACTATGCTACCACCAGTATTTCACTATGCTACCACCAGTATTTCACTATGCTACCAGTATTTCACTATGCTACCAGTATTTCACTATGCTACCACCAGTATTTCACTATGCTACCACCAGTATTTCACTATGCTACCACCAGTATTTCACTATGCTACCACCAGTATTTCACTATGCTACCACCAGTATTTCACTATTCTACCAGTATTTCACTATGCTACCAGTATTTCACTATGCTACCACCAGTATTTCACTATGCTACCACCAGTATTTCACTATGCTACCAGTATTTCACTATGCTACCAGTATTTCACTATGCTACCACCAGTATTTCACTATGCTACCAGTATTTCACTATGCTACCACCAGTATTTCACTATGCTACCAGTATTTCACTATGCTACCACCAGTATTTCACTATTCTACCAGTATTTCACTATGCTACCAGTATTTCACTATGCTACCAGTATTTCACTATGCTACCACCAGTATTTCACTATGCTACCACCAGTATTTCACTATGCTACCACCAGTATTTCACTATGCTACCACCAGTATTTCACTATGCTACCACCAGTTTCACTTTCACCAGTATGCTACCACCAGTATTTCACTATGCTACCACCAGGATTTCACTATGCTACCACCAGTATTTCACTATGCTACCACCAGTATTTCACTATGCTACCACCAGTATTTCACTATTCTACCAGGATTTCACTATGTTACCACCAGTATTTCACTATGCTACCACCAGTATTTCACTATGCTACCACCAGTATTTCACTATGCTACCAGTATTTCACTATGCTACCACCAGTATTTCACTATGCTACCAGTATTTCACTATGCTACCACCAGTATTTCACTATGCTACCACCAGTATTTCACTATGCTACCACCAGTATTTCACTATGCTACCAGTATTTCACTATGCTACCAGTATTTCACTATGCTACCACCAGTATTTCACTATGCTACCACCAGTATTTCACTATGCTACCACCAGTATTTCACTATGCTACCACCAGTATTTCACTATGCTACCACCAGTATTTCACTATGCTACCACCAGTATTTCACTATGCTACCAGTATTTCACTATGCTACCAGTATTTCACTATGCTACCACCAGTATTTCACTATGCTACCACCAGTATTTCACTATGCTACCACCAGTATTTCACTATGCTACCACCAGTATTTCACCAGTATTTCACTATGCTACCACCAGTATTTCACTATGCTACCACCAGTATTTCACTATGCTACCACCAGTATTTCACTATGCTACCAGTATTTCACTATGCTACCACCAGTATTTCACTATGCTACCACCAGTATTTCACTATGCTACCAGTATTTCACTATGCTACCAGTATTTCACTATGCTACCACCAGTATTTCACTATGCTACCACCAGTATTTCACTATGCTACCAGTATTTCACTATGCTACCACCAGTATTTCACTATGCTACCAGTATTTCACTATGCTACCAGTATTTCACTATGCTACCACCAGTATTTCACTATGCTACCACCAGTATTTCACTATTCTGCCAGTATTTCACTATTCTACCAGTATTTCACTATGCTACCAGTATTTCACTATGCTACCACCAGTATTTCACTATGCTACCAGTATTTCACTATGCTACCACCAGTATTTCACTATGCTACCACCAGTATTTCACTATGCTACCAGTATTTCACTATGCTACCAGTATTTCACTATGCTACCACCAGTATTTCACTATGCTACCACCAGTATTTCACTATGCTACCACCAGTATTTCACTATGCTACCACCAGTATTTCACTATGCTACCACCAGTATTTCACTATGCTACCAGTATTTCACTATGCTACCACCAGTATTTCACTATGCTACCACCAGTATTTCACTATGCTACCACCAGTATTTCACTATGCTACCAGTATTTCACTATGCTACCACCAGTATTTCACTATGCTACCACCAGTATTTCACTATGCTACCACCAGTATTTCACTATGCTACCACCAGTATTTCACTATGCTACCACCAGTATTTCACTATGCTACCACCAGTATTTCACTATTCTACCACCAGTATTTCACTATGCTACCAGTATTTCACTATGCTACCACCAGTATTTCACTATGCTACCACCAGTATTTCACTATGCTACCACCAGTATTTCACTATGCTACCACCAGTATTTCACTATGCTACCACCAGTATTTCACTATTCTACCACCAGTATTTCACTATGCTACCACCAGTATTTCACTATGCTACCAGTATTTCACTATGCTACCACCAGTATTTCACTATGCTACCACCAGTATTTCACTATGCTACCACCAGTATTTCACTATGTATTTCACTATGCTACCACCAGTATTTCACTATGCTACCAGTATTTCACTATGCTACCACCAGTATTTCACTATGCTACCACCAGTATTTCACTATGCTACCACCAGTATTTCACTATGCTACCACCAGTATTTCACTATGCTACCACCAGTATTTCACTATGCTACCACCAGTATTTCACTATGCTACCACCAGTTTTCACTATGCTACCACCAGTATTTCACTATGCTACCACCAGTATTTCACTATGCTACCACCAGTATTTCACTATGCTACCAGTATTTCACTATGCTACCACCAGTATTTCACTATGCTACCACCAGTATTTCACTATGCTACCACCAGTATTTCACTATGCTACCACCAGTATTTCACTATTCTACCAGTATTTCACTATGCTACCAGTATTTCACTATGCTACCACCAGTATTTCACTATGCTACC
Source organism: Oncorhynchus nerka (assembly GCF_034236695.1). Lineage (NCBI taxonomy): Eukaryota > Metazoa > Chordata > Actinopteri > Salmoniformes > Salmonidae > Oncorhynchus > Oncorhynchus nerka. The sequence goes on from NC_088407.1 coordinate 8,189,770, forward strand.
ACCAGTATTTCACTATGCTACCACCAGTATTTCACTATGCTACCAGTATTTCACTATGCTACCAGTATTTCACTATGCTACCAGTATTTCACTACACCACCAGTATTTCACTATGCTACCAGTATTTCACCAGTATTTCACTATGCTACCACACATGTATTTCACTATGCTACCACCAGTATTTCACTATGCTACCACCAGTATTTCACTATGCTACCAGTATTTCACTATGCTACCACCAGTATTTCACTATGCTACCACCAGTATTTCACTATGCTACCACCAGTATTTCACTATGCTACCACCAGTATTTCACTATGCTACCACCAGTATTTCACTATGCTACCAGTATTTCACTATGCTACCAGTATTTCACTATGCTACCACCAGTATTTCACTATGCTACCACCAGTATTTCACTATGCTACCACCAGTATTTCACTATGCTACCAGTATTTCACTATGCTACCACCAGTATTTCACTATGCTACCACCAGTATTTCACTATGCTACCAGTATTTCACTATGCTACCAGTATTTCACTATGCTACCACCAGTATTTCACTACACCACCAGTATTTCACTATGCTACCACCAGTATTTCACTATGCTACCACCAGTATTTCACTATGCTACCACCAGTATTTCACTGTTCTACCAGTATTTCACTATGCTACCAGTATTTCACTATGCTACCACCAGTATTTCACTATGCTACCACCAGGATTTCACTATGCTACCACCAGTATTTCACTATGCTACCACCAGTATTTCACTATTCTACCAGTATTTCACTATGCTACCACCAGTATTTCACTATGCTACCACCAGTATTTCACTATGCTACCAGTATTTCACTATGCTACCACCAGTATTTCACTATGCTACCACCAGTATTTCACTATGCTACCACCAGTATTTCACTATGCTACCAGTATTTCACTATGCTACCACCAGTATTTCACTACACCACCAGTATTTCACTATGCTACCACCAGTATTTCACTATTCTACCAGTATTTCACTATGCTACCAGTATTTCACTATGCTACCACCAGTATTTCACTATGCTACCAGTATTTCACTATGCTACCACCAGTATTTCACTATGCTACCACCAGTATTTCACTATGCTACCCAGTATTTCACTATGCTACCAGTATTTCACTATGCTACCAGTATTTCACTATGCTACCACCAGTATTTCACTATGCTACCACCAGTATTTCACTATGCTACCACCAGTATTTCACTATGCTACCAGTATTTCACTATGCTACCACCAGTATTTCACTATGCTACCACCAGTATTTCACTATTCTACCAGTATTTCACTATGCTACCAGTATTTCACTATGCTACCACCAGTATTTCACTATGCTACCACCAGTATTTCACTATGCTACCACCAGTATTTCACTATGCTATGCTACAGTATTTCATTTCACTATGCTACCACCAGTATTTCACTATGCTACCAGTATTTCACTATGCTACCACCAGTATTTCACTATGCTACCACCAGTATTTCACTATGCTACCAGTATTTCACTATGCTACCACCAGTATTTCACTATGCTACCACCAGTATTTCACTATGCTACCACCAGTATTTCACTATGCTACCACCAGTATTTCACCAGTATTTCACTATGCTACCACCAGTATTTCACTATGCTACCACCAGTATTTCACTATGCTACCACCAGTATTTCACTATGCTACCACCAGTATTTCACTATGCTACCACCAGTATTTCACTATGCTACCACCAGTATTTCACTATGCTACCACCAGTATTTCACTATGCTACCACCAGTATTTCACTATGTATTTCACTATGCTACCACCAGTATTTCACTATGCTACCACCAGTATTTCACTATGCTACCACCAGTATTTCACTATTCTACCAGTATTTCACTATGCTACCAGTATTTCACTATGCTACCACCAGTATTTCACTATGCTACCACCAGTATTTCACTATGCTACCACCAGTATTTCACTATGCTACCACCAGTATTTCACTATGCTACCACCAGTATTTCACTATGCTACCACCAGTATTTCACTATGCTACCAGTATTTCACTATGCTACCAGTATTTCACTATGCTACCACCAGTATTTCACTATGCTACACTATGCTACCACCAGTATTTCACTATGCTACCACCAGTATTTCACTATGCTACCAGTATTTCACTATGCTACCACCAGTATTTCACTATGCTACCACCAGTATTTCACTATGCTACCAGTATTTCACTATGTATTTCACTATGCTACCACCAGTATTTCACTATGCTACCACCAGTATTTCACTATGCTACCACCAGTATTTCACTATGCTACCACCAGTATTTCACTATGCTACCACCAGTATTTCACTATTCTACCAGTATTTCACTATGCTACCAGTATTTCACTATGCTACCACCAGTATTTCACTATGTTACCAACAGGATTTCACTATGCTACCGCTACCAGTATTTCACTATTCTACCAGTATTTCACTATGCTACCACCAGTATTTCACTATGCTACCACCAGTATTTCACTATTCTACCAGTATTTCACTATGCTACCAGTATTTCACTATGCTACCAGGATTTCACTATGTTACCACCAGTATTTCACTATGCTACCACCAGTATTTCACTATGCTACCACCAGTATTTCACTATTCTACCAGTATTTCACTATGCTACCAGTATTTCACTATGCTACCACCAGTATTTCACTATGCTACCACCAGTATTTCACTATGCTACCACCAGTATTTCACTATGCTACCAGTATTTCACTATGCTACCACCATTTCACTATGCTACCACCAGTATTTCACTATGCTACCACCAGTATTTCACTATGCTACCACCAGTATTTCACTATTCTACCAGTATTTCACTATGCTACCAGTATTTCCAGTATTTCACTATGCTACCACCAGTATTTCACTATGCTACCACCAGGATTTCACTATGCTACCACCAGTATTTCACTATGCTAGTATTTCACTATGCTACCACCAGTATTTCACTATGCTACCAGTTTCACTTTCCACCAGTATTTCACTATGCTACCACCAGTATTTCACTATGCTACCACCAGTATTTCACTATGCTACCAGTATTTCACTATGCTACCACCAGTATTTCACTATGCTACCACCAGTATTTCACTATGCTACCACCAGTATTTCACTATGCTACCACCAGTATTTCACTATTCTACCAGTATTTCACTATGCTACCAGTATTTCACTATGCTACCACCAGTATTTCACTATGCTACCACCAGTATTTCACTATGCTACCACCAGTATTTCACTATGCTACCACCAGTATTTCACTATGCTACCACCAGTATTTCACTATGCTACCACCAGTATTTCACTATGCTACCAGTATTTCACTATGCTACCACCAGTATTTCACTATGCTACCAGTATTTCACTATGCTACCACCAGTATTTCACTATGCTACCACCAGTATTTCACTATTCTACCAGTATTTCACTACACCACCAGTATTTCACTATGCTACCAGTATTTCACTATGTATTTCACTATGCTACCAGTATTTCACTATGCTACCACCAGTATTTCACACTATGCTACCAGTATTTCACTATGTTACCACCAGTATTTCACTATGCTACCAGTATTTCACTATGCTACCACCAGTATTTCACTATGCTACCAGCAGTATTTCACTATGTTACCACCAGTATTTCACTATGCTACCAGTATTTCACTATGCTACCACCAGTATTTCACTATGCTACCACCAGTATTTCACTATTCTACCAGTATTTCACTATGCTACCACCAGTATTTCACTATGCTACCACCAGTATTTCACTATTCTACCAGTATTTCACTATGCTACCAGTATTTCACTATGTTACCACCAGTATTTCACTATGCTACCAGTATTTCACTATGCTACCACCAGTATTTCACTATGCTACCACCAGTATTTCACTATGCTACCACCAGTATTTCACTATTCTACCAGTATTTCACTATGCTACCAGTATTTCACTATGCTACCACCAGTATTTCACTATGCTACCAGTATTTCACTATGCTACCACCAGTATTTCACTATGCTACCAGTATTTCACTATGCTACCACCAGTATTTCACTATGCTACCACCAGTATTTCACTATTCTACCAGTATTTCACTATGCTACCACCAGTATTTCACTATGTTACCAGTATTTCACTATGCTATCACCAGTATTTCACTATGCTACCAGTATTTCACTATGCTACCACCAGTATTTCACTATGCTACCAGTATTTCACTATGCTACCACCAGTATTTCACTATGCTACCACCAGTATTTCACTATGCTACCACCAGTATTTCACTACACCACCAGTATTTCACTATGCTACCAGTATTTCACTATGCTACCACCAGTATTTCACTATGCTACCAGTATTTCACTATGCTACCACCAGTATTTCACTATGCTACCACCAGTATTTCACTATGCTACCACCAGTATTTCACTATATTTCACTATGCTACCAGTATTTCACTATGCTACCACCAGTATTTCACTATGCTACCAGTATTTCACTATTCTGCTACCAGTATTTCACTATGCTACCAGTATTTCACTATGCTACCACCAGTATTTCACTATGCTACCACCAGTATTTCACTATTCTACCAGTATTTCACTACACCACCAGTATTTCACTATGCTACCAGTATTTCACTATGCTACCACCAGTATTTCACTATGCTACCAGTATTTCACTATGCTACCGCTGTATTTCACTATGCTACCAGTATTTCACTATGCTACCACCAGTATTTCACTGTGCTACCACCAGTATTTCACTATTCTACCAGTATTTCACTATGCTACCACCAGTATTTCACTATGCTACCAGTATTTCACTATGCTACCAGTATTTCACTATGCTACCAGTATTTCACTATGCTACCACCAGTATTTCACTATGCTACCACCAGTATTTCACTATGCTACCACCAGTATTTCACTATTCTACCACCAGGATTTCACTATGCTACCACCAGTATTTCACTATGCTACCACCAGTATTTCACTATTCTACCAGTATTTCACTATGCTACCAGTATTTCACTATGCTACCAGTATTTCACTATGCTACCACCAGTATTTCACTATGCTACCACCAGTATTTCACTATGCTACCAGTATTTCACTATGCTACCACCAGTATTTCACTATGCTACCACCAGTATTTCACTATTCTACCAGTATTTCACTATGCTACCACCAGTATTTCACTATGCTACCACCAGTATTTCACTATGCTACCACCAGTATTTCACTATGCTACCACCAGTATTTCACTACACCACCAGTATTTCACTATGCTACCAGTATTTCACTATGCTACCGCTACCAGTATTTCACTATGCTACCAGTATTTCACTATTCTGCCGCTACCAGTATTTCACTATGCTACCAGTATTTCACTATGCTACCACCAGTATTTCACTATGCTACCACCAGTATTTCACTATGCTACCAGTATTTCACTACACCACCAGTATTTCACTATGCTACCGCTACCAGTATTTCACTATGCTACCAGTATTTCACTATGCTACCAGTATTTCACTATGCTACCGCTACCAGTATTTCACTATGCTACCAGTATTTCACTATGCTACCACCAGTATTTCACTGTGCTACCACCAGTATTTCACTATTCTACCAGTATTTCACTATGCTACCACCAGTATTTCACTATGCTACCAGTATTTCACTATGCTACCAGTATTTCACTATGCTACCAGTATTTCACTATGCTACCACCAGTATTTCACTATGCTACCACCAGTATTTCACTATGCTACCACCAGTATTTCACTATTCTACCACCAGGATTTCACTATGCTACCACCAGTATTTCACTATGCTACCACCAGTATTTCACTATTCTACCAGTATTTCACTATGCTACCAGTATTTCACTATGCTACCAGTATTTCACTATGCTACCACCAGTATTTCACTATGCTACCACCAGTATTTCACTATGCTACCAGTATTTCACTATGCTACCACCAGTATTTCACTATTCTACCACCAGGATTTCACTATGCTACCACCAGTATTTCACTATGCTACCACCAGTATTTCACTATGCTACCAGTATTTCACTATGCTACCACCAGTATTTCACTATACTATATTTCACTAGAAGCTCTCGGGGTGTGCGAGAACACGTGGGCAGACGAAGAGAGAGCAGTAGGAGTAGCAGTGTTATCTGTGGTGATCCATGTTTCCGTCAGTGCCAAGAAGTCGAGGGACTGGAGGGAGGCATAGGCTGAGATGAACTCTGCCTTGTTGGCCGCAGATCGGCAGTTCCAGAGGCTACCGGAGACCTGGAACTCCACGTGGTCGTGCGCGCGGGGGACCACCAGATTAGGGTGGCCGCGGCCACGCGGTGTGGAGCGTTTGTATGGTCTGTGCAGAGAGGAGAGAACAGGGATAGACACATAGTTGACAGGCTACAGAAGAGGCTACGCTAATGCAAAGGAGATTGGAATGACAAGTGGACTACACGTCTCGAATGTTCAGAAAGTTGAGCTTACGTAGCAAGAATCTTATTGACTAAAATGATTAAAAATGATACAGTACTGCTGAAGTAGGCTAGCTGGCAGTGGCTGCGTTGTTGACTTTGTAGGCTAGCTGGCAGTGGCTGCGTTGTTGATTCGGGGCTAGCTGGCTAGCTAGCAGTGTTGATTACGTTACGTTGCTTAAAAGAACGACAATAGCTGGCTAGGTAACCTAGAAAATCGCTCTAGACTACACAATTATCTTTGATACAGAGACGGCTATGTAGCTAGCTATGTAGCTAGCTACGATCAAACAAATCAAACCGTTGTACTGTAATGAAATGAAATGAAAATGTGATACTACCTGTGGAGCGAGGCGGAATGCGACCGGGTTGTTGAGTTCTAATCGGTAGACGTTGGCTAGCTGTTGGCTAGCTGTTGGCTAGCTAGCAGTGTCTCCTACGTTAAGGACGACAAATAGCTGGCTGCGTTGTTGATTCAGGGGCTAGCTGGCTAGCTAGCTAGCAGTGTTGATTACGTTACGTTGCGTTAAAAGAACGACAATAGCTGGCTAGGTAACCTAGAAATCGCTCTAGACTACACAATTATCTACACAATTATCTTTGAAACAGAGACGGCTATGTAGCTAGCTATGTAGACGGTGGGCGTTAGCTAGCTGGCTAGCTGCTGGGCAGGTACGTTAGGACGACGAAATACGATAATTACGCAATTATCTTTGATACAAAGACGGCTATGTAGCTAGCTAAGAAGAAATTGCTAAGATTAGACAAATCAAACCGTTGTACTATAATGAAATGTAATGAAAAGTTATACTACCTGCAGACCGAAGTGCAGACCGAAGTGCGGATGCGACTGCTCGCTCCAACCCGGAACTATAGACTACACCATACGTTGTTTTATGAAGCATTTGACGTAACATTTTATTTTTAAATGACTAAAATGTCAAATGTAAATTAATCCTGATCCAAATGTGTTTTCTTCCTCCTAGAGGTCATTGTCCTCATAAATGTCTGATCTAATGATCTGAACATAGAATACAGTTCAGTCAAAGTAATGGCCTCTATTTGAGTTCACATTAGGACAGACCACCCAGCTTCAGAACAGAGAAACATTCCCAAAGGAACCTCAGAGTCCATCTCTTTTTACGTTGTTACTTTTTAAGCTCTCTCTTTTCTCACGTTCCAAGTCGACAAGTGCAGTGATCTCTTGCCAAGTTACATTGTTTGGAAAATAACATAAAATGGATTCATGATATGGAAGGACTGAAAATAGTTTAAATTGTGTGTCTTTCACATGCATTCTCAGAAGATCACACATGAAGAGAATACTTTTTCCCACCCATGAAGGGAGGGGGGGAGAGAGGGATCAAGGGAGGGAGGGAGGGGAGGGGAGGGGAGGGAGGGGGGGCAGGGAGAATAGAGAGCGAGAGCACCAGACTCTTTCGAATTTAGAACCCTCTAGGACTCTTTAGAATGTAGAACCCTCTAGACTCTTTAGAATTTAGAACCCTCTAGACTCTTTAGGATTTAGAACCCTCTAGACTCTTTAGAATTTAGAACCCTCTAGACTCTTTAGAATGTAGAACCCTCTAGACTCTTTAGGATTTAGAACCCTCTAGACTCTTTAGGATTTAGAACCCTCTATACTCTTTAGGATTTACAACCCTCTAGACTCTTTAGAATTTAGAACCCTCTAGACTCTTTAGAACCCTCTAGACTCTTTAGAATTTAGAACCCTCTAGACTCTTTAGGATTTAGAACCCTCTAGACTCAGACTCTCTTCTTCTTTACTGCTGCTACAACTCAAATAAAGCCCACAGGTAAAATTCAAAAACTTTATTGAGAATATCCAGACGCCCACAGGTAAAATTCAAAAACTTTATTGAGAATACCCAGACACCCACAGGTATAATTCAAAAACTTTATTGAGAATATCCAGACACCCACAGGTAAAATTCAAAAACTTTATTGAGAATACCCAGACACCCACAGGTATAATTCAAAAACTTTATTGAGAATACCCAGACACCCACAGGTAAAATTCAAAAACTTTATTGAGAATACCGACACCCACAGGTAAAATTCAAAAACGTTATTGAGAATACCCAGACACCCACAGGTATAATTCAAAAACTTTATTGGGAATACCAAGACACCCACATGTATAATTCAAAAAACTTAATTGAGAATACCCAGACACCCACAGGTATTATTCAAAAACTTTATTGAGCGTACCCAGACACTCACAGGTATAATTCAAAAACTTTATTGAGCGTACCCAGAAACCCACAGGTATTTGGGGAGTGAGTGCAGAGCTAGGAGACGACCAAACTCTGGCTATTTTAATCAAGTCAGGAGGGCTCTGTTCACAGTGATTAGGGTCCTGGGATGACTGGGTTGACTTGGCTGACTGGGCTGATTGGGATGACTGGGTTGACAGAGCTGACTGGGATGACTGGGCTGATTGACTGGGATGACTGGGGTGATTGGGGAGGACTGGGCTGATTGGGTTGACTGGGGAGGACTGGGCTGATTGCCTTGACTGGGGAGGACTGGGCTGATTGGGTTGACTGGGAAGGACTGGGCTGATTGGGTTGACTGGGAAGGACTGGGCTGATTGGGTTGACTGGGAAGGACTGGGCTGATTGGGTTGACTGGGAAGGACTGGGCTGATTGGGTTGACTGGGAAGGACTGGGCTGATTGGGTTGACTGGGAAGGACTGGGCTGATTGGGTTGACTGGGAAGGACTGGGCTGATTGGGTTGACTGGGAAGGACTGGGCTGATTGGGTTGACTGGGAAGGACTGGGCTGATTGGGTTGACTGGGAAGGACTGGGCTGATTGGGTTGACTGGGAAGGACTGGGCTGATTGGGTTGACTGGGAAGGACTGGGCTGATTGGGTTGACTGGGAAGGACTGGGCTGATTGGGTTGACTGGGAAGGACTGGGCTGATTGCGTTGACTTTTATTTTTTTATTTTTTATTTCACCTTTATTTAACCAGGTAAGCAAGTTGAGAACAAGTTCTCATTTACAATTGCGACCTGGCCAAGATAAAGCAAAGCAGTTCGACACATACAACGACACAGAGTTACACATGGAGTAAAACAAACATACAGTCAATAATACAGTAAAAAAAAAAAAAAAACAAGTCTATATACAATGTGAGCAAATTAGGTGAGAAGGGAGGTAAAGGCAAAAAAGGCCATGATGGCAAAGTAAATACAATATAGCAAGTAAAACACTGGAATGGTAGTATTGCAATGGAAGAATGTGCAAAGTAGAAATAAAAATAATGGGGTGCAAAGGAGCAAAATAAATAGATAAATTAAATACAGTTAGGAAAGAGGTAGTTGTTTGGGCTAAATTATAGGTGGGCTATGTACAGGTGCAGTAATCAGTAAGATGCTCTGACAGTTGGTGTTTAAAGCTAGTGAGGGAGATAAGTGTTTCCAATTTAAGAGATTTTTGTAGTTCGTTCCAGTCATTGGCAGCAGAGAACTGGAAGGAGAGGCGGCCAAAGAAAGAATTGGTTTTGGGGGTGACTAGAGAGATATACCTGCTGGAGCGTGTGCTACAGGTGGGAGATGCTATGGTGACCAGCGAGCTGAGATAAGGGGGGACTTTACCTAGCAGGGTCTTGTAGATGACATGGAGCCAGTGGGTTTGGCGACGAGTATGAAGCGAGGGCCAGCCAACGAGAGCGTACAGGTCGCAATGGTGGGTAGTATATGGGGCTTTGGTGACAAAACGGATAGCACTGTGATAGACTGCATCCAATTTGTTGAGTAGGGTATTGGAGGCTATTTTGTAAATGACATCGCCAAAGTCGAGGATTGGTAGGATGGTCAATTTTACAAGGGTATGTTTGGCAGCATGAGTGAAGGATGCTTTGTTGCGAAATAGGAAGCCAATTCTAGATTTAACTTTGGATTGGAGATGTTTGATATGGGACTGGGGAGGACTGGGCTGATTGGGTTGACTGGAAAGGACTGGGCTGATTGGAATGACTGGGAGGACTGGGCTGATTGGGTTGACTGGAGAGGACTGGGCTGATTGGGTTGACTGGAGAGGACTGGGCTGATTGGGTTGACTGGAGAGGACTGGGCTGATTGGAATGACTGGGCTAATTGGGATGACTGGAGAGGACTGGGCTGATTGGGATGACTGGGCTGATTGGGTTGACTGGAGAGGACTGGGCTGATTGGGTTGACTGGAGAGGACTGGGCTGATTGGAATGACTGGGCTAATTGGGATGACTGGGAGGACTGGGCTGATTGGGTTGACTGGGGAGGACTGGGCTGATTGGGATGACTGGGATAATTGGGATGACTGGGAGGACTGGGCTGATTGGAATGACTGGGAGGACTGGGCTGATTGGAATGACTGGGAGGACTGGGCTGATTGGGATGACGGTGGAGGACTGGGCTGATTGGGATGACTTGGAGGACTGGGCTGATTGGGATGACTGGGAGGACTGGGCTGATTGGGATGACTGGGGAGGACTGGGCTGATTGGGATGACTGGGAGGACTGGGCTGATTGACTGGGAGGACTGGGCTGATTGGGATGACTGGGGAGGACTGAGCTGACTGGGAGGACTGGAGCCACTGTATAGCCCTCCCTTTCCTACTGTATAGCCCTCCCTTTCCTACTGTATAGCTCTCCCTTTCCTACTGTATAGCTCTCCCTTTCTCCACTGTATAGCTCTCCCTTTCTCCACTGTATAGCCCTCCCTTTCCTACTGTATAGCTCTCCCTTTCCTACTGTATAGCCCTCCCTTTCCTACTGTATAGCTCTCCCTTTCCTACTGTATAGCTCTCCCTTTCCTACTGTATAGCTCTCCCTTTCCTACTGTATAGCTCTCCCTTTCCTACTGTATAGCTCTCCCTTTCTCCACTGTATAGCCCTCCCTTTCCTACTGTATAGCTCTCCCTTTCCTACTGTATAGCCCTCCCTTTCTCCACTGTATAGCCCTCCCTTTCCTACTGTATAGCCCTCCCTTTCTCCACTGTATAGCCCTCCCTTTCCTACTGTATAGCCCTCCCTTTCCTACTGTATAGCTCTCCCTTTCCTACTGTATAGCTCTCCCTTTCCCACTGTATAGCTCTCCCTTTCTCCACTGTATAGCCCTCCCTTTCTCCACTGTATAGCCCTCCCTTTCTCCACTGTATAGCCCTCCCTTTCTCCACTGTATAGCCCTCCCTTTCCTACTGTATAGCTCTCCCTTTCCTACTGTATAGCTCTCCCTTTCCTACTGTATAGCTCTCCCTTTCTCCACTGTATAGCCCTCCCTTTCCTACTGTATAGCCCTCCCTTTCCTACTGTATAGCTCTCCCTTTCTCCACTGTATAGCCCTCCCTTTCTCCACTGTATAGCTCTCCCTTTCCTACTGTATAGCCCTCCCTTTCTCCACTGTATAGCCCTCCCTTTCTCCACTGTATAGCCCTCCCTTTCTCCACTGTATAGCCCTCCCTTTCCTGTATAGCCCTCCCTTTCTCCACTGTATAGCCCTCCCTTTCTCCACTGTATAGCCCTCCCTTTCTCCACTGTATAGCCCTCCCTTTCCTACTGTATAGCTCTCCCTTTCCTACTGTATAGCCCTCCCTTTCCTACTGTATAGCCCTCCCTTTCTCCACTGTATAGCCCTCCCTTTCTCCACTGTATAGCCCTCCCTTTCTCCACTGTATAGCCCTCCCTTTTTCCACTGTATAGCCCTCCCTTTCCTACTGTATAGCTCTCCCTTTCTCCACTGTATAGCCCTCCCTTTCTCCACTGTATAGCCCTCCCTTTCTCCACTGTATAGCCCTCCCTTTCCTACTGTATAGCTCTCCCTTTCTCCACTGTATAGCTCTCCCTTTCTCCACTGTATAGCTCTCCCTTTCCTACTGTATAGCTCTCCCTTTCCTACTGTATAGCTCTCCCTTTCCTACTGTATAGCTCTCCCTTTCCCACTGTATAGCTCTCCCTTTCTCCACTGTATAGCTCTCCCTTTCCTACAGTTTACATTGAAGCTCTCTCTCTCCTACAGTATACATTGAAGCTCTCTCTCTCCTACTGTATACATTGAAGCTCTCCCTTTCCTACATTGTACATTGAAGCTCTCTCTCTCCTACAGTATACATTGAAGCTCTCTCTCTCCTACTGTATACATTGTTAAAAGAGAAAACTGTATGAAACAGCGAGAGGCCTTCCACCTGAATCCTTTGATGTTGGAAAAGGGTCGAAGGAGGAGACCGGAGGATAACCGTTTTGAGGAGAGGAGAGGAGAGGAGAGGAGGGCAAGGAGGAGGGCACACGTCACCTTTAATCTCATTACACCCTGAAAACTTCTCTCAGTGGTGCTAGCAAGCCCAGGAGGCCATAGTAGAAGTTGGCCCAGGAGGCCATAGTAGAAGTTGGCCCAGGAGGCCATAGTAGAAGTTGGCCTCCACTTAAGGGCAGTTTTAGGGATGCAGGGAAGAGAGAGTGAAGGAGGGTGGAGAGAGGAAGGAGAGAGGGCTGCAGGGAGGAGAGAGTGAAGGAGAGAGGAGAGAGGAAGGAGAGAGTGAAGGAGGGTGGAGAGAGGGCTGCAGAGAGGAGAGAGTGAAGGAGAGAGGAGAGAGGAAGGAGAGAGGAAGGAGAGAGTGAAGGAGGGTGGAGAGAGGGGTGGAGAGAGGAAGGAGAGAGGGCTGCAGAGAGGAGAGAGTGAAGGAGGGTGGAGAGAGGAAGGAGAGAGTGAAGGGGGAAGGAGAGAGGAAGGAGAGAGGGATGCAGAGAGGAGAGAGTGAAGGAGGGTGGAGAGAGTGCTGCAGGGAGGAGAAGGAGGGAGGAAGGAGAGTGAAGGAGGGAGGAGAGAGGAAGGAGAGAGGGCTGCAGGGAGGAGAGAAAATTAAGGAGGAAAGAGAGGTGTGAGAAGTGGGTACTAACACAACAGAACAAGTTTACCCTCTGCTTTTGGGCAGAAACTATTTTAGTGTTTAGGAAAGTGTGGGATGAAGGAAGAGGTGTGATACTTCATCATTTTGAGGAGAAACTATTTAAAATGTTTAGGGAGGAGGAGGAGCAGAAACTATTTAAATGTTTAGGGAGGAGGGAGGAGGAGGAGCAGAAACTATTTAAATGTTTAGGGAGGAGGGAGGAGGAGGAGCAGAAACTATTTAATTGTTTAGGGAGGAGGAGGAGCAGAAACGATTTAAATGTTTAGGGAGGAGGGAGGAGGAGGAGCAGAAACTATTTAAATGTTTAGGGAGGAGGGAGGAGGAGGAGCAGAAACTATTTAAATGTTTAGGGAGGAGGGAGGAGGAGGAGCAGAAACTATTTAAATGTTTAGGGAGGAGGGAGGAGGAGGAGCAGAAACTATTTAAAATGTTTAGGAGGAGGGAGGAGGAGGAGCAGAAACTATTTAAATGTTTAGGGAGGAGGGAGGAGGAGGAGCAGAAACTATTTAAATGTTTAGGGAGGAGGGAGGAGGAGGAGCAGAAACTATTTAAATGTTTAGGGAGGAGGGAGGAGGAGGAGCAGAAACTATTTAAATGTTTAGGGAGGAGGGAGGAGGAGGAGCAGAAACTATTTAAATGTTTAGGGAGGAGGGAGGAGGAGGAGCAGAAACTATTTAAATGTTTAGGGAGGAGGGAGGAGGAGGAGCAGAAACTATTTAAATGTTTAGGGAGGAGGGAGGAGGAGGAGCAGAAACTATTTAAAATGTTTAGGGAGGAGGGAGGAGGAGGAGCAGAAACTATTTAAATGTTTAGGGAGGAGGGAGGAGGAGGAGCAGA
>NC_088407.1:8211627-8366627 GCF_034236695.1 Oncorhynchus nerka
ATACCTAGTCAGTTGTAAAGGGGGATACCTAGTCAGTTGTAAAGGAGGATACCTAGTCAGTTGTAAAGGGGGATACCTAGTCAGTTGTAAAGGGGGATACCTAGTCAGTTGTAAAGGGGGATACCTAGTCAGTTGTAAAGGGGATACCTAGTCAGTTGTAAAGGAGGATACCTAGTCAGTTGTAAAGGGGGATACCTAGTCAGTTGTAAAGGGGGATACCTAGTCAGTTGTAAAGGGAAAGGGGGATACCTAGTCAGTTGTAAAGGGGGATACCTAGTCAGTTGTAAAGGGGGGATACCTAGTCAGTTGTAAAGGGAAAGGGGGATACCTAGTCAGTTGTAAAGGAGGATACCTAGTCAGTTGTAAAGGGGGATACCTAGTCAGTTGTAAAGGGGGATACCTAGTCAGTTGTAAAGGGGGATACCTAGTCAGTTGTAAAGGGGATACCTAGTCAGTTGTAAAGGGGAAAGAGGGATACCTAGTCAGTTGTAAAGGGGGATACCTAGTTAGTTGTAAAGGGGGATAACTAATCAGTTGTAAAGGGGGATACCTAGTCAGTTGTAAAGGGGGATACCTAGTCAGTTGTAAAGGAGGATACCTAGTCAGTTGTAAAGGGGGATACCTAGTCAGTTGTAAAGGGGGATACCTAGTCAGTTGTAAAGGGAAAGGGGATACCTAGTCAGTTGTAAAGGGGGATACCTAGTCAGTTGGAAAGGGGGATACCTAGTCAGTTGTAAAGGGGATACCTAGTCAGTTGTAAGGAGGATACCTAGTCAGTTGTAAAGGGGGATACCTAGTCAGTTGTAAAGGGGGATACCTAGTCAGTTGTAAAGGGGGATACCTAGTCAGTTGTAATGGGATACCTAGTCAGTTGTAATGGGGGATACCTAGTCAGTTGTAAAGGGAAAGGGGATACCTAGTCAGTTGTAAAGGGGATAACTAGTCAGTTGTAAAGGGGATACCTAGTCAGTTGTAAAGGGGATACCTAGTCAGTTGTAAAGGGGATACCTAGTCAGTTGTAAAGGGGGATACCTAGTCAGTTGTAAAGGGGATACCTAGTCAGTTGTAAAGGGGGGGGATACCTAGTCAGTTGTAAAGGAAAGGATACCTAGTCAGTTGTAAAGGGGATACCTAGTCAGTTGTAAAGGGGGATACCTAGTCAGTTGTAAAGGGGATAACTAGTCAGTTGTAAAGGGGGATACCTAGTCAGTTGTAAAGGGGATACCTAGGTTGTACCTAGTACCAGTTGTAAAGGGATACCTAGTCAGTTGTAAAGGGGGATACCTAGTCAGTTGTAAAGGGGATACCTAGTCAGTTGTAAAGGGGGATACCTAGTCAGTTGTAAAGGGGGATACCTAGTCAGTTGTAAAGGGGGATACCTAGTCAGTTGTAAAGGGTGATACCTAGTCAGTTGTAAAGGGGGATACCTAGTCAGTTGTAAAGGGGGATACCTAGTCAGTTGTAAAGGGGGATACCTAGTCAGTTGTAAAGGGGATACCTAGTCAGTTGTAAGGGGGAAAGGGGATACCTAGTCAGTTGTAAAGGGGATACCTAGTCAGTTGTAAAGGGGATACCTAGTCAGTTGTAAAAAGGGGATACCTAGTCAGTTGTAAAGGGGGATACCTAGTCAGTTGTAAAGGGGGGGATACCTAGTCAGTTGTAAAGGGGATACCTAGTCAGTTGTAAAGGGGGGGATACCTAGTCAGTTGTAAAGGGGGATACCTAGTCAGTTGTAAAGGGGATACCTAGTCAGTTGTAAAGGGGGATACCTAGTCAGTTGTAAAGGGGGATACCTAGTCAGTTGTAAAGGGGATACCTAGTCAGTTGTAAAGGGGATACCTAGTCAGTTGTAAAGGGGATACCTAGTCAGTTGTAAAGGGGGATACCTAGTCAGTTGTAAAGGGGGGATACCTAGTCAGTTGTAAAGGGGATACCTAGTCAGTTGTAAACCTAGTCAAAGGATACCTAGTCAGTTGTAAAGGGATACCTAGTCAGTTGTAAAGGGGGATACCTAGTCAGTTGTAAAGGGGATACCTAGTCAGTTGTAAAGGGGGGGATACCTAGTCAGTTGTAAAGGGGGATACCTAGTCAGTTGTAAAGGGGATACCTAGTCAGTTGTAAAGGGGATACCTAGTCAGTTGTAAAGGGGATACCTAGTCAGTTGTAAAGGGAAAGGGGGATACCTAGTCAGTTGTAAAGGGGGATACCTAGTCAGTTGTAAAGGGGATACCTAGTCAGTTGTAAAGGGGGATACCTAGTCAGTTGTAAAGGGGGATACCTAGTCAGTTGTAAAGGAGGATACCTAGTCAGTTGTAAAGGGGGATACCTAGTCAGTTGTAAAGGGGGATACCTAGTTAGTTGTAAAGGGGGATAACTAATCAGTTGTAAAGGGGGATACCTAGTCAGTTGTAAAGGGGGATACCTAGTCAGTTGTAAAGGGGATACCTAGTCAGTTGTAAAGGGGATACCTAGTCAGTTGTAAAGGGGGATACCTAGTCAGTTGTAAAATACCTAGTCAGTTGTAAAGGGGGATACCTAGTCAGTTGTAAAGGGGGATACCTAGTCAGTTGTAAAGGGGGATACCTAGTCAGTTGTAAAGGAGGATACCTAGTCAGTTGTAAAGGGGGATACCTAGTCAGTTGTAAAGGGGGATACCTAGTCAGTTGTAAAGGGGGATACCTAGTCAGTTGTAATGGGGGATACCTAGTCAGTTGTAATGGGGGATACCTAGTCAGTTGTAAAGGGGGATACCTAGTCAGTTGTAAAGGGGGATACCTAGTCAGTTGTAAAGGGGGATACCTAGTCAGTTGTAAAGGGGATACCTAGTCAGTTGTAAAGGGGGATACCTAGTCAGTTGTAAAGGGGGATACCTAGTCAGTTGTAAAGGGGGATACCTAGTCAGTTGTAAAGGGGGATACCTAGTCAGTTGTAAAGGGAAAGGGGATACCTAGTCAGTTGTAAAGGGGGATACCTAGTCAGTTGTAAAGGGGGATACCTAGTCAGTTGTAAAGGGGGATACCTAGTCAGTTGTAAAGGGGGATACCTAGTCAGTTGTAAAGGGGGATACCTAGTCAGTTGTAAAGGGGGATACCTAGTCAGTTGTAAAGGGGATACCTAGTCAGTTGTAAAGGGGGATACCTAGTCAGTTGTAAAGGGGGATACCTAGTCAGTTGTAAAGGGAAAGGGGGATACCTAGTCAGTTGTAAAGGAGGATACCTAGTCAGTTGTAAAGGGGATACCTAGTCAGTTGTAAAGGGGGATACCTAGTCAGTTGTAAAGGGGAAAGGGGGATACCTAGTCAGTTGTAAAGGGGGATACCTAGTCAGTTGTAAAGGGAAAGGGGGATACCTAGTCAGTTGTAAAGGGGGATACCTAGTCAGTTGTAAAGGGGATACCTAGTCAGTTGTAAAGGGGATACCTAGTCAGTTGTAAAGGGGATACCTAGTCAGTTGTAAAGGGGGATACCTAGTCAGTTGTAAAGGGGGGGATACCTAGTCAGTTGTAAAGGGGGATACCTAGTCA
This sequence comes from Oncorhynchus nerka, assembly GCF_034236695.1. NCBI lineage: Eukaryota > Metazoa > Chordata > Actinopteri > Salmoniformes > Salmonidae > Oncorhynchus > Oncorhynchus nerka. The sequence goes on from NC_088407.1 coordinate 8,215,150, forward strand.
GTTGTAAAGGGGATACCTAGTCAGTTGTAAAGGGGGATACCTAGTCAGTTGTAAAGGGGATACCTAGTCAGTTGTAAAGGGGGATAACCTAATCAGTTGTAAAGGGGATACCTAGTCAGTTGTAAAGGGGGATACCTAGTCAGTTGTAAAGGGGGATACCTAGTCAGTTGTAAAGGGGGATACCTAGTCAGTTGTAAAGGGGATACCTAGTCAGTTGTAAAGGGAAAGGGGATACCTAGTCAGTTGTAAAGGGGATACCTAGTCAGTTGTAAAGGGGGATACCTAGTCAGTTGTAAAGGGGATACCTAGTCAGTTGTAAAGGAAGGATACCTAGTCAGTTGTAAAGGGGATACCTAGTCAGTTGTAAAGGGGATACCTAGTCAGTTGTAAAGGGAAAGGGGATACCTAGTCAGTTGTAAAGGGGGATACCTAGTCAGTTGAAAGGGGAAAGGGGATACCTAGTCAGTTGTAAAGGGGATACCTAGTCAGTTGTAAAGGGGATACCTAGTCAGTTGTAAAGGGGGATACCTAGTCAGTTGTAAAGGGGGGGGATACCTAGTCAGTTGTAAAGGGGATACCTAGTCAGTTGTAAAGGGGATACCTAGTCAGTTGTAAAGGGGGATACCTAGTCAGTTGTAAAGGGGGATACCTAGTCAGTTGTAAAGGGGGGATACCTAGTCAGTTGTAAAGGGGATACCTAGTCAGTTGTAAAGGGGGATACCTAGTCAGTTGTAAAGGGGATACCTAGTCAGTTGTAAAGGGGGATACCTAGTCAGTTGTAAAGGGGATACCTAGTCAGTTGTAAAGGGGATACCTAGTCAGTTGTAAAGGGGGATACCTAGTCAGTTGTAATGGGATACCTAGTCAGTTGTAAAGGGGGATACCTAGTCAGTTGTAAAGGGGGATACCTAGTCAGTTGTAAAGGGGGATACCTAGTCAGTTGTAAAGGGGGATACCTAGTCAGTTGTAAAGGGGGATACCTAGTCAGTTGTAAAGGGGGGATACCTAGTCAGTTGTAAAGGGGGATACCTAGTCAGTTGTAAAGGGGATACCTAGTCAGTTGTAAAGGGGGATACCTAGTCAGTTGTAAAGGGGATACCTAGTCAGTTGTAAAGGGGGGGATACCTAGTCAGTTGTAAAGGGGATACCTAGTCAGTTGTAAAGGGGGATACCTAGTCAGTTGTAAAGGGAAAGGGGGATACCTAGTCAGTTGTAAAGGGGGATACCTAGTCAGTTGTAAAGGGAAAGGGGATACCTAGTCAGTTGTAAAGGGGATACCTAGTCAGTTGTAAAGGGGATACCTAGTCAGTTGTAAAGGGGATACCTAGTCAGTTGTAAAGGGGATACCTAGTCAGTTGTAAAGGGGGGGATACCTAGTCAGTTGTAAAGGGGGATACCTAGTCAGTTGTAAAGGAGGATACCTAGTCAGTTGTAAAGGGGATACCTAGTCAGTTGTAAAGGGGATACCTAGTCAGTTGTAAAGGGAAAGGGGATACCTAGTCAGTTGTAAAGGGGATACCTAGTCAGTTGTAAAGGGGATACCTAGTCAGTTGTAAAGGGGGATACCTAGTCAGTTGTAAAGGGGATACCTAGTCAGTTGTAAAGGGGGATACCTAGTCAGTTGTAAAGGGAAAGGGGATACCTAGTCAGTTGTAAAGGGATACCTAGTCAGTTGTAAAGGGGGATACCTAATCAGTTGTAAAGGGGATACCTAGTCAGTTGTAAAGGGGATACCTAGTCAGTTGTAAAGGGGGATACCTAGTCAGTTGTAAAGGGGGATACCTAGTCAGTTGTAAAGGGGGATACCTAGTCAGTTGTAAAGGGAAAGGGGATACCTAGTCAGTTGTAAAGGGGATACCTAGTCAGTTGTAAAGGGGGATACCTAGTCAGTTGTAAAGGGGGATACCTAGTCAGTTGTAAAGGGGGATACCTAGTCAGTTGTAAAGGGGATACCTAGTCAGTTGTAAAGGGGGATACCTAGTCAGTTGTAAAGGGGATACCTAGTCAGTTGTAAAGGGGATACCTAGTCAGTTGTAAAGGGGGATACCTAGTCAGTTGTAAAGGGAAAGGGGATACCTAGTCAGTTGTAAAGGGGATACCTAGTCAGTTGTAAAGGGGATACCTAGTCAGTTGTAAAGGGGATACCTAGTCAGTTGTAAAGGGGGATACCTAGTCAGTTGTAAAGGGGGATACCTAGTCAGTTGTAAAGGGGATACCTAGTCAGTTGTAAAGGGGATACCTAGTCAGTTGTAAAGGGGAAAGGGGATACCTAGTCAGTTGTAAAGGGGATACCTAGTCAGTTGTAAAGGGGATACCTAGTCAGTTGTAAAGGGGGATACCTAGTCAGTTGTAAAGGGAAACCTAGGGGATACCTAGTCAGTTGTAAAGGGGATACCTAGTCAGTTGTAAAGGAGGATACCTAGTCAGTTGTAAAGGGGGATACCTAGTCAGTTGTAAAGGGGATACCTAGTCAGTTGTAAAGGGGGGGGATACCTAGTCAGTTGTAAAGGGGGATACCTAGTCAGTTGTAAAGGGGATACCTAGTCAGTTGTAAAGGGGATACCTAGTCAGTTGTAAAGGGGATACCTAGTCAGTTGTAAAGGGGGATACCTAGTCAGTTGTAAAGGGAAAAGGGGATACCTAGTCAGTTGTAAAGGGGGATACCTAGTCAGTTGTAAAGGGGATAACTAATCAGTTGTAAAGGGGGATACCTAGTCAGTTGTAAAGGGGATACCTAGTCAGTTGTAAAGGGGATACCTAGTCAGTTGTAAAGGGGGATACCTAGTCAGTTGTAAAGGGGGATACCTAGTCAGTTGTAAAGGGAAAGGGGATACCTAGTCAGTTGTAAAGGGGGATACCTAGTCAGTTGTAAAGGGGGATACCTAGTCAGTTGTAAAGGGGATACCTAGTCAGTTGTAAAGGGGATACCTAGTCAGTTGTAAAGGGGGATACCTAGTCAGTTGTAAAGGGGATACCTAGTCAGTTGTAAAGGGGATACCTAGTCAGTTGTAAAGGAAAGGGGATACCTAGTCAGTTGTAAAGGGGATACCTAGTCAGTTGTAAAGGAAAGGGGATACCTAGTCAGTTGTAAAGGGGATACCTAGTCAGTTGTAAAGGGAAAGGGGGATACCTAGTCAGTTGTAAAGGGGATACCTAGTCAGTTGTAAAGGGGATACCTAGTCAGTTGTAAAAGGGGGATACCTAGTCAGTTGTAAAGGGGGATACCTAGTCAGTTGTAAAGGGGGGGATACCTAGTCAGTTGTAAAGGGGATACCTAGTCAGTTGTAAAGGGGATACCTAGTCAGTTGTAAAGGGGATACCTAGTCAGTTGTAAAGGGGATACCTAGTCAGTTGTAAAGGGGGATACCTAGTCAGTTGTAAAGGGGATACCTAGTCAGTTGTAAAGGGGGATACCTAGTCAGTTGTAAAGGGGGGGATACCTAGTCAGTTGTAAAGGGGATACCTAGTCAGTTGTAAAGGGGGATACCTAGTCAGTTGTAAAGGGGGGGATACCTAGTCAGTTGTAAAGGGGGATACCTAGTCAGTTGTAAAGGGGGATACCTAGTCAGTTGTAAAGGGGGATACCTAGTCAGTTGTAAAGGGGGATACCTAGTCAGTTGTAAAGGGGATACCTAGTCAGTTGTAAAGGGGGATACCTAGTCAGTTGTAAAGGGGGATACCTAGTCAGTTGTAAAGGGGGATACCTAGTCAGTTGTAAGGGGGATACCTAGTCAGTTGTAAAGGGGGGGATACCTAGTCAGTTGTAAAGGGGGATACCTAGTCAGTTGTAAAGGGGGATACCTAGTCAGTTGTAAAGGGGGATACCTAGTCAGTTGTAAAGGGGGATACCTAGTCAGTTGTAAAGGGGAAAGAGGGATACCTAGTCAGTTGTAAAGGGGATACCTAGTCAGTTGTAAAGGGGATACCTAGTCAGTTGTAAAGGGGATACCTAGTCAGTTGTAAAGGGGGGGGGATACCTAGTCAGTTGTAAAGGGGATACCTGTCAGTTGTAAAGGGGGATACCTAGTCAGTTGTAAAGGGGATACCTAGTCAGTTGTAAAGGGGGATACCTAGTCAGTTGTAAAGGGAAAGGGGATACCTAGTCAGTTGTAAAGGGGATACCTAGTCAGTTGTAAAGGGGATACCTAGTCAGTTGTAAAGGGGATACCTAGTCAGTTGTAAAGGGGATACCTAGTCAGTTGTAAAGGGGGATACCTAGTCAGTTGTAAAGGGAAAGATACTAGTCAGTTGTAAAGGGGGATACCTAGTTAGTTGTAAAGGGGGATAACTAATCAGTTGTAAAGGGGGATACCTAGTCAGTTGTAAAGGGGGATACCTAGTCAGTTGTAAAGGAGGATACCTAGTCAGTTGTAAAGGGGGATACCTAGTCAGTTGTAAAGGGGGATACCTAGTCAGTTGTAAAGGGAAAGGGGGATACCTAGTCAGTTGTAAAGGGGGATACCTAGTCAGTTGGAAAGGGGGATACCTAGTCAGTTGTAAAGGGGGATACCTAGTCAGTTGTAAAGGAGGATACCTAGTCAGTTGTAAAGGGGATACCTAGTCAGTTGTAAAGGGGATACCTAGTCAGTTGTAAAGGGGGATACCTAGTCAGTTGTAAAGGGGGGGATACCTAGTCAGTTGTAAAGGGGGATACCTAGTCAGTTGTAAAGGGGAAGACCTAGTCAGTTGTAAAGGGGATACCTAGTCAGTTGTAAAGGGGGATACCTAGTCAGTTGTAAAGGGGATACCTAGTCAGTTGTAAAGGAGGATACCTAGTCAGTTGTAAAGGGGGATACCTAGTCAGTTGTAAAGGGGGGGATACCTAGTCAGTTGTAAAGGGGGATACCTAGTCAGTTGTAAAGGGGATACCTAGTCAGTTGTAAAGGGGATACCTAGTCAGTTGTAAAGGGGGATACCTAGTCAGTTGTAAAGGGGATACCTAGTCAGTTGTAAAAAGGGGGGATACCTAGTCAGTTGTAAAGGGGGATACCTAGTCAGTTGTAAAGGGGATACCTAGTCAGTTGTAAAGGGGGATACCTAGTCAGTTGTAAAGGGGGATACCTAGTCAGTTGTAAAGGGGGGATAACCTAGTCAGTTGTAAAGGGGATACCTAGTCAGTTGTAAAGGGGGATACCTAGTCAGTTGTAAAGGGGATACCTAGTCAGTTGTAAAAGGGGGATACCTAGTCAGTTGTAAAGGGGATACCTAGTCAGTTGTAAAGGGATACCTAGTCAGTTGTAAATAACTAATCAGGGATACCTAGTCAGTTGTAAAGGGGGATACCTAGTCAGTTGTAAAGGGGGGGGGATACCTAGTCAGTTGTAAAGGGGGATACCTAGTCAGTTGTAAAGGGGGATACCTAGTCAGTTGTAAAGGGGATACCTAGTCAGTTGTAAAGGGGGATACCTAGTCAGTTGTAAAGGGGATACCTAGTCAGTTGTAAAGGGGATACCTAGTCAGTTGTAAAGGGGGATACCTAGTCAGTTGTAAAGGGGATACCTAGTCAGTTGTAAAGGGGGATACCTAGTCAGTTGTAAAGGGGGATACCTAGTCAGTTGTAAAGGGGGATACCTAGTCAGTTGTAAAGGGAAAGGGGATACCTAGTCAGTTGTAAAGGGGATACCTAGTCAGTTGTAAAGGGGATACCTAGTCAGTTGTAAAGGGGATACCTAGTCAGTTGTAAAGGGGATACCTAGTCAGTTGTAAAGGGAAAGGATACCTAGTCAGTTGTAAAGGGGGATACCTAGTCAGTTGTAAAGGAGGATACCTAGTCAGTTGTAAAGGGGGATACCTAGTCAGTTGTAAAGGGGGATACCTAGTCAGTTGTAAAGGGAAAGGGGGATACCTAGTCAGTTGTAAAGGAGGATACCTAGTCAGTTGTAAAGGGGGATACCTAGTCAGTTGTAAAGGGGGATACCTAGTCAGTTGTAAAGGGGATACCTAGTCAGTTGTAAAGGGGATACCTAGTCAGTTGTAAAGGGGAAAGAGGGATACCTAGTCAGTTGTAAAGGGGGATACCTAGTTAGTTGTAAAGGGGGATAACTAATCAGTTGTAAAGGGGGATACCTAGTCAGTTGTAAAGGGGGATACCTAGTCAGTTGTAAAGGGGATACCTAGTCAGTTGTAAAGGGGGATACCTAGTCAGTTGTAAAGGGGATACCTAGTCAGTTGTAAAGGAAAGGGGGATACCTAGTCAGTTGTAAAGGGGATACCTAGTCAGTTGTAAAGGGGGATACCTAGTCAGTTGTAAAGGGGATACCTAGTCAGTTGTAAAGGGGATACCTAGTCAGTTGTAAAGGGGATACCTAGTCAGTTGTAAAGGGGATACCTAGTCAGTTGTAAAGGGGGATACCTAGTCAGTTGTAAAGGGGGATACCTAGTCAGTTGTAAAATATACCTAGTCAGTTGTAAAGGGGGGATACCTAGTCAGTTGTAAAGGGGATACCTAGTCAGTTGTAAAGGGGGATACCTAGTCAGTTGTAAAGGGGATACCTAGTCAGTTGTAACAAAGGGGGATACCTAGTCAGTTGTAAAGGGGGGATACCTAGTCAGTTGTAAAGGGGGATACCTAGTCAGTTGTAAAGGGGATACCTAGTCAGTTGAAAGGGAAAGGGGATACCTAGTCAGTTGTAAAGGGGGATACCTAGTCAGTTGTAAAGGGGAAAGGGGGATACCTAGTCAGTTGTAAAGGGGATACCTAGTCAGTTGTAAAGGGGGATACCTAGTCAGTTGTAAAGGGGGATACCTAGTCAGTTGTAAAGGAAAGGGGGATACCTAGTCAGTTGTAAAGGGGATACCTAGTCAGTTGTAAAGGGGATACCTAGTCAGTTGTAAAGGGGGATACCTAGTCAGTTGTAAAGGGGGATACCTAGTCAGTTGTAAAGGATACCTAGTCTTAGGGGGGATACCTAGTCAGTTGTAAAGGGGATACCTAGTCAGTTGTAAAGGGGGATACCTAGTCAGTTGTAAGGGGATACCTAGTCAGTTGTAAAGGGGGATACCTAGTCAGTTGTAAAGGATACCTAGTCAGTTGAAAGGGAAAGGGATACCTAGTCAGTTGTAAAGGGGATACCTAGTCAGTTGTAAAGGGGGATACTAATCAGTTGTAAAGGGGATACCTAGTCAGTTGTAAAGGGGATACCTAGTCAGTTGTAAAGGAGGATACCTAGTCAGTTGTAAAGGGGGATACCTAGTCAGTTGTAAAGGGGGATACCTAGTCAGTTGTAAAAAGATGCCTAGTCAGTTGGATACCTAGTCAGTTGTAAAGGGGGATACCTAGTCAGTTGACCAAGGGGGATACCTAGTCAGTTGTAAAGGGGATACCTAGTCAGTTGTAAAGGAGGATACCTAGTCAGTTGTAAAGGGGGATACCTAGTCAGTTGTAAAGGGGGATACCTAGTCAGTTGTAAAACAAAGGATACCTAGTCAGTTGTAAAGGGGGATACCTAGTCAGTTGTAAAGGATACCTAGTCAGTTGTAAAGGGGAAAGATACCTAGTCAGTTGTAAAGGGGATACCTAGTCAGTTGAAAGGAAAGGGGGATACCTAGTCAGTTGTAAAGGGGATACCTAGTCAGTTGACCAAAGGGGATACCTAGTCAGTTGTAAAGGGGGATACCTAGTCAGTTGTAAAAGGGGGATACCTAGTCAGTTGTAAAGGGAAAGGGGGATACCTAGTCAGTTGTAAAGGGGATACCTAGTCAGTTGTAAAGGGGGATACCTAGTCAGTTGTAAAAGGGGATACCTAGTCAGTTGTAAAGGGGGATACCTAGTCAGTTGTAAAGGGGGATACCTAGTCAGTTGTAAAGGGGATACCTAGTCAGTTGTAAAGGGGGATACCTAGTCAGTTGAAGGGGGGGATACCTAGTCAGTTGTAAAGGGGGATACCTAGTCAGTTGTAAAGGGGATACCTAGTCAGTTGTAAAGGGGGATACCTAGTCAGTTGTAAAGGGGATACCTAGTCAGTTGTAAAGGGGGATACCTAGTCAGTTGTAAAGGGGGATACCTAGTCAGTTGTAAAGGGGGATACCTAGTCAGTTGTAATGGGGGATACCTAGTCAGTTGTAATGGGGGATACCTAGTCAGTTGTAAAGGGAAAGGGGGATACCTAGTCAGTTGTAAAGGGGGATACCTAGTCAGTTGTAAAGGGCGATACCTAGTCAGCTGTAAAGGGGGATACCTAGTCAGTTGTAAAGGGGGATACCTAGTCAGCTGTAAAGGGGGATACCTAGTCAGTTGAAAAGGGAAAGGGGGATACCTAGTCAGTTGTAAAGGGGGATACCTAGTCAGTTGTAAAGGGGAAAGAGGGATACCTAGTCAGTTGTAAAGGGGGATACCTAGTCAGTTGTAAAGGGGGATACCTAGTCAGTTGTAAAGGGGGATACCTAGTCAGTTGTAAAGGGAAAGGGGGATACCTAGTCAGTTGTAAAGGGGGATACCTAGTCAGTTGTAAAGGAGGATACCTAGTCAGTTGTAAAGGGGGATACCTAGTCAGTTGTAAAGGGGATACCTAGTCAGTTGTAAAGGGAAAGGGGATACCTAGTCAGTTGTAAAGGAGGATACCTAGTCAGTTGTAAAAGGGGGATACCTAGTCAGTTGTAAAGGGGGATACCTAGTCAGTTGTAAAGGGGGATACCTAGTCAGTTGTAAAGGGGATACCTAGTCAGTTGTACCAAGGGGAAAGGGGGGATACCTAGTCAGTTGTAAAGGGGGGATACCTAAGGTTGTAAAGGGGGATAACTAATCAGTTGTAAAGGGGGATACCTAGTCAGTTGTAAAGGGGGATACCTAGTCAGTTGTAAAGGAGGATACCTAGTCAGTTGTAAAGGGGGATACCTAGTCAGTTGTAAAGGGGGATACCTAGTCAGTTGTAAAGGGAAAGGGGGATACCTAGTCAGTTGTAAAGGGGGATACCTAGTCAGTTGTAAAGGGGATACCTAGTCAGTTGTAAAGGGGATACCTAGTCAGTTGTAAAGGGGATACCTAGTCAGTTGTAAGGGGGATACCTAGTCAGTTGTAAAGGGGGATACCTAGTCAGTTGTAAAGGGGATACCTAGTCAGTTGTAAAGGGAAAGGGGGATACCTAGTCAGTTGTAAAGGGGATACCTAGTCAGTTGTAAAGGAAAGAGGGATACCTAGTCAGTTGTAAAGGGGATACCTAGTCAGTTGTAAAGGAAAGGGATACCTAGTCAGTTGTAAAGGGGATACCTAGTCAGTTGTAAAGGAGGATACCTAGTCAGTTGTAAAGGGGATACCTAGTCAGTTGTAAAAGGGGATACCTAGTCAGTTGTAAAGGAAAGGGGATACCTAGTCAGTTGTAAAGGGGGATACCTAGTCAGTTGTAAAGGGGGATACCTAGTCAGTTGTAAAGGGGGATACCTAGTCAGTTGTAAAGGGGGATACCTAGTCAGTTGTAAAGGGGGATACCTAGTCAGTTGTAAAGGGGATACCTAGTCAGTTGTAAAGGGGGATACCTAGTCAGTTGTAAAGGGGGATACCTAGTCAGTTGTAAAGGGGGATACCTAGTCAGTTGTAAAGGGGGATAACTAGTCAGTTGTAAAGGGGGATACCTAGTCAGTTGTAAGGGGATACCTAGTCAGTTGTAAAGGGGATACCTAGTCAGTTGTAAAGGGGATACCTAGTCAGTTGTAAAGGGGGGGATACCTAGTCAGTTGTAAAGGGGGATACCTAGTCAGTTGTAATGGGGATACCTAGTCAGTTGTAATGGGATACCTAGTCAGTTGTAAAGGGGGATACCTAGTCAGTTGTAAAGGGGGATACCTAGTCAGTTGTAAAGGGGGATACCTAGTCAGTTGTAAAGGGGATACCTAGTCAGTTGTAAAGGGGGGGATACCTAGTCAGTTGTAAAGGGGATACCTAGTCAGTTGTAAAGGGAAAGGGGATACCTAGTCAGTTGTAAAGGGGATACCTAGTCAGTTGTAAAGGGGGGGATACCTAGTCAGTTGTAAAGGGGGATACCTAGTCAGTTGTAAAGGGAAAGGGGATACCTAGTCAGTTGTAAAGGGGATACCTAGTCAGTTGTAAAGGGGATACCTAGTCAGTTGTAAAGGGGGATACCTAGTCAGTTGTAAAGGGAAAGGGGGATACCTAGTCAGTTGTAAAGGGGGATACCTAGTCAGTTGTAAAGGGGATACCTAGTCAGTTGTAAAGGGGGATACCTAGTCAGTTGTAAAGGGAAAGGGGGATACCTAGTCAGTTGTAAAGGGGGATACCTAGTCAGTTGTAAAGGAGGATACCTAGTCAGTTGTAAAGGGGGATACCTAGTCAGTTGTAAAGGGGGATACCTAGTCAGTTGTAAAGGGAAAGGGGGATACCTAGTCAGTTGTAAAGGAGGATACCTAGTCAGTTGTAAAGGGGGATACCTAGTCAGTTGTAAAGGGGATACCTAGTCAGTTGAAAGGGGGATACCTAGTCAGTTGTAAAGGGGATACCTAGTCAGTTGTAAAGGGGAAAGAGGGATACCTAGTCAGTTGTAAAGGGGGATACCTAGTTAGTTGTAAAGGGGGATAACTAATCAGTTGTAAAGGGGGATACCTAGTCAGTTGTAAAGGGGGATACCTAGTCAGTTGTAAAGGAGGATACCTAGTCAGTTGTAAAGGGGGATACCTAGTCAGTTGTAAAGGGGGATACCTAGTCAGTTGTAAAGGGAAAGGGGATACCTAGTCAGTTGTAAAGGGGGATACCTAGTCAGTTGGAAAGGGGGATACCTAGTCAGTTGTAAAGGGGGATACCTAGTCAGTTGTAAAGGAGGATACCTAGTCAGTTGTAAAGGGGGATACCTAGTCAGTTGTAAAGGGGATACCTAGTCAGTTGTAAAGGGGGATACCTAGTCAGTTGTAAAGGGGGATACCTAGTCAGTTGTAAAGGGGATACCTAGTCAGTTGTAAAGGGGAAAGGGGGATACCTAGTCAGTTGTAAAGGGGATACCTAGTCAGTTGTAAAAGGGGATACCTAGTCAGTTGACCAAAAAAGGGGATACCTAGTCAGTTGTAAAGGAGGATACCTAGTCAGTTGTAAAGGGGATACCTAGTCAGTTGTAAAGGGGATACCTAGTCAGTTGTAAAGGGGGAAAGGGGATACCTAGTCAGTTGTAAAGGAGGATACCTAGTCAGTTGTAAAGGGGATACCTAGTCAGTTGTAAAGGGGATACCTAGTCAGTTGTAAAGGGGGATACCTAGTCAGTTGTAAAGGGGATACCTAGTCAGTTGTAAAGGGGGATACCTAGTCAGTTGTAAAGGGGATACCTAGTCAGTTGTAAAGGGGATACCTAGTCAGTTGTAAAGGGGATACCTAGTCAGTTGTAAAGGGGGATACCTAGTCAGTTGTAAAGGGGGATACCTAGTCAGTTGTAAAGGGGATACCTAGTCAGTTGTAAAGGGGATACCTAGTCAGTTGTAAAGGAAAGGGGATACCTAGTCAGTTGTAAAGGGGGATACCTAGTCAGTTGTAAAGGGGATACCTAGTCAGTTGTAAAGGGGATACCTAGTCAGTTGTAAAGGGGGATAACCTAGTCAGTTGTAAAGGGGGATACCTAGTCAGTTGTAAAGGGGATACCTAATCAGTTGTAAAGGGGGATACCTAGTCAGTTGTAAAGGAAAGGGGATACCTAGTCAGTTGTAAAAGGGGATACCTAGTCAGTTGTAAAGGGGGGGATACCTAGTCAGTTGTAAAGGGGATACCTAGTCAGTTGTAAAGGGAAAGGGGATACCTAGTCAGTTGTAAAGGGGATACCTAGTCAGTTGTAAAGGGAAAGGGGGATACCTAGTCAGTTGTAAAGGGGATACCTAGTCAGTTGTAAAGGGGGATACCTAGTCAGTTGTAAAGGGGGATACCTAGTCAGTTGTAAAGGGGGATACCTAGTCAGTTGTAAAGGGGGATACCTAGTCAGTTGTAAAGGGGATACCTAGTCAGTTGTAAAGGGGATACCTAGTCAGTTGTAAAGGGGATACCTAGTCAGTTGTAAAGGGGATACCTAGTCAGTTGTAAAGGGGGATACCTAGTCAGTTGTAAAGGGGGATACCTAGTCAGTTGTAAAGGGGGATACCTAGTCAGTTGTAAAGGGAAAGGGGGATACCTAGTCAGTTGTAAAGGGGATACCTAGTCAGTTGTAAAGGGGGATACCTAGTCAGTTGTAAAGGGGGATACCTAGTCAGTTGTAAAGGGGATACCTAGTCAGTTGTAAAGGGGATACCTAGTCAGTTGTAAAGGGGATACCTAATCAGTTGTAAAGGGGATACCTAGTCAGTTGTAAAGGGAAAGGGGATACCTAGTCAGTTGTAAAGGGGATACCTAGTCAGTTGTAAAGGAAAGGGGATACCTAGTCAGTTGTAAAGGGGGATACCTAGTCAGTTGTAAAGGGTTGTAAGGGGATACCTAGTCAGTTGTAAAGGGGGATACCTAGTCAGTTGTAAAGGGAAAGGGGGATACCTAGTCAGTTGTAAAGGGGATACCTAGTCAGTTGTAAAGGGGGATACCTAGTCAGTTGTAAAGGGGGATACCTAGTCAGTTGTAAAGGGGATACCTAGTCAGTTGTAAAGGGGAAAGGGGATACCTAGTCAGTTGTAAAGGGGATACCTAGTCAGTTGTAAAGGGGATACCTAGTCAGTTGTAAAGGGGGATACCTAGTCAGTTGTAAAGGGGATACCTAGTCAGTTGTAAAAGGGGATACCTAGTCAGTTGAAAGGGGGATACCTAGTCAGTTGTAAAGGGGATACCTAGTCAGTTGTAAAGGGGATACCTAGTCAGTTGTAAAGGGGGATACCTAGTCAGTTGTAAAGGGGATACCTAGTCAGTTGTAAAGGGGGATACCTAGTCAGTTGTAAAGGGGATACCTAGTCAGTTGTAAAGGGGGGGATACCTAGTCAGTTGTAAAGGGGGATACCTAGTCAGTTGTAAAGGGCGATACCTAGTCAGTTGTAAAGGGGGATACCTAGTCAGTTGTAAAGGGGGATACCTAGTCAGTTGTAAAGGGGGATACCTAGTCAGTTGTAAAGGGGATACCTAGTCAGTTGTAAAGGGGGAAGGGGGATACCTAGTCAGTTGTAAAGGGGATACCTAGTCAGTTGTAAAGGGGGATACCTAGTCAGTTGTAAAGGGGATACCTAGTCAGTTGTAAAGGGGATACCTAGTCAGTTGTAAAGGGGGATACCTAGTCAGTTGTAAAGGGGAAAGTTGTAGGGGGATACCTAGTCAGTTGTAAAGGGGATACCTAGTCAGTTGTAAAAAGGGGATACCTAGTCAGTTGTAAAGGGGGATACCTAGTCAGTTGTAAAGGGGATACCTAGTCAGTTGTAAAGGGGGATACCTAGTCAGTTGTAAAGGGGGGATACCTAGTCAGTTGTAAAGGGGATACCTAGTCAGTTGTAAATACCTAGTCAGTTGTAAAGGGGGATACCTAGTCAGTTGTAAAGGGGATACCTAGTCAGTTGTAAAGGGGGATACCTAGTCAGTTGTAAAGGGGATACCTAGTCAGTTGTAAAGGGGATACCTAAGGGGGATACCTAGTCAGTTGTAAAGGGGGATACCTAGTCAGTTGTAAAGGGGGATACCTAGTCAGTTGTAAAGGAAAGGGGATACCTAGTCAGTTGTAAAGGGGATACCTAGTCAGTTGTAAAGGGGAAAGAGGGATACCTAGTCAGTTGTAAAGGGGGATACCTAGTCAGTTGTAAAGGGGGATACCTAGTCAGTTGTAAAGGGGGATACCTAGTCAGTTGTAAAGGGAAAGGGGATACCTAGTCAGTTGTAAAGGGGATACCTAGTCAGTTGTAAAGGGGATACCTAGTCAGTTGTAAAGGGGATACCTAGTCAGTTGTAAAGGGGGATACCTAGTCAGTTGTAAAGGGGGATACCTAGTCAGTTGTAAAGGGGATACCTAGTCAGTTGTAAAGGGGGATACCTAGTCAGTTGTAAAGGGGGATATACCTAGTCAGTTGTAAAGGGGGATACCTAGTCAGTTGTAAAGGGGATACCTAGTCAGTTGTAAAGGGAAAGAGGGATACCTAGTCAGTTGTAAAGGGGATACCTAGTCAGTTGTAAAGGGGATAACTAATCAGTTGTAAAGGGGGATACCTAGTCAGTTGTAAAGGGGATACCTAGTCAGTTGTAAAGGAGGATACCTAGTCAGTTGTAAAGGGGGATACCTAGTCAGTTGTAAAGGGGATACCTAGTCAGTTGTAAAGGGAAAGGGGATACCTAGTCAGTTGTAAAGGGGATACCTAGTCAGTTGTAAAGGGGGATACCTAGTCAGTTGTAAAGGGGATACCTAGTCAGTTGTAAAGGGGGATACCTAGTCAGTTGTAAAGGGGATACCTAGTCAGTTGTAAAGGGGGATACCTAGTCAGTTGTAAAGGGGATACCTAGTCAGTTGTAAGGGGGATACCTAGTCAGTTGTAAAGGGGGATAACCTAGTCAGTTGTAAAGGGGATACCTAGTCAGTTGTAAAGGGGATACCTAGTCAGTTGTAAAGGGGGATGTCAGTTGTAAAGGGGGATACCTAGTCAGTTGTAAAGGGGATACCTAGTCAGTTGTTGAAGGGAAAGGGGATACCTAGTCAGTTGTAAAGGGGGATACCTAGTCAGTTGTAAAGGGAAAGGATACCTAGTCAGTTGTAAAGGGGATACCTAGTCAGTTGTAAAGGGGGATACCTAGTCAGTTGTAAAGGGGATACCTAGTCAGTTGTAAAGGAGGATACCTAGTCAGTTGTTACCTAGTCAAAAGGGGATACCTAGTCAGTTGTAAAAGAGGGGATCCTAGTTTGTAAAGGGGATACCTAGTCAGTTGTAAAGGGAAAGATACCTAGTCAGTTGTAAAGGGGATACCTAGTCAGTTGTAAAGGGGATACCTAGTCAGTTGTAAAGGGGATACCTAGTCAGTTGTAAAGGGGATACCTAGTCAGTTGTAAAGGGGATACCTAGTCAGTTGTAAAGGGGATACCTAGTCAGTTGTAAAGGGGATACCTAGTCAGTTGTAAAGGGGATACCTAGTCAGTTGGGGGATACCTAGTCAGTTGTAAAGGGGATACCTAGTCAGTTGTAAAGGGGATACCTAGTCAGTTGTAAAGGGGATACCTAGTCAGTTGTAAAGGGGATTGACCAAAAGGGGATACCTAGTCAGTTGTAAAGGGGATACCTAGTCAGTTGTAAAGGGGGATACCTAGTCAGTTGTAAAGGGGATACCTAGTCAGTTGTAAAGGGGATACCTAGTCAGTTGTAAAGGGGATACCTAGTCAGTTGTAAAGGAAAGGGGATACCTAGTCAGTTGTAAAGGGGATACCTAGTCAGTTGTAAAGGGGATACCTAGTCAGTTGTAAAGGGGATACCTAGTCAGTTGTAAGGGGATACCTAGTCAGTTGTAAAGGGGATACCTAGTCAGTTGTAAAGGGAAAGGGGATACCTAGTCAGTTGTAAAGGGGATACCTAGTCAGTTGTAAAGGGGATACCTAGTCAGTTGTAAAGGGATACCTAGTCAGTTGTAAAGGGGGATACCTAGTCAGTTGTAAAGGGGGATACCTAGTCAGTTGTAAAGGGGGATACCTAGTCAGTTGTAAAAGGGGATACCTAGTCAGTTGTAAAGGGGATACCTAGTCAGTTGTAAAGGGGATACCTAGTCAGTTGTAAAGGGGATACCTAGTCAGTTGTAAAGGGGGATACCTAGTCAGTTGTAAAGGGGATACCTAGTCAGTTGTAAAGGGGGATACCTAGTCAGTTGTAAAGGGGGATACCTAGTCAGTTGTATACCTAGTCAGTTGTAAAGGGGGATACCTAGTCAGTTGTAAAGGGGATACCTAGTCAGTTGTAAAGGGGGATACCTAGTCAGTTGTAAAGGGGATACCTAGTCAGTTGTAAAGGGAAAGGGGATACCTAGTCAGTTGTAAAGGGGGATACCTAGTCAGTTGTAAAGGGGATACCTAGTCAGTTGTAAAGGGGATACCTAGTCAGTTGTAAAGGGGATACCTAGTCAGTTGTAAAGGGGATACCTAGTCAGTTGTAAAGGGGAAAGGGATACCTAGTCAGTTGTAAAGGGGATACCTAGTCAGTTGTAAAGGGGGATACCTAGTCAGTTGTAAAGGGGATACCTAGTCAGTTGTAAAAAGGGGGATACCTAGTCAGTTGTAAAGGGGGATACCTAGTCAGTTGTAAAAGGGGGATACCTAGTCAGTTGTAAAGGGGATACCTAGTCAGTTGTAAAGGGGATACCTAGTCAGTTGTAAAGGGGGATACCTAGTCAGTTGTAAAGGGGATACCTAGTCAGTTGTAAAGGGGATACCTAGTCAGTTGTAAAGGGAAAGGGGATACCTAGTCAGTTGTAAAGGGGATACCTAGTCAGTTGTAAAGGGGATACCTAGTCAGTTGTAAAGGGGATACCTAGTCAGTTGTAAAGGGGGATACCTAGTCAGTTGTAAGGGGATACCTAGTCAGTTGTAAAGGGGATACCTAGTCAGTTGTAAAGGGGGATACCTAGTCAGTTGTAAAGGGGATACCTAGTCAGTTGTAAAGGGGATACCTAGTCAGTTGTAAAGGGGATACCTAGTCAGTTGTAAAGGGAAAGGGGATACCTAGTCAGTTGTAAAGGGGATACCTAGTCAGTTGTAAAGGGGATACCTAGTCAGTTGTAAAGGGGATACCTAGTCAGTTGTAAAGGGGATACCTAGTCAGTTGTAAAGGGAAAGGGGATACCTAGTCAGTTGTAAAGGGGATACCTAGTCAGTTGTAAAGGGGATACCTAGTCAGTTGTAAAAGGGGATACCTAGTCAGTTGTAAAGGGGGATACCTAGTCAGTTGTAAAGGGGGATACCTAGTCAGTTGTAAAGGGGATACCTAGTCAGTTGTAAAGGGGATACCTAGTCAGTTGTAAAGGGGATACCTAGTCAGTTGTAAAGGGGATACCTAGTCAGTTGTAAAGGGGATACCTAGTCAGTTGTAAAGGGGATACCTAGTCAGTTGTAAAGGGAGGATACCTAGTCAGTTGTAAAGGGGATACCTAGTCAGTTGTAAAGGGGATACCTAGTCAGTTGTAAAGGGGGATACCTAGTCAGTTGGATACCTAGTCAGTTGTAAAGGGGGATACCTAGTCAGTTGTAAAGGGGGGATACCTAGTCAGTTGTAAAGGGGATACCTAGTCAGTTGTAAAGGGGGATACCTAGTCAGTTGTAAAGGGGATACCTAGTCAGTTGTAAAGGGGATACCTAGTCAGTTGTAAGGGGGATACCTAGTCAGTTGTAAAGGGGGATACCTAGTCAGTTGTAAAGGGGATACCTAGTCAGTTGTAAAGGGGGATACCTAGTCAGTTGTAAAGGGGGATACCTAGTCAGTTGTAAAGGGGGATACCTAGTCAGTTGTAAAGGGAAAGGGGGATACCTAGTCAGTTGTAAAGGGGATACCTAGTCAGTTGTAAAGGGGGATACCTAGTCAGTTGTAAAGGGGATACCTAGTCAGTTGTAAAGGGGATACCTAGTCAGTTGTAAAGGGGGATACCTAGTCAGTTGTAAAGGGGATACCTAGTCAGTTGTAAAGGGGGATACCTAGTCAGTTGTAAAGGGGGATACCTAGTCAGTTGTAAGGGGGATACCTAGTCAGTTGTAAAGGGGATACCTAGTCAGTTGTAAAGGGGATACCTAGTCAGTTGTAAAGGGGATACCTAGTCAGGATACCTAGTCAGTTGTAAAGGGAAAGGGGATACCTAGTCAGTTGTAAAGGGGATACCTAGTCAGTTGTAAAGGGGATACCTAGTCAGTTGTAAAGGGGGATACCTAGTCAGTTGTAAAGGGAAAGGGGATACCTAGTCAGTTGTAAAGGGGGATACCTAGTCAGTTGTAAAGGGGATACCTAGTCAGTTGTAAAGGGGATACCTAGTCAGTTGTAAAGGGGATACCTAGTCAGTTGTAAAGGGGATACCTAGTCAGTTGTAAAGGGGGATACCTAGTCAGTTGTAAAGGAAAGGATACCTAGTCAGTTGTAAAGGGGGATACCTAGTCAGTTGTAAAGGGGGATACCTAGTCAGTTGTAAAGGGGATACCTAGTCAGTTGTAAAGGGGATACCTAGTCAGTTGTAAAGGGGATACCTAGTCAGTTGTAAAGGGGGATACCTAGTCAGTTGTAAATACCTAGTCAGTTGTAATGGGGATACCTAGTCAGTTGTAAAGGGGATACCTAGTCAGTTGTAAAGGGGATACCTAGTCAGTTGTAAAGGGGATACCTAGTCAGTTGTAAAGGGGATACCTAGTCAGTTGTAAAGGGGGATACCTAGTCAGTTGTAAAGGGGATACCTAGTCAGTTGTAAAGGGGGATACCTAGTCAGTTGTAAAGGGGATACCTAGTCAGTTGGACCAAGGGGGATACCTAGTCAGTTGTAAAGGGGATACCTAGTCAGTTGTAAAGGGGGATACCTAGTCAGTTGTGTAAGGGATACCTAGTCAGTTGTAAAGGGGATACCTAGTCAGTTGTAAAGGGGATACCTAGTCAGTTGTAAAGGGGGATACCTAGTCAGTTGTAAAGGGGATACCTAGTCAGTTGTAAAGGGGATACCTAGTCAGTTGTAAAGGGGATACCTAGTCAGTTGTAAAGGGGAAAGGGGATACCTAGTCAGTTGTAAAAAGGGGATACCTAGTCAGTTGTAAAGGGGATACCTAGTCAGTTGTAAAGGGGGATACCTAGTCAGTTGTAAAGGGGATACCTAGTCAGTTGTAAAGGGGATACCTAGTCAGTTGTAAAGGGGATACCTAGTCAGTTGTAAAGGGATACCTAGTCAGTTGTAGGGGATACCTAGTCAGTTGTAAAGGGGGATACCTAGTCAGTTGTAAAGGGGATACCTAGTCAGTTGTAAAGGGAAAGGGGGATACCTAGTCAGTTGTAAAGGGGATACCTAGTCAGTTGTAAAGGAGGATACCTAGTCAGTTGTAAAGGGGGATACCTAGTCAGTTGTAAAGGGGATACCTAGTCAGTTGTAAAGGAAAGGGGATACCTAGTCAGTTGTAAAGGGGATACCTAGTCAGTTGTAAAGGGAAAGGGGATACCTAGTCAGTTGTAAAGGGGATACCTAGTCAGTTGTAAAGGGGGATACCTAGTCAGTTGTAAAGGGGATACCTAGTCAGTTGTAAAGGGGATACCTAGTCAGTTGTAAAGGGGATACCTAGTCAGTTGTAAAGGAGGATACCTAGTCAGTTGTAAAGGGGGATACCTAGTCAGTTGTAAAGGGGGATACCTAGTCAGTTGTAAAGGGAAAGGGGATACCTAGTCAGTTGTAAAGGGGGATACCTAGTCAGTTGTAAAGGGGGATACCTAGTCAGTTGTAAAGGGGATACCTAGTCAGTTGTAAAGGGGATACCTAGTCAGTTGTAAAGGGAAAGGGGATACCTAGTCAGTTGTAAAGGGGGATACCTAGTTAGTTGTAAAGGGGATAACCTAATCAGTTGACCAACAAGGGGATACCTAGTCAGTTGTAAAGGGGGATACCTAGTCAGTTGTAAAGGGGATACCTAGTCAGTTGTAAAGGGGATACCTAGTCAGTTGTAAAGGGGATACCTAGTCAGTTGTAAAGGGGGGATACCTAGTCAGTTGTAAAGGGGGATACCTAGTCAGTTGTAAAGGGGATACCTAGTCAGTTGTAAAGGGGGATACCTAGTCAGTTGTAAAGGGGATACCTAGTCAGTTGTAAAGGGGGATACCTAGTCAGTTGTAAAGGGGATACCTAGTCAGTTGTAAAGGGGGATACCTAGTCAGTTGTAAAGGGATACCTAGTCAGTTGTAAACAAAGGGGATACCTAGTCAGTTGTAAAGGGGGGATACCTAGTCAGTTGTAAAGGGGGATACCTAGTCAGTTGTAAAGGGGATACCTAGTCAGTTGTAAAGGGGATACCTAGTCAGTTGTAAAGGGAAGGGGGGATACCTAGTCAGTTGTAAAGGGGATACCTAGTCAGTTGTAAAGGGGGATACCTAGTCAGTTGTAAAGGGAAAGGGGGATACCTAGTCAGTTGTAAAGGGGGATACCTAGTCAGTTGTAAAGGAAAGGGGATACCTAGTCAGTTGTAAAGGGGATACCTAGTCAGTTGTAAAGGGAAAGGGGGATACCTAGTCAGTTGTAAAGGGGATACCTAGTCAGTTGTAAAGGAAGGGGGATACCTAGTCAGTTGTAAAGGGGGATACCTAGTCAGTTGTAAAGGGGGATACCTAGTCAGTTGTAAAGGGGGATACCTAGTCAGTTGTAAAGGGGATACCTAGTCAGTTGTAAAGGGGATACCTAGTCAGTTGTAAAGGGGATACCTAGTCAGTTGTAAAAGAGGGATACCTAGTCAGTTGTAAAGGGGATACCTAGTCAGTTGTAAAGGGGATACCTAGTCAGTTGTAAAGGGGATACCTAGTCAGTTGTAAAGGGGGATACCTAGTCAGTTGTAAAGGGGATACCTAGTCAGTTGTAAAGGGGATACCTAGTCAGTTGTAAAGGGATACCTAGTCAGTTGTAAAGGGGATACCTAGTCAGTTGTAAAGGGGGATACCTAGTCAGTTGTAAAGGGGATACCTAGTCAGTTGTAAAGGGTTGTAAGGGGATACCTAGTCAGTTGTAAAGGGGATACCTAGTCAGTTGTAAAGGAGGATACCTAGTCAGTTGTAAAGGGGGATACCTAGTCAGTTGTAAAGGGGATACCTAGTCAGTTGTAAAGGGGGATACCTAGTCAGTTGTAAAGGGGGATACCTAGTCAGTTGTAAAGGGGGGGATACCTAGTCAGTTGTAAAGGGGGATACCTAGTCAGTTGTAAAGGGGATACCTAGTCAGTTGTAAAGGGGATACCTAGTCAGTTGTAAAGGGGGGATACCTAGTCAGTTGTAAAGGGGGATACCTAGTCAGTTGTAAAGGAGGATACCTAGTCAGTTGTAAAGGGGATACCTAGTCAGTTGTAAAGGGGATACCTAGTCAGTTGTAAAGGGAAAGGGGATACCTAGTCAGTTGTAAAGGGGATACCTAGTCAGTTGTAAAGGGGATACCTAGTCAGTTGTAAAGGGGATACCTAGTCAGTTGTAAAGGGGGATACCTAGTCAGTTGTAAAGGGGGATACCTAGTCAGTTGTAAAGGGGATACCTAGTCAGTTGTAAAGGGGGATACCTAGTCAGTTGTAAAGGGGGATAACTAATCAGTTGTAAAGGGGATACCTAGTCAGTTGTAAAGGGGGATACCTAGTCAGTTGTAAAGGGGATACCTAGTCAGTTGTAAAGGGGATACCTAGTCAGTTGTAAAGGGGATACCTAGTCAGTTGTAAAGGGAAAGGGGGATACCTAGTCAGTTGTAAAGGGGATACCTAGTCAGTTGGAAAGGGGGATACCTAGTCAGTTGTAAAGGGGGATACCTAGTCAGTTGTAAAGGGGATACCTAGTCAGTTGTAAAGGGGATACCTAGTCAGTTGTAAAGGGGATACCTAGTCAGTTGTAAAGGGAAGGGGGATACCTAGTCAGTTGTAAAAAGGGGATACCTAGTCAGTTGTAAAGGGGGATACCTAGTCAGTTGTAAAGGGGATACCTAGTCAGTTGTAAAGGGGATACCTAGTCAGTTGTAAAGGGGGATACCTAGTCAGTTGTAAAGGGGATACCTAGTCAGTTGTAAAGGGGGATACCTAGTCAGTTGTAAAGGGATACCTAGTCAGTTGTAAAAGGGGATACCTAGTCAGTTGTAAAGGGGGATACCTAGTCAGTTGTAAAGGGGATACCTAGTCAGTTGTAAAGGGGGATACCTAGTCAGTTGTAAAGGGGGATACCTAGTCAGTTGTAAAGGGAAAGGGGATACCTAGTCAGTTGTAAAGGGGATACCTAGTCAGTTGTAAAGGGGATACCTAGTCAGTTGAAAGGGGGGATACCTAGTCAGTTGTAAAGGGGATACCTAGTCAGTTGTAAAGGGGGGATACCTAGTCAGTTGTAAAGGGGGATACCTAGTCAGTTGTAAAGGGAAAGGGGATACCTAGTCAGTTGTAAAGGGGATACCTAGTCAGTTGTAAAGGGAAAGGGGATACCTAGTCAGTTGTAAAGGGGATACCTAGTCAGTTGTAAAGGGGATACCTAGTCAGTTGTAAAGGGGATACCTAGTCAGTTGTAAAGGGGATACCTAGTCAGTTGTAAAGGGGATACCTAGTCAGTTGTAAAGGGGGATACCTAGTCAGTTGTAAAGGGAAAGGGGATACCTAGTCAGTTGTAAAGGGGATACCTAGTCAGTTGACCAAAAGGGGATACCTAGTCAGTTGTAAAGGGGATACCTAGTCAGTTGTAAAGGGGATACCTAGTCAGTTGTAAAGGGGATACCTAGTCAGTTGTAAAGGGGATACCTAGTCAGTTGTAATGTGATACCTAGTCAGTTGTAATGGGATACCTAGTCAGTTGTAAAGGGGGATACCTAGTCAGTTGTAAAGGGGGATACCTAGTCAGTTGTAAAGGGGGATACCTAGTCAGTTGTAAAGGGAAAGGGGGATACCTAGTCAGTTGTAAAGGGGGATACCTAGTCAGTTGTAAAGGGGATACCTAGTCAGTTGTAAAGGGGATACCTAGTCAGTTGTAAAGGGGATACCTAGTCAGTTGTAAAGGGAAAGGGGGATACCTAGTCAGTTGTAAAGGGGGATACCTAGTCAGTTGTAAAGGGGAAAGAGGGATACCTAGTCAGTTGTAAAGGGGATACCTAGTCAGTTGTAAAGGGGATACCTAGTCAGTTGTAAAGGGGGATACCTAGTCAGTTGTAAAGGGAAAGGGGATACCTAGTCAGTTGTAAAGGGGATACCTAGTCAGTTGTAAAGGAGGATACCTAGTCAGTTGTAAAGGGGGATACCTAGTCAGTTGTAAAGGGGATACCTAGTCAGTTGTAAAAAGGGGGATACCTAGTCAGTTGTAAAGGGGATACCTAGTCAGTTGTAAAGGGGATACCTAGTCAGTTGTAAAGGGGATACCTAGTCAGTTGTAAAGGGGATACCTAGTCAGTTGTAAAGGGGATACCTAGTCAGTTGTAAAGGGAAAGAGGGATACCTAGTCAGTTGTAAAGGGGATACCTAGTCAGTTGTAAAGGGGATAACTAATCAGTTGTAAAGGGGATACCTAGTCAGTTGTAAAGGGGATACCTAGTCAGTTGTAAAGGAGGATACCTAGTCAGTTGTAAAGGGGATACCTAGTCAGTTGTAAAGGGGATACCTAGTCAGTTGTAAAGGGAAAGGGGATACCTAGTCAGTTGTAAAGGGGGATACCTAGTCAGTTGGAAAGGGGATACCTAGTCAGTTGTAAAGGGGATACCTAGTCAGTTGTAAAGGAGGATACCTAGTCAGTTGTAAAGGGGGATACCTAGTCAGTTGTAAAGGGGATACCTAGTCAGTTGTAAAGGGGATACCTAGTCAGTTGTAATGGGATACCTAGTCAGTTGTAATGGGGATACCTAGTCAGTTGTAAAGGGGATAACTAGTCAGTTGTAAAGGGGATACCTAGTCAGTTGTAAAGGGGATACCTAGTCAGTTGTAAAGGGGATACCTAGTCAGTTGTAAAGGGGGATACCTAGTCAGTTGTAAAGGGGGATACCTAGTCAGTTGTAAAGGGGGGGATACCTAGTCAGTTGTAAAGGGGGATACCTAGTCAGTTGTAAAGGGGATACCTAGTCAGTTGTAAAGGGGGATACCTAGTCAGTTGTTGTAAAGGGGGATACCTAGTCAGTTGTAAAGGGGGATACCTAGTCAGTTGTAAAGGGAAAGGGGGATACCTAGTCAGTTGTAAAGGGGGATACCTAGTCAGTTGTAAAGGGAAAGGGGGATACCTAGTCAGTTGTAAAGGGGGATACCTAGTCAGTTGTAAAGGGGGATACCTAGTCAGTTGTAAAGGGGGATACCTAGTCAGTTGTAAAGGAGGATACCTAGTCAGTTGTAAAGGGGGATACCTAGTCAGTTGTAAAGGGGATACCTAGTCAGTTGTAAAGGGAAAGAGGGATACCTAGTCAGTTGTAAAGGGGGATACCTAGTCAGTTGTAAAGGGGGATACCTAGTCAGTTGTAAATACCTGGGGTTGACCTAGTCAGTTGTAAAGGGGATACCTAGTCAGTTGTAAAGGGGGATACCTAGTCAGTTGTAAAGGGGGATACCTAGTCAGTTGTAATGTGATACCTAGTCAGTTGTAATGGGGATACCTAGTCAGTTGTAAAGGGGGATACCTAGTCAGTTGTAAAGGGGGATACCTAGTCAGTTGTAAAGGGGGATACCTAGTCAGTTGTAAAGGGAAGGGGGATACCTAGTCAGTTGTAAAGGGGATACCTAGTCAGTTGTAAAGGGGATACCTAGTCAGTTGTAAAGGGGATACCTAGTCAGTTGTAAAGGGGATACCTAGTCAGTTGTAAAGGAAAGGGGATACCTAGTCAGTTGTAAAGGGGATACCTAGTCAGTTGTAAAGGGGATACCTAGTCAGTTGTAAAGGGGGATACCTAGTCAGTTGTAAAGGGGATACCTAGTCAGTTGTAAAGGGGATACCTAGTCAGTTGTAAAGGGGGGATACCTAGTCAGTTGTAAAGGGGATACCTAGTCAGTTGTAAAGGGGATACCTAGTCAGTTGTAAAGGGGGATACCTAGTCAGTTGTAAAGGGGGATACCTAGTCAGTTGTAAGGATACCTAGTCAGTTGTAAAAGGGGATACCTAGTCAGTTGTAAAGGGGATACCTAGTCAGTTGTAAAGGGGATACCTAGTCAGTTGTAAAGGGGATACCTAGTCGGTTGTAAAGGGGATACCTAGTCAGTTGTAAAGGGGATACCTAGTCAGTTGTAAAGGGGGATACCTAGTCAGTTGTAAAAGGGGGATACCTAGTCAGTTGTAAAGGGGATACCTAGTCAGTTGTAAAGGAGGATACCTAGTCAGTTGTAAAGGGGGATACCTAGTCAGTTGTAAAGGGGATACCTAGTCAGTTGTAAAGGGGGGATACCTAGTCAGTTGTAAAGGGGATACCTAGTCAGTTGTAAAGGGAAAGGGGATACCTAGTCAGTTGTAAAGGGGGATACCTAGTCAGTTGTAAAGGGGATACCTAGTCAGTTGTAAAGGGGGGGATACCTAGTCAGTTGTAAAGGGGATACCTAGTCAGTTGTAAAGGGGATACCTAATCAGTTGTAAAGGGGGATACCTAGTCAGTTGTAAAGGGGGATACCTAGTCAGTTGTAAAGGGGATACCTAGTCAGTTGTAAAGGGGATACCTAGTCAGTTGTAAAGGGGATACCTAGTCAGTTGTAAAGGGAAAGGGGATACCTAGTCAGTTGTAAAGGGGATACCTAGTCAGTTGTAAAGGGGATACCTAGTCAGTTGTAAAGGGGATACCTAGTCAGTTGTAAAGGGGATACCTAGTCAGTTGTAAAGGGGGATACCTAGTCAGTTGTAAAGGGGATACCTAGTCAGTTGTAAAGGGGATACCTAGTCAGTTGTAAAGGGGATACCTAGTCAGTTGTAAAGGGGATACCTAGTCAGTTGTAAAGGGGATACCTAGTCAGTTGTAAAGGGGGATACCTAGTCAGTTGTAAAGGGGATACCTAGTCAGTTGTAAAGGGGATACCTAGTCAGTTGTAAAGGGGGATACCTAGTCAGTTGATACCTAGTCAGTTGTAAAGGGGGATACCTAGTCAGTTGTAAAGGGGATACCTAGTCAGTTGTAAAGGAAAGGGGATACCTAGTCAGTTGTAAAGGGGGATACCTAGTCAGTTGTAAAGGGGGATACCTAGTCAGTTGTAAAGGGGATACCTAGTCAGTTGGGATACCTAGTCAGTTGTAAAGGGGATACCTAGTCAGTTGTAAAGGGGGGATACCTAGTCAGTTGTAAAGGGGGATACCTAGTCAGTTGTAAAGGGGATACCTAGTCAGTTGTAAAGGGGGATACCTAGTCAGTTGTAAAGGGGGATAACTAGTCAGTTGGGGGATACCTAGTCAGTTGTAAAGGGGGATACCTAGTCAGTTGTAAAGGGGATACCTAGTCAGTTGTAAAGGATACCTAGTCAGTTGTAAAGGGGGATACCTAGTCAGTTGTAAAGGGGATACCTAGTCAGTTGTAAAGGGGGGGATACCTAGTCAGTTGTAAAGGGGATACCTAGTCAGTTGTAAAGGGGGGATACCTAGTCAGTTGTAAAGGGGATACCTAGTCAGTTGTAAAGGGGGATACCTAGTCAGTTGTAAAGGAAAGGGATACCTAGTCAGTTGTAAAGGGGATACCTAGTCAGTTGTAAAGGGAAAGGGGATACCTAGTCAGTTGTAAGGGGATACCTAGTCAGTTGGGGGATACCTAGTCAGTTGTAAAGGGGATACCTAGTCAGTTGTAAAGGGGATACCTAGTCAGTTGTAAGGGGGATACCTAGTCAGTTGTAAAGGGGGATACCTAGTCAGTTGTAAAGGGGATACCTAGTCAGTTGTAAAGGGGAGGATACCTAGTCAGTTGTAAAGGGGATACCTAGTCAGTTGTAAAGGGGATACCTAGTCAGTTGTAAAGGGGGATACCTAGTCAGTTGTAAAGGGGATACCTAGTCAGTTGTAAAGGGGATACCTAGTTTGTAAAGGGGATACCTAGTCAGTTGTAAATACCTAGGTTGTAATGGGATACCTAGTCAGTTGTAAAGGGGATACCTAGTCAGTTGTAAAGGGGATACCTAGTCAGTTGTAAAGGGGGGGATACCTAGTCAGTTGTAAAGGGAAAGGGGGATACCTAGTCAGTTGTAAAGGGGATACCTAGTCAGTTGTAAAGGAGGATACCTAGTCAGTTGTAAAGGGGGATACCTAGTCAGTTGTAAAGGGGATACCTAGTCAGTTGTAAAGGGAAAGGGGATACCTAGTCAGTTGTAAAGGGGATACCTAGTCAGTTGTAAAGGGAAAGGGATACCTAGTCAGTTGTAAAGGGGATACCTAGTCAGTTGTAAAGGGGGATACCTGTCAGTTGTAAAGGGGATACCTAGTCAGTTGTAAAGGGAAAGGGGGATACCTAGTCAGTTGTAAAGGGGGATACCTAGTCAGTTGTAAAGGAGGATACCTAGTCAGTTGTAAAGGGGGATACCTAGTCAGTTGTAAAGGGGGATACCTAGTCAGTTGTAAAGGGAAAGGGGATACCTAGTCAGTTGTAAAGGAGGATACCTAGTCAGTTGTAAAGGGGATACCTAGTCAGTTGTAAAGGGGATACCTAGTCAGTTGTAAAGGGGGATACCTAGTCAGTTGTAAAGGGGATACCTAGTCAGTTGTAAAGGGGAAAGAGGGATACCTAGTCAGTTGTAAAGGGGGATACCTAGTTAGTTGTAAAGGGGGATAACTAATCAGTTGTAAAGGGGGATACCTAGTCAGTTGTAAAGGGGATACCTAGTCAGTTGTAAAGGAGGATACCTAGTCAGTTGTAAAGGGGGATACCTAGTCAGTTGTAAAGGGGATACCTAGTCAGTTGTAAAGGGAAAGGGGATACCTAGTCAGTTGTAAAGGGGATACCTAGTCAGTTGTAAAGGGGGATACCTAGTCAGTTGTAAAGGGGGATACCTAGTCAGTTGTAAAGGGATACCTAGTCAGTTGTAAAGGGGATACCTAGTCAGTTGTAAAGGGGATACCTAGTCAGTTGTAAAGGGGATACCTAGTCAGTTGTAATGGGATACCTAGTCAGTTGTAATGGGATACCTAGTCAGTTGTAAAGGGGGATACCTAGTCAGTTGTAAAGGGGATACCTAGTCAGTTGTAAAGGGGATACCTAGTCAGTTGTAAAGGGAAAGGGGATACCTAGTCAGTTGTAAAGGGGGATACCTAGTCAGTTGTAAAGGGAAAGGGGGATACCTAGTCAGTTGTAAAGGGGGATACCTAGTCAGTTGTAAAGGGGGATACCTAGTCAGTTGTAAAGGGAAAGGGGGATACCTAGTCAGTTGTAAAGGGGGATACCTAGTCAGTTGTAAAGGGGGATACCTAGTCAGTTGTAAGGGGATACCTAGTCAGTTGTAAAGGGGGGATACCTAGTCAGTTGTAAAGGGGATACCTAGTCAGTTGTAAAAAGGGGGATACCTAGTCAGTTGTAAAGGGGGGATACCTAGTCAGTTGTAAAGGGGATACCTAGTCAGTTGTAAAGGGGATACCTAGTCAGTTGTAAAGGGGATACCTAGTCAGTTGTAAAGGGGGGATACCTAGTCAGTTGTAAAGGGGGATACCTAGTCAGTTGTAAAGGAGGATACCTAGTCAGTTGTAAAGGGGGATACCTAGTCAGTTGTAAAGGGGGATACCTAGTCAGTTGTAAAGGGGGATACCTAGTCAGTTGTAATGGGATACCTAGTCAGTTGTAATGGGGGATACCTAGTCAGTTGTAAAGGGGGATACCTAGTCAGTTGTAAAGGGGGATACCTAGTCAGTTGTAAAGGGGGATACCTAGTCAGTTGTAAAGGGGGGATACCTAGTCAGTTGTAAAGGGGGATACCTAGTCAGTTGTAAAGGGGGATACCTAGTCAGTTGTAAAGGGGGATACCTAGTCAGTTGTAAAGGGGGATACCTAGTCAGTTGTAAAGGGAAAGGGGGATACCTAGTCAGTTGTAAAGGGGGATACCTAGTCAGTTGTAAAAAGGGGATACCTAGTCAGTTGTAAAGGGGGATACCTAGTCAGTTGTAAAGGAGGATACCTAGTCAGTTGTAAAGGGGGATACCTAGTCAGTTGTAAAGGGGGATACCTAGTCAGTTGTAAAAGGGGGATACCTAGTCAGTTGTAATGGGGATACCTAGTCAGTTGTAACAAAGGGGATACCTAGTCAGTTGTAAAGGGGGATACCTAGTCAGTTGTAAAGGGGATACCTAGTCAGTTGTAAAGGGGATACCTAGTCAGTTGTAAAGGGGGGATACCTAGTCAGTTGTAAAGGGGGATACCTAGTCAGTTGTAAAGGGGGGATACCTAGTCAGTTGTAAAAAGGGGAT
The DNA here is from genome assembly GCF_034236695.1 of Oncorhynchus nerka. Lineage (NCBI taxonomy): Eukaryota > Metazoa > Chordata > Actinopteri > Salmoniformes > Salmonidae > Oncorhynchus > Oncorhynchus nerka. The sequence goes on from NC_088407.1 coordinate 8,244,049, forward strand.
ACCTAGTCAGTTGTAAAGGGGATACCTAGTCAGTTGTAAAGGGGGGGATACCTAGTCAGTTGTAAAGGGGGATACCTAGTCAGTTGTAAAGGGGATACCTAGTCAGTTGTAAAGGGGATACCTAGTCAGTTGTAAAGGGGATACCTAGTCAGTTGTAAAGGGAAAGGGGGATACCTAGTCAGTTGTAAAGGGGATACCTAGTCAGTTGTAAAGGGAAAGGGGATACCTAGTCAGTTGTAAAGGGGATACCTAGTCAGTTGTAAAAGGGGATACCTAGTCAGTTGTAAAGGGGATACCTAGTCAGTTGTAAAGGGAAAGGATACCTAGTCAGTTGTAAAGGGGGATACCTAGTCAGTTGTAAAGGGGATACCTAGTCAGTTGTAAAGGGGGGATACCTAGTCAGTTGTAAAAGGGGATACCTAGTCAGTTGTAAAGGGGATACCTAGTCAGTTGTAATGGGATACCTAGTCAGTTGTAATGGGGATACCTAGTCAGTTGTAAAGGGGATACCTAGTCAGTTGTAAAAGGGGGATACCTAGTCAGTTGTAAAGGGGGATACCTAGTCAGTTGTAAAGGGAAAGGGGATACCTAGTCAGTTGTAAAGGGGATACCTAGTCAGTTGTAAAGGGGATAACTAATCAGTTGTAAAGGGGATACCTAGTCAGTTGTAAAGGGGATACCTAGTCAGTTGTAAAGGAGGATACCTAGTCAGTTGTAAAGGGGATACCTAGTCAGTTGTAAAGGGGGATACCTAGTCAGTTGTAAAGGGAAAGGGGATACCTAGTCAGTTGTAAAGGGGGATACCTAGTCAGTTGAAAGGGGGATACCTAGTCAGTTGTAAAGGGGATACCTAGTCAGTTGTAAAGGAAAGGGGGATACCTAGTCAGTTGTAAAGGGGGGATACCTAGTCAGTTGTAAAGGGGATACCTAGTCAGTTGTAAAGGGGATACCTAGTCAGTTGTAAAGGGGGATACCTAGTCAGTTGTAAAGGGAAGGGGATACCTAGTCAGTTGTAAAGGGGATACCTAGTCAGTTGTAAAGGGGGGGATACCTAGTCAGTTGTAAAGGGGATACCTAGTCAGTTGTAAGGGGATACCTAGTCAGTTGTAAAGGGGATACCTAGTCAGTTGTAAAGGGAAAGGGGGATACCTAGTCAGTTGTAAAGGGGATACCTAGTCAGTTGTAAAGGGGATACCTAGTCAGTTGTAAAGGGGGATACCTAGTCAGTTGTAAAGGGGGATACCTAGTCAGTTGTAAAAGGGATACCTAGTCAGTTGTAATGGGGATACCTAGTCAGTTGTAATGGGGGATACCTAGTCAGTTGTAAAGGGGGATACCTAGTCAGTTGTAAAGGGGATACCTAGTCAGTTGTAAAGGGGATACCTAGTCAGTTGTAAAGGGAAGGGGATACCTAGTCAGTTGTAAAGGGGGATACCTAGTCAGTTGTAAAGGGGGATAACTAATCAGTTGTAAAGGGGATACCTAGTCAGTTGTAAAGGGGATACCTAGTCAGTTGTAAAGGAGGATACCTAGTCAGTTGTAAAGGGGATACCTAGTCAGTTGTAAAGGGGATACCTAGTCAGTTGTAAAGGGGATACCTAGTCAGTTGTAAAGGGGATACCTAGTCAGTTGTAAAGGGGGATACCTAGTCAGTTGTAAAGGGGGATACCTAGTCAGTTGTAAAGGGGATACCTAGTCAGTTGTAAAGGGGATACCTAGTCAGTTGTAAAGGGGATACCTAGTCAGTTGTAAAGGGGGATACCTAGTCAGTTGTAAAGGGATACCTAGTCAGTTGTAAAGGGGGATACCTAGTCAGTTGTAAAGGGGATACCTAGTCAGTTGTAAAGGGGGATACCTAGTCAGTTGTAAAGGGGATACCTAGTCAGTTGTAAAGGGGGGATACCTAGTCAGTTGTAAAGGGGGATACCTAGTCAGTTGTAAAGGGAAAGGGGGATACCTAGTCAGTTGTAAAAGGGGATACCTAGTCAGTTGTAAAGGGGATACCTAGTCAGTTGTAAAGGAAGGGGATACCTAGTCAGTTGTAAAGGGGATACCTAGTCAGTTGTAAAGGGGATACCTAGTCAGTTGTAAAGGGGATACCTAGTCAGTTGTAAAAAGGGATACCTAGTCAGTTGTAAAGGGGATACCTAGTCAGTTGTAATGGGATACCTAGTCAGTTGTAATGGGGGATACCTAGTCAGTTGTAAAGGGGATACCTAGTCAGTTGTAAAGGGGGATACCTAGTCAGTTGTAAAGGGGATACCTAGTCAGTTGTAAAGGGAAAGGGATACCTAGTCAGTTGTAAAGGGGGATACCTAGTCAGTTGTAAAAAGGGGATACCTAGTCAGTTGTAAAGGGGGATACCTAGTCAGTTGTAAAGGGGATACCTAGTCAGTTGACCAAAGGGAAAGGGGATACCTAGTCAGTTGTAAAGGGGATACCTAGTCAGTTGGAAAGGGGGATACCTAGTCAGTTGTAAAGGGGATACCTAGTCAGTTGTAAAGGAGGATACCTAGTCAGTTGTAAAGGGGGATACCTAGTCAGTTGTAAAGGGGATACCTAGTCAGTTGTAAGGGGATACCTAGTCAGTTGTAATGGGGGATACCTAGTCAGTTGTAATGGGGATACCTAGTCAGTTGTAAAGGGGGATACCTAGTCAGTTGTAAAGGGGGATACCTAGTCAGTTGTAAAGGGGGATACCTAGTCAGTTGTAAAGGGGGATACCTAGTCAGTTGTAAAGGGGGATACCTAGTCAGTTGTAAAGGGGGATACCTAGTCAGTTGTAAAGGGGATACCTAGTCAGTTGTAAAGGGGATACCTAGTCAGTTGTAAAGGGAAAGGGGGATACCTAGTCAGTTGTAAAGGGGGATACCTAGTCAGTTGTAAAGGGCGATACCTAGTCAGCTGTAAAGGGGGATACCTAGTCAGTTGTAAAGGGGATACCTAGTCAGTTGTAAAGGGGGGGGGATACCTAGTCAGTTGTAAAGGGGATACCTAGTCAGTTGTAAAGGGGGGGATACCTAGTCAGTTGTAAAGGGGGATACCTAGTCAGTTGTAAAGGGGATACCTAGTCGGTTGTAAGGGGGATACCTAGTCAGTTGTAAAGGAAAGGGGATACCTAGTCAGTTGTAAAGGGGATACCTAGTCAGTTGTAAAGGAGGATACCTAGTCAGTTGTAAAGGGGATACCTAGTCAGTTGTAAAGGGGGATACCTAGTCAGTTGTAAAGGGGATACCTAGTCAGTTGTAATGGGATACCTAGTCAGTTGTAATGGGGATACCTAGTCAGTTGTAAAGGGGATACCTAGTCAGTTGTAAAGGGGATACCTAGTCAGTTGTAAAGGGGATACCTAGTCAGTTGTAAAGGGAAAGGGGATACCTAGTCAGTTGTAAAGGGGATACCTAGTCAGTTGTAAAGGGGATACCTAGTCAGTTGTAAGTTGTAAAGGGGATACCTAGTCAGTTGTAAAGGGGATACCTAGTCAGTTGTAAATACCTAGTCAGGAAAGGGGATACCTAGTCAGTTGTAAAGGGGGATACCTAGTCAGTTGGGGGATACCTAGTCAGTTGTAAAGGGGGATACCTAGTCAGTTGTAAAGGGGATACCTAGTCAGTTGTAAAGGGGGATACCTAGTCAGTTGTAAAGGGGATACCTAGTCAGTTGTAAAGGGGATACCTAGTCAGTTGTAAAGGGGATACCTAGTCAGTTGTAAAGGGGATACCTAGTCAGTTGACCAAAGGGGATACCTAGTCAGTTGTAAAGGGGGGATACCTAGTCAGTTGTAAAGGGGGATACCTAGTCAGTTGTAAAGGGGAAAGGGGATACCTAGTCAGTTGTAAAGGGGATACCTAGTCAGTTGTAAAGGGGGATACCTAGTCAGTTGTAAAGGGGATACCTAGTCAGTTGTAAAGGGGGGGGATACCTAGTCAGTTGTAAAGGGGATACCTAGTCAGTTGTAAAGGGGATACCTAGTCAGTTGTAAAGGGGGATACCTAGTCAGTTGTTACCTAGTCAGTTGTAAAGGGGATACCTAGTCAGTTGTAAAGGGATACCTAGTCAGTTGTAAGGGGATACCTAGTCAGTTGTAAAGGGGATACCTAGTCAGTTGTAAAGGGGATACCTAGTCAGTTGTAAAGGGGGATACCTAGTCAGTTGTAAAGGGGGGGATACCTAGTCAGTTGTAAAGGGGATACCTAGTCAGTTGTAAAGGGGGATACCTAATCAGTTGTAAAGGGGATACCTAGTCAGTTGTAAAGGGGATACCTAGTCAGTTGTAAAGGGGATACCTAGTCAGTTGTAAAGGGGGATACCTAGTCAGTTGTAAAGGGGATACCTAGTTTGTACCAACAAAGGGGGATACCTAGTCAGTTGTAAAAAGGGGATACCTAGTCAGTTGAAAGGGGATACCTAGTCAGTTGTAAAGGGGATACCTAGTCAGTTGTAAAGGGGGATACCTAGTCAGTTGTAAAGGGGATACCTAGTCAGTTGTAAAGGGGATACCTAGTCAGTTGTAAAGGGGATACCTAGTCAGTTGTAATGGGGGATACCTAGTCAGTTGTAAAGGGATGCCTAGGGGGATACCTAGTCAGTTGTAAAGGGGGATACCTAGTCAGTTGTAAAGGGGATACCTAGTCAGTTGTAAAGGGGATACCTAGTCAGTTGTAAAGGGAAAGGGGATACCTGGTCAGTTGACCAAAGGGGGATACCTAGTCAGTTGTAAAGGGGGATACCTAGTCAGTTGTAAAGGGGGGATACCTAGTCAGTTGTAAAGGGGGATACCTAGTCAGTTGTAAAGGAAAGGGGATACCTAGTCAGTTGTAAAAAGGGGATACCTAGTCAGTTGTAAAGGGGATACCTAGTCAGTTGTAAAGGGGATACCTAGTCAGTTGTAAGGGGGGGATACCTAGTCAGTTGTAAAGGGAAAGGGGATACCTAGTCAGTTGTAAAGGGGGGGGATACCTAGTCAGTTGTAAAAGGGGATACCTAGTCAGTTGTAAAAAGAGGATACCTAGTCAGTTGTAAAGGGGATACCTAGTCAGTTGTAAAGGGGGATACCTAGTCAGTTGTAAAGGGAAAGGGGATACCTAGTCAGTTGTAAAGGGGATACCTAGTCAGTTGTAAAGGGGATACCTAGTCAGTTGTAAAGGGGGATACCTAGTCAGTTGTAAAGGGGGATACCTAGTCAGTTGTAAAGGGGATACCTAGTCAGTTGTAAAGGGGATACCTAGTCAGTTGTAATGGGGGATACCTAGTCAGTTGTACCAAGGGGGGGATACCTAGTCAGTTGTAAAGGGGGATACCTAGTCAGTTGTAAAGGGGATACCTAGTCAGTTGTAAAGGGGGGATACCTAGTCAGTTGTAAAGGGGATACCTAGTCAGTTGTAAAGGGGGGATACCTAGTCAGTTGACCAACAAAGGGGATACCTAGTCAGTTGTAAAGGGGATACCTAGTCAGTTGTAAAGGGGGATACCTAGTCAGTTGTAAAGGGGGATACCTAGTCAGTTGTAAAGGGAAAGGGGGATACCTAGTCAGTTGTAAAGGGGGATACCTAGTCAGTTGTAAAGGGAAAGGGGGATACCTAGTCAGTTGTAAAGGGGATACCTAGTCAGTTGTAAAGGGGGATACCTAGTCAGTTGTAAAGGGGGATACCTAGTCAGTTGTAAAGGGAAAGGGGGATACCTAGTCAGTTGTAAAAAGGGGATACCTAGTCAGTTGTAAAGGAGGATACCTAGTCAGTTGTAAAGGGGGATACCTAGTCAGTTGTAAAGGGGGATACCTAGTCAGTTGTAAAGGGAAAGGGGGATACCTAGTCAGTTGTAAAGGAGGATACCTAGTCAGTTGTAAAGGGGGATACCTAGTCAGTTGTAAAGGGGGATACCTAGTCAGTTGTAAAGGGGGATACCTAGTCAGTTGTAAAGGGGGATACCTAGTCAGTTGTAAAGGGGAAAGAGGGATACCTAGTCAGTTGTAAAGGGGGATACCTAGTTAGTTGTAAAGGGGGATAACTAATCAGTTGTAAAGGGGGATACCTAGTCAGTTGTAAAGGGGGATACCTAGTCAGTTGTAAAGGAGGATACCTAGTCAGTTGTAAAGGGGATACCTAGTCAGTTGTAAAGGGGATACCTAGTCAGTTGTAAAAAGGGGATACCTAGTCAGTTGTAAAGGGGGATACCTAGTCAGTTGGAAAGGGGGATACCTAGTCAGTTGTAAAGGGGGATACCTAGTCAGTTGTAAAGGAGGATACCTAGTCAGTTGTAAAGGGGGATACCTAGTCAGTTGTAAAGGGGGATACCTAGTCAGTTGTAAAGGGGGATACCTAGTCAGTTGTAAAGGGGGATACCTAGTCAGTTGTAATGGGATACCTAGTCAGTTGTAATGGGGGATACCTAGTCAGTTGTAAAGGGGATAACTAGTCAGTTGTAAGGGGGATACCTAGTCAGTTGTAAAGGGGATACCTAATCAGTTGTAAAAGGGGGATACCTAGTCAGTTGTAAAGGGAAAGGGGATACCTAGTCAGTTGTAAAGGGGGATACCTAGTCAGTTGTAAAGGGGGATACCTAGTCAGTTGTAAAGGGAAAGGGGGATACCTAGTCAGTTGTAAAGGGGGATACCTAGTCAGTTGTAAAGGGAAAGGGGGATACCTAGTCAGTTGTAAAGGGAAAGGGGGATACCTAGTCAGTTGTAAAGGGGGATACCTAGTCAGTTGTAAAGGGAAAGGGGGATACCTAGTCAGTTGTAAAGGGGGATACCTAGTCAGTTGTAAAGGGAAAGGGGGATACCTAGTCAGTTGTAAAAGGGGGATACCTAGTCAGTTGACCAGTAAAGGGGATACCTAGTCAGTTGTAAAGGGGGATACCTAGTCAGTTGTAAAGGAGGATACCTAGTCAGTTGTAAAGGGGGATACCTAGTCAGTTGTAAAGGGGGATACCTAGTCAGTTGTAAAGGGGAAAGAGGGATACCTAGTCAGTTGTAAAGGGGGATACCTAGTCAGTTGTAAAGGAGGATACCTAGTCAGTTGTAAAGGGGGATACCTAGTCAGTTGTAAAGGGGGATACCTAGTCAGTTGTAAAGGGGGATACCTAGTCAGTTGTAAAGGGGGATACCTAGTCAGTTGTAATGTGATACCTAGTCAGTTGTAATGGGATACCTAGTCAGTTGTAAAGGGGGATACCTAGTCAGTTGTAAAGGGGGATACCTAGTCAGTTGTAAAGGGGGATACCTAGTCAGTTGTAAAGGGAAAGGGGGATACCTAGTCAGTTGTAAAGGGGATACCTAGTCAGTTGTAAAGGAGGATACCTAGTCAGTTGTAAAGGGGGATACCTAGTCAGTTGTAAAGGGGGATACCTAGTCAGTTGTAAAGGGAAAGGGGGATACCTAGTCAGTTGTAAAGGGGGATACCTAGTCAGTTGTAAAGGGGAAAGAGGGATACCTAGTCAGTTGTAAAGGGGGATACCTAGTCAGTTGTAAAGGGGGATACCTAGTCAGTTGTAAAGGGGGATACCTAGTCAGTTGTAAAGGGAAAGGGGGATACCTAGTCAGTTGTAAAGGGGGATACCTAGTCAGTTGTAAAGGAGGATACCTAGTCAGTTGTAAAGGGGGATACCTAGTCAGTTGTAAAGGGGGATACCTAGTCAGTTGTAAAGGAAAAGGGATACCTAGTCAGTTGTAAAGGAGGATACCTAGTCAGTTGTAAAGGGGGATACCTAGTCAGTTGTAAAGGGGGATACCTAGTCAGTTGTAAAGGGGGATACCTAGTCAGTTGTAAAGGGGATACCTAGTCAGTTGTAAAGGGGAAAGAGGGATACCTAGTCAGTTGTAAAGGGGGATACCTAGTTAGTTGTAAAGGGGGATAACTAATCAGTTGTAAAGGGGATACCTAGTCAGTTGTAAAGGGGGATACCTAGTCAGTTGTAAAGGAGGATACCTAGTCAGTTGTAAAGGGGGATACCTAGTCAGTTGTAAAGGGGGATACCTAGTCAGTTGTAAAGGGAAAGGGGGATACCTAGTCAGTTGTAAAGGGGGATACCTAGTCAGTTGGAAAGGGGGATACCTAGTCAGTTGTAAAGGGGATACCTAGTCAGTTGTAAAGGAGGATACCTAGTCAGTTGTAAAGGGGGATACCTAGTCAGTTGTAAAGGGGGATACCTAGTCAGTTGTAAAGGGGGATACCTAGTCAGTTGTAATGGGATACCTAGTCAGTTGTAATGGGGGATACCTAGTCAGTTGTAAAGGGAAAGGGGGATACCTAGTCAGTTGTAAAGGGGATACCTAGTCAGTTGTAAAGGGGATACCTAGTCAGCTGTAAAGGGTGATACCTAGTCAGTTGTAAAGGGGGATACCTAGTCAGCTGTAAAGGGGGATACCTAGTCAGTTGAAAAGGGGATACCTAGTCAGTTGTAAAGGGGGATACCTAGTCAGTTGTAAAGGGAAAGGGGGATACCTAGTCAGTTGTAAAGGAGGATACCTAGTTAGTTGTAAAGGGGGATAACTAATCAGTTGTAAAGGAGGATACCTAGTCAGTTGTAAAGGGGGATACCTAGTCAGTTGTAAAGGGGGATACCTAGTCAGTTGTAAAGGGGGATACCTAGTTAGTTGTAAAGGGGGATAACTAATCAGTTGTAAAGGGGGATACCTAGTCAGTTGTAAAGGGGGATACCTAGTCAGTTGTAAAGGGGGATACCTAGTCAGTTGTAAAGGGGGATACCTAGTCAGTTGTAAAGGGGGATAACTAATCAGTTGTAAAGGGGATACCTAGTCAGTTGTAAAGGGGGATACCTAGTCAGTTGTAAAGGGAAAGGGGATACCTAGTTTGTAAAGGGGATACCTAGTCAGTTGTAAAGGGGATACCTAGTCAGTTGTAAGGGGATACCTAATCAGTTGTAAAGGGGATACCTAGTCAGTTGTAAAGGGAAAGGGGGATACCTAGTCAGTTGTAAAGGGGGATCCTAGTCAGTTGTAAAGGGGATACCTAGTCAGTTGTAAAGGGGATACCTAGTCAGTTGTAAAGGGAAAGGGGATACCTAGTCAGTTGTACCAAGGGGATACCTAGTCAGTTGTAAAGGGGATACCTAGTCAGTTGTAAAGGGGGATACCTAGTCAGTTGTAAAGGGAAAGTCAGTTGTAAAGGGGATACCTAGTCAGTTGTAAAGGGGGATACCTTGTAAAAGGGGGATACCTAGTTTGTAAAGGGGAAAGGGGATACCTAGTCAGTTGTAAAGGGGGATACCTAGTCAGTTGTAAAGGGGATACCTAGTCAGTTGTAAAGGGGGATACCTAGTCAGTTGTAAAGGGGATACCTAGTCAGTTGTAAAGGGGATACCTAGTCAGTTGTAAAGGGGATACCTAGTCAGTTGTAAAGGGGATACCTAGTCAGTTGTAAAGGAGGATACCTAGTCAGTTGTAAAGGGGGATACCTAGTCAGTTGTAAAGGGGGATACCTAGTCAGTTGTAAAGGGGAAAGAGGGATACCTAGTCAGTTGTAAAGGGGGATACCTAGTCAGTTGTAAAGGAGGATACCTAGTCAGTTGTAAAGGGGGATACCTAGTCAGTTGTAAAGGGGGATACCTAGTCAGTTGTAAAGGGGGATACCTAGTCAGTTGTAAAGGGGATACCTAGTCAGTTGTAAACAAATGGGGATACCTAGTCAGTTGTAAAGGAGGATACCTAGTCAGTTGTAAAGGGGGATACCTAGTCAGTTGTAAAGGGGGATACCTAGTCAGTTGTAAAGGGGGATACCTAGTCAGTTGTAAAGGGGGATACCTAGTCAGTTGTAATGGGATACCTAGTCAGTTGTAATGGGATACCTAGTCAGTTGTAAAGGGGGATACCTAGTCAGTTGTAAAGGGGGATACCTAGTCAGTTGTAAAGGGGGATACCTAGTCAGTTGTAATGGGATACCTAGTCAGTTGTAATGGGATACCTAGTCAGTTGTAAAGGAGGATACCTAGTCAGTTGTAAAGGGGGATACCTAGTCAGTTGTAAAGGGGGATACCTAGTCAGTTGTAAAGGGGGATACCTAGTCAGTTGTAAAGGGGGATACCTAGTCAGTTGTAAAGGGGGATACCTAGTCAGTTGTAAAGGGGGATACCTAGTCAGTTGGAAAGGGGGATACCTAGTCAGTTGGAAAGGGGGATACCTAGTCAGTTGTAAAGGGGGATACCTAGTCAGTTGTAAAGGGAAAGGGGGATACCTAGTCAGTTGTACAACTGGATCCCTTCACCTGAAATGTGTCTCCTGCATTTAACCCAATCAGAGAGGTGCGGGGGGCTGCCTTAATCAACCTCCACAGCACCCAGGGAACAGTGGGATAACTGCCTTGCTCAGGGGTAGATAGACAGATTTTTACCTTGTCAGCTCAGGGATTCAATCCAGCAACCTTTTGGGTTACTGGCCCAATGCTCTAACCACTAGTGGGTTATATTGTGCAACTTGCTAGGTTTTAAAAAATTCAAAAAATATTTGTTTACTGTTTATTTCACTTTTGTTTCTTGTCTATTCCACTTGCTTAGGTAAACATATATGTTTCCAATAAAGCTTCGAATTGAACATTGAAATGGAGAGTGTGACAGAAAGAGAGATGAACAGAGCGAGAGAGAGAATTGGGGGAGAGAGAGAGAAGAGCGAGAGTAGATTGAGAAGAAAGAGAGACTAACAGAGCGAGAGAGAGAATTGGGGGAGAGAGAGAGAGAGAAGAGGGAGAGTAGATTGAGAAGAAAGAGAGACAAACAGAGCTAGAGAGAGAATTGGGGGAGAGAGAGAGAGAGAAGAGGGAGAGTAGATTGAGAAGAAAGAGAGGAGGAGATAATGCCATATGAAGATTGCAATTGTAAAACGATCAATATTACACTTTCAGTTTTATTTCTAGAGATGACAGCTCCACAGAATGAAAATAAACCAGAGGCCTGTGATAAGGTCTGTGTGTGTTTGTCTCTGTGTGTGTGTGTGTTTGTCTCTGTGTGTGTGTGTGTGTGTGTTTGTCTGTGTGTGTGTGTGTGTGTGTGTGTTTGTCTCTGTGTGTGTGTGTGTGTGTTTGTCTCTGTGTGTGTGTGTGTGTTTGTCTCTGTGTGTGTGTGTGTGTGTGTGTGTGTGTGTGTTTTTGTCTCTGTGTGTGTGTGTGTGTGTGTGTGTGTGTGTGTGTGTGTTTGTTTCTGTGTGTGTGTGTGTGTGTGTGTGTCTCTGTGTGTGTGTGTGTGTGTGTGTGTGTTTGTCTCTGTGTGTGTGTGTGTGTGTGTGTTTGTCTCTGTGTGTGTGTGTGTTTGTCTGTGTGTGTGTGTGTGTGTGTGTGTTTGTCTCTGTGTGTGTGTGTGTGTGTGTGTGTGTGTGTGTGTGTGTCTCTGTGTGTGTGTGTGTGTGTGTGTGTGTGTGTGTGTGTGTGTGTGTGTGTGTGTGTCTCTGTGTGTGTGTGTGTGTGTGTGTGTGTGTGTGTGTTTGTGTCTGTCTGTGTGTGTGTATATAGTAGTAACAGGGGCTTGTTGAATAATGTTATTATTTTCATTCTGTTGTCCAAGTGATGCTGTGTATTATGGGAAATTATTCATAGAGGTGTGTTTGTTGAGGTGAGAGAGAGTCCACAGACTCCAATACATTGAAATACTAGAGATAAAACACACACACACACACACACACACACACACACACTCATCTTATCATACTAGAGATGAGATGACGCCAACAAACTGTGAATGAGGGATGTACTTTCCGAATCAAATCAAATCAAATCTCTTAATGGTTAGCAGATGTTATTGGTCACATGGTTAGCAGATGTTATTGGTCACATGGTTAGCAGATGTTAATGGTCACATGGTTAGCAGATGTTAATGGTCACATGGTTAGCAGATGTTAATGGTCACATGGTTAGCAGATGTTAATGGTCACATGGTTAGCAGATGTTAATGGTCACATGGTTAGCAGATGTTAATGGTCACATGGTTAGCAGATGTTAATGGTCACATGGTTAGCAGATGTTATTGGTCACATGGTTAGCAGATGTTAATGGTCACATGGTTAGCAGATGTTAATGGCCACATGGTTAGCAGATGTTATTGGTCACATGGTTAGCAGATGTTATTGGTCACATGGTTAGCAGATGTTAATGGTCACATGGTTAGCAGATGTTAATGGTCACATGGTTAGCAGATGTTATTGGTCACATGGTTAGCAGATGTTAATGGTCACATGGTTAGCAGATGTTATTGGTCACATGGTTAGCAGATGTTAATGGTCACATGGTTAGCAGATGTTATTGGTCACATGGTTAGCAGATGTTAATGGTCACATGGTTAGCAGATGTTATTGGTCACATGGTTAGCAGATGTTATTGGTCACATGGTTAGCAGATGTTATTGGTCACATGGTTAGCAGATGTTATTGGTCACATGGTTAGCAGATGTTATTGGTCACATGGTTAGCAGATGTTATTGGTCACATGGTTAGCAGATGTTAATGGTCACATGGTTAGCAGATGTTATTGGTCACATGGTTATCAGATGTTAATGGTCACATGGTTAGCAGATGTTAATGGTCACATGGTTAGCAGATGTTAATGGTCACATGGTTAGCAGATGTTAATGGTCACATGGTTAGCAGATGTTAATGCGAGTGTAGCGAAATGCTTGTGCTTCTAGTTCCGACGGTGCAGCAATATCTAACATGTAATATCTAATAATTCCCCAACAACTACCTAATACACACAAATCTAAGTAAAGGAATGAATAATAATATGTACATATAAATATATGGATGGGCGATGACAGGGCGACAGCAGCCAAGATGCATTAAATAGTATAGAATACAGTATATACATATTAGATGAGTAATGCAAGATATGTAAACATTCTTAAATTGGTGTTATTTAAAGTGTTTAAAGTGAATAGGGATCCATTTATTAAATTGGCCAATGATTTCAAGTCTTTATGTGGGCCGCTGCCTCTACGCTAGTGATGGCTGTTTAAATGTCTGATGGCCTTGAGATAGAAGCTGTTTTTTAGTCTCTCGGTCCCTGCTTTGATGCACCTGTACTGACCTCGCCTTCTGGATTATAGCGGGGTGAACAGGCAGTGGCTCGGGTGGTTGTTGTCCTTGATGATCTTTATGGCCTTCCTGTGACATCGGGTGGTGTAGGTGTCCTGGAGGGCAGGTAGTTTGCCCCCGGTGATGCGTTGTGCAGACCTCACTACCCTCTGGAGAGCCTTATGGTTATGGGCAGAGCAGTTGCCGTACTAGGTGGTGATACAGCCCGACAGGATGCTCTCGATTGTGCATCTGTAAAAGTTTGTGAGGGTTTTAGGTGACAAGCCACATTTCTTCTGCCTCCTGAGGTTTAAGAGGCGCTGTTGCGCCTTCTTCACAACGCTGTCTGTGTGGGTGGACCATTTCAGTTTGTCTGTGATGTGTACGCCGAGGAACTTAAAACGTACTACCCTCTCCACTACTGTTCCATCGATGTGGATAGGGGGGTGCTCCCTCTGCTGTTTCCTGAAGTCCACAATCATCTCCTTAGTTTTGTTGACGTGGATGGGGGGGGTGCTCCCTCTGCTGTTTCTACGATCATCTCCTTTGTTTTGTTGACGTGGATGGGGGGGGGGGGTGCTCCCTCTGCTGTTTCTACGATCATCTCCTTTGTTTTGTTGAAGTTGAGTGTGAGGTTATTTCCCTAACATCACACTCAGAGGGCCCTCACCTCCTCCCCGTAGGCCGTCTCGTCGTTGTTGGTAATCAGGCCTAGCACTGTAGTGTTGTCTGCAAACTTGATGATTGAGTTAGAGGCGTGGCCACGCAGTTGTGTGTGAACAGAAACTACAGGAAGGTGCTGAACACACACCCTTGGGACGGTAAGACAATTGAAGTGGGTCTAAGGTGACAGGTAAGGTGGAGGTGATATGATCCTTGACTAGTCTCTCAAAACGCTTCATGATGACGGAAGTGAGTGCTACGGGGCGATAGTCATTTTGTTCAGTTACCTTTGAATTCTTGGGTACAGGAACAATGGTGGCCATCTTGAAGTAAGTGGGGACTGCAGACTGGGACAGGGAGAGATTGAATATGTCCGTAAACACACCAGCCAGCTGATCTGTGCATGCTCTGAGGATGTGGCTGGGGATGCTGTCTGGGCCGGCAGCCTTGCGAGGGTTAACACATTTAAATGTCTTACTCACGTCGGCCATGGAGAAGGAGAAGGAGAAGGAGAGGGAGAAAGAGAAGGAGAGGGAGACGGAGAGGGAGACGGAGAGGGAAAGGGAGAAGGAGAGGGAGATGGAGAGGGAGAGGGAAGGAGAAGGAGAGGGAGAGGGAAGGAGAAAGAGAAGGAGAGGGAGAAGGAGACGGAGAGGGAGAAGGAGAAGGAGAGGGAAAAAGAGAAGGAGGGAGAGGGAGACGGAGAGGGAGACGGAGAGGGAAAGGGAGAAGGAGAGGGAGAAGGAGAAGGAGAGGGAGAAAGAGAAGGAGAGGGAGAGGGAGACGGAGAGGGAGACGGAGAGGGAAAGGGAGAAGGAGAGGGAGAAGGAGAAGGAGAGGGATAAGGAAAGGGAGAAGGAGATGGAGAAGGTGAAGGAGAGGGAGAGGGAAGGAGAAGGAGAGGGAGAAAGAGAAGGAGAGGGAGAAGGAGACGGAGAGGGAGAGGGAGAAGGAGAGGGAGAAGGAGAAGGAGAGGGAGAAGGAAAGGGAGAAGGAGATGGAGAAGGAGAGGGAGGGAGAAGGAGAGGGAGAAGGAGAAGGAGAGGGAGACGGAGAGGGAGAAGGAGAGGGGAAAGAGAAGGAGAGGGAGAAGGAGAGGACGGAGAGGGAGAAGGAGAGGGAGAAGGAGAAGGAGAGGGAGAAGAAGAGGGAGAAGGAGAAGGAGAGGGAGAAGGAGAGGGAGAAGGAGAGGGAGAAGGAGAGCCCACAGTCGGGCCGCGTCAGTGACACTGTATTATCCTCAAAGCAAAGATGGTGTTTAGTTTGTCTGGATTAATTAGTACCAGTAATCCGGGATGCTGGCCTTTTAGGCAGAGTTGCAAAGAAAAAGCCACATCTCAGACTGGCCAATAAAAATAAAAGATTAAGATGGGCAAAAGAACATAGACACTGGACAGAGAAACTCTGCCTAGAAGGCCAGCATCCTTCAGTCGCCTCTTCACTGTTGATGTTGAGACTGGGTTTTGTGGGTACTATTTAATGAAGCTTCCAGTTGAGGACTTGTGAGCTGCAATAGTCATTTACAACATTAACAATGTATACACTGTATTTCTGATCACTTTGATGTTATTTTAAAGTGCAAAAAAAAATGTCTTTCAAAAACAAGGACATTTCTAAGTGACCACAAACTTTGGTGTACGTCTCATGTCTGAATTGCAACTCCACTTTGTCTCTATACTGTCATGACGTTGCCCTCTTTGGGTACAGCAAGCCCCATCCCCCTCTCCCTGCCTCCTTCAACTAGGCTGCTGTGGTCAGAGAGAGGTCGTAAATTCCTAGGGAAGACCCTGCCTCATGGCCACACAGTATAACGACAGAAGTTTCATAGAGAACAAAGGAATTTCTTCCACCTCACAGAACTTGAGGTCAGGAACAACATTTATGTTCCGGAGAAGGTATAAAAGAAGAATCCAGCTACGAACTGGTCCGTTTGTTACATTTTGGTGAGGCTCATGGGAGACGATGCAGCCACATTACCATAACGCTGTGTATATAATAGCCTCAGATATGGGGTTTACATCTAATTGTTGTATACGATGAATGAGTGAGGATGATACTGTTTGTAAAATTGTGTAATGTGATTTTGGACTGTTTAATGAAGGAAACTCCAATTCCCTTTTGAGTTGAACTAAATCAGAGGACCGCCCATGAGCCCAGTTAGGGTCAGGCATCCTGGGACAGCCCCTTTTCTGCAACTCCCGAATAAAACCCCAACTTTGAGAAGTTCTCACTAGACCATGTTTCTCTCAATCACGAGAGGACAAAGGTTGTAGACCATGCTGAATCTTTTTACCACGTGGTTAAACTCTTAGACTATCGATACCGACAGAATAAGAACAAGTCTTTGATATTAATTACTAGTCTGCAGCTAGGAATTCGGCATCATTGAACGGGAAGAACGACAACCGCCGAAACATCCATTCTATAACAACATGAATGAATGTCACTCTGAACTATCCACTTTTCAAACTTTTCAACAGCGATGACACAAGACGACACACTGATTGTAAATATATATATTGATTGCAATTATTCCTGAATGAGTGAGCGTTCATGTGCAAAGGATTAGCATTTCAATTGTTATAATTAACTCTGTAGTGACTTCTTAGTCGACCCCAACTTCCCCTTTGTCTAACAAGCTGCCATGCCGGTTTAGCCCACTAGGGCACATTCTCCTATCATTTCATGTAACCATATTTGCGTTGTTTGTTTGTTTATTCATTTCTGTGAATTACTTAGTTAGTAAATAAATTATTTAAGACAATTGATGTATGGATGACTCATAGTGAAGACTGGGTTTGTGCAGATAACCAACAATTTACGATGTTTGGAATGAGACTAACGTGAGGTAAAGTAAATAAATCATTAATCAGAAGACTATTGATCAGATATGAAAATATCTGGATGGTTATATTAGGAAATTATACATTTGTAATCTGAATATTTTCCATGGTGCCCCGACTTCCTAGTTAATTACAGTTACATGATTAATCAGTTGATCGCATAATAATAATTACAGAGAGTTATTTGATAAAAAAGGTCTTCCGTTAATGATAGTGGGGCGGCAGGGTAGCCTAGGGAGGGAGGGAGGGAGGGAGGGAGAGAGGAGAGAGAGGGAGGGAGGGAGGGAGGGAGGGAGGGAGGAGGGAGGGAGGGAGGGAGGGAGGGAGGGAGGGAGGGAGGGAGGGAGGGAGGGAGGGAGGGAGGGAGGGAGGGAGGGAGGGAGGGAGGGAGGGAGGGAGGGAGGGGGGTATTCCGATTTGTCAGGCCAGCGTTGGATAGTCCAATACGTCTGTTTCTCAAACTAGACACTCTAATGTATTTGTTTTTTAAAATTTAATTTCACCTTTATTTAACCAGGTAGGCAAGTTGAGAACAAGTTCTCATTTACAATTGTGACCTGGCAATTGTCCTCTTGATCAGTTGTGCACCGGGGCCTCCCACTCCTCTTTCTATTCTGGTTAGAGCAAGTTTGCGCTGTTCTGTGAAGGGAGTAGTACACAGCGTTGTACGAGATCTTCAGTTTCTTGGCAATTTCTCACATGAAATAGCGTTCATTTCTCAGAACAAGAATAGACTGACGAGTTTCAGAAGAAAGTTCTTTGTTTCTGGCCATTTTGAGCCTGTAATCGAACCCACAAATGCTGATATTCCAGATACTCAACTAGTCTAAAGAAGGCCAGTTTTATTGCTTCTTTATTGCTTCTTTAATCAGATTAACAGTTTTCAGCTATGCTAACATCATTTAAAAGAGATTTCTAAAGATCAATTAGAGCCTTTTAAAATGATAAACTTGGATTAGCTAACACAATGCGCCATTGGAACACAGGAGTGATAGTTGCTGATAATGGGCCTCTCTACGCCTATGTAGATATTCCATTAAAAAATCTGCCGTTTCCAGCTACAATAGTCATTTATAACATTAACAATGTCTACACTGTATTTCTGATCAATTTGATATTATTTTAATGGACATAAAATGTGTTTTCTTTCAAAAATAAGGACATTTATAAGTGACCCCAAACTTTCGAACGGTAGTGTACTTTTACACAATTATTTATAAAGTTTTTAAATTTTGAATTAGGGATGAAGTAGTAAAACAATGTACAGTCAAAGTTTGGACACACCTACCTTCTCATTCAAGGATTTTATTTATTTATCTTTAGTCTTTTCTAGATTGTATAATAGTGAAGACATCAAAACATATGGAATCATGTAGTAACCTAAAAAGTGTTAAACAAAACAAAATATATTTGAGATTCTTCAAAGTAGCCGCCCTTTGACTTGTAAAAAATGTAAATAAAAATAGTAAAAATAAAGGAAAACCCTCTGCTCTCTTCCTCAGTTCAATTCAATTCAAGGGGCTTTATTGGCATGGGAAACATGTGTTTACATTGCCTAAGCAAGTGAAGTAGATAATAAACAAAAATGAACAGTAAACATTACACTCACAACAGTTCCACAAGAATACGGATATTTCAAATGTCCTATTATGTGCAAATAGAGTGGAAGTGGCAGGGAAGTCTCTCAGATCGTTCACAGCTTTGTGGAAGTTACGTGTGTCGCTGATGTTAAGGCCGAGGCATGTATAGTATTGTGTGTGCTCTAGGGCAACGGTGTCTAGATGGAATTTGTATTTGTGGTCTCTCTCTCTCTCAATCTCGAATCAGCCAACAGGAGAGTCAATGGCCCAATACTTGATCTATGCCTCCATCTAGTGGCCAAGCATTTCACTACACCCCCCAATAACATACACATGCCAGATATCTGTGTTCGCGACCAATACAATCAGATTTTTATATGTGATGGTTCTTATTTCCCCGTCTAAATCAGCTTAACCTACTTTAGTTGTTTCTTTTTGCAGTCTACAGCAATGTTTTTTTGTCCCATATTATTACCGCTGACACATTTTGTTTCAGTTTATTTGATTTTAGAATGTGATTTTGGAATGTGATTTTAGAATGTGATTTTGGAATGTGATTTTAGAATGTGATTTTGGTAAGTGATTTTAGAATGTGATTTTAGAATGTGATTTTAGAATGTGATTTTAGAATGTGATTTTGGTAAGTGATTTTGGTAAATGATTTTGCCACAAGTTATGTTCCCCCAGTTGTGTTTATTTGTTTGCCATGGTTTTTCATTTAGTTTTCAACTCCAAAAGGTGAGAGTAAATCACCCATGTTTAGTGGAACTTTGTAGGGCATCAGTGGTTCGTTTTCCCTTCATGTGTTTTTTTCTGATTGTCAGGCAGGAGGATATTTTTATTAATGACTTGATCTATGATTTACAGCCTTTCTCTTCCTTCATCATCTCCAGAACCTTCCGTCTCTTTTCTCCATCATCACGCTAGTATGATAAACACCCACGGCCCTCGCAGCAGGAGATTACAGGAGGAAGATACAGGAGGATACAGGAGGAGTCCGAAAGATCCGAAAATTATCATGTGGGATACGGATGACACGGTTCACTGGGTAGTTATTAATGTACACCTTCACTGGGTAGTTATTAATGTACACCTTCACTGGGACAGTTATTAATGTACACCTTCACTGGGTAGTTATTAATGTACACCTTCACTGGGTAGTTATTAATGTACACCTTCACTGGGTAGTTATTAATGTACACCTTCACTGGGTAGTTATTAATGTACACCTTCACTGGGTAGTTATTAATGTACACCTTCACTGGGTAGTTATTAATGTACACCTTCACTGGGTAGTTATTAATGTACACCTTCACTGGGTAGTTATTAATGTACACCTTCACTGGGTAGTTATTAATGTACACCTTCACTGGGACAGTTATTAATGTACACCTTCACTGGGACAGTTATTAATGTACACCTTCACTGGGTAGTTATTAATGTACACCTTCACTGGGTAGTTATTAATGTACACCTTCACTGGGTAGTTATTAATGTACACCTTCACTGGGTAGTTATTAATGTACACCTTCACTGGGTAGTTATTAATGTACACCTTAACTGGGTAGTTATTAATGTACACCTTCACTGGGTAGTTATTAATGTACACCTTCACTGGGACAGTTATTAATGTACACCTTCACTGGGTAGTTATTAATGTACACCTTCACTGGGTAGTTATTAATGTACACCTTCACTGGGTAGTTATTAATGTACACCTTCACTGGGTAGTTATTAATGTACACCTTCACTGGGACAGTTATTAATGTACACCTTCACTGGGACAGTTATTAATGTACACCTTCACTGGGTAGTTATTAATGTACACCTTCACTGGGTAGTTATTAATGTACACCTTCACTGGGTAGTTATTAATGTACACCTTCACTGGGTAGTTATTAATGTACACCTTCACTGGGTGGGTTATTAATGTACACCTTCACTGTACACCTTCACTGGGACAGTTATTAATGTACACCTTCACTGGGTAGTTATTAATGTACACCTTCACTGGGTAGTTATTAATGTACACCTTCACTGGGTAGTTATTAATGTACACCTTCACTGGGTAGTTATTAATGTACACCTTCACTGGGTAGTTATTAATGTACACCTTCACTGGGACAGTTATTAATGTACACCTTCACTGGGTAGTTATTAATGTACACCTTCACTGGGTAGTTATTAATGTACACCTTCACTGGGTAGTTATTAATGTACACCTTCACTGGGTAGTTATTAATGTACACCTTCACTGGGACAGTTATTAATGTACACCTTCACTGGGTAGTTATTAATGTACACCTTCACTGGGTAGTTATTAATGTACACCTTCACTGGGTAGTTATTAATGTACACCTTCACTGGGACAGTTATTAATGTACACCTTCACTGGGTAGTTATTAATGTACACCTTCACTGGGTAGTTATTAATGTACACCTTCACTGGGTAGTTATTAATGTACACCTTCACTGGGACAGTTATTAATGTACACCTTCACTGGGTAGTTATTAATGTACACCTTCACTGGGACAGTTATTAATGTACACCTTCACTGGGTAGTTATTAATGTACACCTTCACTGGGTAGTTATTAATGTACACCTTCACTGGGTAGTTATTAATGTACACCTTCACTGGGTAGTTATTAATGTACACAGCACCTTCACTGGGACAGTTATTAATGTACACAGCACCTTCACTGGGTAGTTATTAATGCA
Source organism: Oncorhynchus nerka (assembly GCF_034236695.1). NCBI lineage: Eukaryota > Metazoa > Chordata > Actinopteri > Salmoniformes > Salmonidae > Oncorhynchus > Oncorhynchus nerka. The sequence continues at coordinate 8,264,864 of NC_088407.1, forward strand.
CCCCTTCACTGGGTAGTTATTAATGTACACAGCACCTGTAAAGAAGAACATTTGTTTTTGGGTGAAGCAGCACGTTGGAGATCCAGTGTCTTTATATAGTTATCTACTTACCCAAGACAGCGGAGGTCACACCAGCTGCAACCCATTGGAGCAAACTGAGGGATTCGTGTTTTACCTGTCCTGTCTGCGGTTGCAATTTATGATGCTAGAAAATGTGTACGTTTATATACCGTACATTGGTCATATCATGGTTTCCTGTCGGGCATCTGATTCGCTGATACACATTTAGCTCTGGCTTCTTGGCTTCTTCTTCTGCTGGATCTTCTGTGATGTAATCAGCCTGGAACGTGGCCGAAGAACAGCATCGGTACAAACCTTCGAGACATCTGCCCACGGTAAGTGGCACAGATTGATTGACCTGATTGGCGGATGAGACACGAGGGTACATCTAAGTAGTCTAAAGTGACTTCCTCTTCACGTCCAACGACCACGAGACACACCCCCCCCCCCCCCCCCACACACACAATAACAATTCTCCCAACTAGCTAAACATAGCTATTGTTGACACAATTCTACAGTTGAACCATAATTACTTCACTGTTCACTGCTGGTATGTTTATTGATCGGGAGGTATTCTCTATGTCAGTACTGGGGCCAAAAGGAGAGGGTTGGGCCAAAAGGAGAGGGTTGGGCCAACCCTGCTCTATGGGCCGCGTTCCAACTTTGGACATTACACCTTCCCTATGCACTTGCACAGTAGTTGGTATTCAGTCTTACCTGACTGCAGGTGTGTAACAGGTGTTTTAGAGGCGTGGCTTCCTTCCGAGGGCTGAATACATTTAATTCAAAAGCTGAAAATTCACCCCACTTTCTGGCCAAAAGATTTTCTCTTGGGAGTTTTTTCCATTCAACGTTCAAGGCTCAGAATATTTGGGCTCAATGAAAGAACTATCTACAAAGTATATCTGCATGTTCATCTTCTTCACGGTACCAATTTGTTACGATTTTAAAAATATTCTGATTTAGGAAAGTATTTATGAATCATAAAATAAAAAATAAAAAAAACGTTTTACGTTGTTTTTTTGCACAGAAGAAAGATACGTGGCTAATATTTAACATGATAGAAATAGGAAACGAGAGAAAGTAGCCTATAATTAATAGATTTGACAGTAACCCATCTCTGTAAGATCAAAGGTCGTACAAATTAAAATTCTGCATAATGGCACATCATTTCATAAACTTTACTGTGGGGAAAGTTGATATGGCGATATGAATCAGTTACATGAATCAGTTATATGAATCAGTTTGCTGCCATTATGACTGAATCAGTTATATGAATCAGTTTGCTGCCATTATTGACTGAATCAGTTATATGAATCAGTTTGCTGCCATTATGACTGAATCAGTTATATGAATCAGTTTGCTGCCATTATTGACTGAATCAGTTATATGAATCAGTTTGCTGCCATTATTGACTGAATCAGTTATATGAATCAGTTTGCTGCCATTATGACTGAATCAGTTATATGAATCAGTTTGCTGTCATTATTGACTGAATCAGTTATATGAATCAGTTTGCTGCCATTATGACTGAATCAGTTATATGAATCAGTTTGCTGCCATTATGACTGAATCAGTTATATGAATCAGTTATATGAATCAGTTTGCTGCCATTATGACTGAATCAGTTATATGAATCAGTTATATGAATCAGTTTGCTGCCATTATGACTGGCTTCACATTCGTCTCCAGCGATTATAAGGTCAAATAGATCTGAAACAATTGTCATTGATATTTACAATTCCCTTACCCATTTAATCACATATCAATTAAAAAATTACGGCGTAAAGACAAATGATGTTATTATACATTTTTTTAAATCAATTTCAATCGTGTGCCATCGCTGCAACTCAACCAACGGGAGGTCGAAGGATAAGTTGTGCGTCCTCCAAAACATGACTACGCTTCTTAAATTAAAACAGACATCCAAATACCCCCCCCCACACACAAAAAAAAACAACAACAACCATGAAACTGTTTTGATTTTGACATTGGGGCCCATATTCACAAAGCCTTTCAGAGGAGGAGGACTGATCCTGGATCAGCCTGTAAGATCATAACTATATGGACTGGGGGGGGGGGGACTGATCTTTAACTATATGGACTGGGGGGGGACTGATCTATAACTATATGGACTGGGGGGACTGATCTATAACTATATGGACTGGGGGGGACTGATCTATAACTATATGGACTGGGGGGGCACTGATCTATAACTATATGGACTGGGGGACTGATCTATAACTATATGGATCAGGGGACTGATCTTTAACTATATGGACTGGGGGACTGATCTATAACTATATGGACTGGGGGGACTGATCTATAACTATATGGGCCACTGAATCTAGTTACTATGAATGGACGCTGATCTATAACTATATGGACTGGGGGGGACTGATCTATAACTATGGACTGGGGGGGCTGATCTATAACTATATGGACTGGGGGACTGATCTATAACTATATGGACTGGGGGGGGACTGATCTATAACTATATGGACTGGGGGGGGCTGATCCATAACTATATGGACTGGGGGGGGACTGATCTATAACTATATGGACTGGGGGGGACTGATCTATAACTATATGGACTGGGGGAACTGATCTATAACTATATGGACTGGGGGGGACTGATCTATAACTATATGGACTGGGGGGAATCAGGACTGATCTATAACTATATGGACTGGGGGGGGGACTGATCTATAACTATATGGACTGGGGGGACTGATCTATAACTATATGGACTGGGGGGGACTGATCTATAACTATATGGACTGGGGGGGGACTGATCTATAACTATATGGACTGGGGGGGACTGATCTATAACTATATGGACTGGGGGGGACTGATCTATAACTATATGGACTGGGGGGGGCTGATCTATAACTATATGGACTGGGGGGGACTGATCTATAACTATATGGACTGGGGGGACTGATCTATAACTATATGGACTGGGGGGCTGATCTATAACTATATGGACTGGGGGGGACTGATCTATAACTATATGGACTGGGGGGGACTGATCTATAACTATATGGACTGGGGGACTGATCTATAACTATATGGACTGGGGGACTGATCTATAACTATATGGACTGGGGGGGACTGATCTATAACTATATGGACTGGGGGGGGACTGATCTATAACTATATGGACTGGGGGGACTGATCTATAACTATATGGACTGGGGGGGACTGATCTATAACTATATGGACTGGGGGACTGATCTATAACTATATGGACTGGGGGGGACTGATCTATAACTATATGGACTGGGGGGACTGATCTATAACTATATGGACTGGGGGACTGATCTATAACTATATGGACTGGGGGACTGATCTATAACTATATGGACTGGGGGGACTGATCTATAACTATATGGACTGGGGGGACTGATCTATAACTATATGGACTGGGGGGGACTGATCTATAACTATATGGACTGGGGGGGGGACTGATCTATAACTATATGGACTGGGGGGGACTGATCTATAACTATATGGACTGGGGGGGACTGATCTATAACTATATGGACTGGGGGGGACTGATCTATAACTATATGGACTGGGGGGACTGATCTATAACTATATGGACTGGGGGGACTGATCTATAACTCATATGGACTGGGGGGGACAGATCTGTAACTCATATGGACTGGGGGGGCGGACAGATCTGTAACTCATATGGACTGGGGGGGACTGATCTGTAACTCTATGGACTGGGGGGGACTGATCTATAACTATATGGACTGGGGGGGGCTGATCTATAACTATATGGACTGGGGGGGGACTGATCTATAACTATATGGACTGGGGGGGACTGATCTATAACTATATGGACTGGGGGACTGATCTATAACTATATGGACTGGGGGGGACTGATCTATAACTATATGGACTGGGGGGGGACTGATCTATAACTATATGGACTGGGGGGGGACTGATCTATAACTATATGGACTGGGGGGGACTGATCTATAACTATATGGACTGGGGGGGACTGATCTATAACTATATGGACTGGGGGGGACTGATCTATAACTATATGGACTGGGGGGGGGGACTGATCTATAACTATATGGACTGGGGGGGCTGATCTATAACTATATGGACTGGGGGGACTGATCTGTAACTCATATGGACTGGGGGGACAGATCTGTAACTCATATGGACTGGGGGGACAGATCTGTAACTCATATGGACTGGGGGGGACTGATCTGTAACTCATATGGACTGGGGGGGGGACTGATCTATAACTATATGGACTGGGGGGGACTGATCTATAACTATATGGACTGGGGGGGACTGATCTATAACTATATGGACTGGGGGACTGATCTATAACTATATGGACTGGGGGGGACTGATCTATAACTATATGGACTGGGGGGGACTGATCTATAACTATATGGACTGGGGGGGGACTGATCTATAACTATATGGACTGGGGGGCTGATCTATAACTATATGGACTGGGGGGGACTGATCTATAACTATATGGACTGGGGGGGACTGATCTATAACTATATGGACTGGGGGGGACTGATCTATAACTATATGGACTGGGGGGGGGACTGATCTATAACTATATGGACTGGGGGGGACTGATCTATAACTATATGGACTGGGGGGACTGATCTATAACTATATGGACTGGGGGGGACTGATCTATAACTATATGGACTGGGGGGGACTGATCTATAACTATATGGACTGGGGGGACTGATCTATAACTATATGGACTGGGGGACTGATCTATAACTATATGGACTGGGGGGACTGATCTATAACTATATGGACTGGGGGGGGGACTGATCTATAACTATATGGACTGGGGGGACTGATCTATAACTATATGGACTGGGGGGGACTGATCTATAACTATATGGACTGGGGGGACTGATCTATAACTATATGGACTGGGGGGGGGACTGATCTATAACTATATGGACTGGGGGGACTGATCTATAACTATATGGACTGGGGGGACTGATCTATAACTATATGGACTGGGGGGGACTGATCTATAACTATATGGACTGGGGGGGACTGATCTATAACTATATGGACGGGGGGGGGACTGATCTATAACTATATGGACTGGGGGGGGACTGATCTATAACTATATGGACTGGGGGACTGATCTGTAACTCATATGGACTGGGGGGACAGATCTGTAACTCATATGGACTGGGGGACAGATCTGTAACTCATATGGACTGGGGGGACTGATCTGTAACTCATATGGACTGGGGGGGGGACTGATCTATAACTATATGGACTGGGGGGGGGGCTGATCTATAACTATATGGACTGGGGGGGGACTGATCTATAACTATATGGACTGGGGGGGGACTGATCTATAACTATATGGACTGGGGGGGACTGATCTATAACTATATGGACTGGGGGGGACTGATCTATAACTATATGGACTGGGGGGACTGATCTATAACTATATGGACTGGGGGGGGGACTGATCTATAACTATATGGACTGGGGGGGGGGGACTGATCTATAACTATATGGACTGGGGGGGGACTGATCTATAACTATATGGACTGGGGGGGGACTGATCTATAACTATATGGACGGGGGGACTGATCTATAACTATATGGACTGGGGGGCTGATCTATAACTATATGGACTGGGGGACTGATCTGTAACTCATATGGACTGGGGGGGGACAGATCTGTAACTCATATGGACTGGGGGACAGATCTGTAACTCATATGGACTGGGGGGGGGACTGATCTGTAACTCATATGGACTGGGGGGGACTGATCTATAACTATATGGACTGGGGGGGACAGATCCTGGATCTACACTCCTGTACTCAGATCCTCTGTCTCCCCATATAGTGTAGTATTATGACCAGACTTACAGTTGTTTCAGACACACAAATTAGAAAATATAGATTGAGTTGGGAGTCAAATGGCACCCTGCCACCAGAGCACTATGGTGCTCTGGTCTAAAGTAGTGCACTATGTAGGGTATAGGGTGCCATTTGGGAAACATCCAGGGTCAAGGGGGTCATTTGGAGACGGTACTTCCTTCCAGGTAATATTTCTGGAGAGAAAGAGAGAGGGGGATAGAGAAAGAGAGAGGGGTAGAGAGAGAGGGGGATAGAAAAGAGAGAGAGGAGAGGGGAGAGAAAGAGAGGGGGAGAAAGAGAGAGAGAGAGAGAGAGAGAGAGGGGATAGAGAAAGAGAGAGGGGGTAGAGAGAGAGGGGAGAGAAAGAGAGGGGGAGAGAACGAGAGAGGGGAGAGAACGAGAGAGAGAGAGAGGGGAAGGGAGAGAGAGTTGGAGAGAAAGAGAGGGGCAGATAGAGGGGAGATAAAGAGAGAGAGAGAGAGAGAGAGAGAGAGGAGAGAGGGAGAGGGGGGGGTAGAGAGAGAGGGGGATAGAGAGAGAAAGAGAGAGAGGAGAGAAAGAGGGAGAGGGGAGAAAGAGGGGGAGAGAAAGAGAGAGGGAGAGAGAGAGAGAGAGAGAGAGAGGGAGAGAGAGAGAGGGAGAGAGAGAGGGAGAGAGAGAGGAGAGAGAGAGAGAGGAGAGAGAGAGGGTAGAGAGAGAGAGGCAGAGAGGGGGGTAGGGGAGAAAGAGAGGGGAGAGAAAGAGAGAGGGAGAGAGAGAGGGGGGGGTGGAGGTGACAGGTAGAGGTTATTATCATTGTTAGTTGTCCAGAACTGGTTATTTACAGGCCTAATAATGAAACCAGTCAATTCAATGTATCAAACTAACAGGTCTAAAAATATACCTTCACCCGGTCCCATCCGTCAGTCCCCCCACCCGTCGGTCCGGCCTCTCCCCCCGGTCCCACCCGTCAGCCCCCGGCCTCCCCCCGGTCAGTCCCCCCCAGTCAGTCCGGCTCCCAACTAACTGGTATAGAGATGTTGATACCTGCATGTTCTGATAGTGTTGCAGACTGCTGCAGTGGGTCTTCTTGGCTGTGTGTTCGTTCCCGTAGAACAGAGAACACAACCTACAGAAGAACCCTGTCTTAGGAACCACAAAGTCCTGGCCTGGAGAGGAGAGAGGGAGGGGGGTCAGTTCAACCTGATAAGAAATAGTGTGTGTGTGTGTGTCTGTCGGGGAGTGTGTCTGTCAGTATCACCTATAGGGTTGTGAGGGCTGAAGGGAGGCAGTTTGAAGTCTGTGATCAGAGGAGACTCAGAACGACAACGTTTTAATTCAGGCTCCTCTTCCTCCTCTCTTCTCTGTTCACTGGCTTCTAGAGAGAGAGAGATAGAGATGTGGAGAGAGATGAGAGAGCGAGAGATGTGGAGAGAGAGAGATGTGGAGAGAGAGAGAGAGATAGAGAGAGAGAGATGTGGAGAGAGAGAGAGAGAGATAGAGAGAGAGAGATGAGAGAGCGAGAGATGTGGAGAGAGAGAGATGTGGAGAGAGAGAGAGATAGAGAGATGTGGAGAGAGAGAGAGAGAGATAGAGAGAGAGAGATGAGAGAGAGAGAGATGTGGAGAGAGAGAGATGTGGAGAGAGAGAGAGAGATAGAGAGAGAGATGAGAGAGCGAGAGATGTGGAGAGAGAGAGATGTGGAGAGAGAGAGCGAGATAGAGAGAGAGAGATGTGGAGAGAGAGAGATGTGGAGAGAGAGAGATAGAGATGTGGAGAGAGATGTGGAGAGAGAGATGTGAGAGAGAGAGAGAGAGAGAAAGATGTGGAGAGAGAGAGAGAGAGAGATGTGGAGAGAGAGAGAGAGAGAGAGAGAGAGATGTGGAGAGAGAGAGAGATGTGGAGAGAGAGATGTGGAGAGAGAGAGAGAGGAGTCAGGAAGAACAAAGGCGAAGGGAGAAAACAGATTAATTTGGCAGCAAGAACAGAGTCCAGATATCATGTCATTATGTTCCTATCAAACACACGTCACCATGACCACCATTAGGAACATCCAGGGACGACCTGATATTCACACCGCCTGGAATACAGATACCAGCCAAGGAAAAATGACTCAGTCTGTGGTCACATTTGAAAAAGATGACACATACGTTTCAAAAATAAAACTTCTCCACGGGAATGTGACACCTCAGTGACGCTACGAGGCTGGTGTCTCATGAACTACTGAACAACATGTGGTTCTCTCTCTACCTTGTGGTGTCGTGGAGTCCGTCCAAGCTTTTCCAACACTGATATCTGTTGTCTCCTGTTTCCCCTCCAGACTCTGGTTCTCAGGGGGGTCCGTCTGCCTCTCCTGCCCTGCTGAGGAGGCCTCCAGGCTGGGTTGGTCTGCCGGGGTATCAGCCTTCCTCTCTTTCTCCTGGAGGTCTGGGACCGAGGCAGCTGGTTGGGCGTCTACCTCTGAGGTCACAGCGACTTGGAGCAATGAGGAAGGAGCGTCAACAGAAGCTGTGTCAGTGGGAGGAGTCGTATCTGCCCGAGGCTCCTCCTCTTCCTCTTCTTTAACTCTCACCTTCTTCACCTTCACTGGTTTCCTGGCTGTGATGAGAGAAGATGGAGAAATACAGCTGCAACATTCTCAACAACAACTCAAATCATGTGTGTCTCCGAGTGTGTGTGTGTGTGTCTCTGTGTGTGTGTGTCTCTGTGTGTGTGTGTGTGTCTCTGTGTGTGTGTCTCTGTGTGCGTGTGTGTGTCTCTGAGTGTGTGTGTCTCCGAGTGTGTGTGTGTGTCTCTGAGTGTGTGTGTGTGTCTCCGAGTGAGTGTGTGTGTCTCCGAGTGTGTGTGTGTGTCTCCGAGTGTGTGTGTGTGTGTGTCTCCGAGTGTGTGTGTCTCCGAGTGTGTGTGTGTCTCTGAGTGTGTGTGTGTGTCTCCGAGTGTGTGTGTGTGTGTGTGTGTGTGTCTCCGAGTGTGTGTGTGTGTCTCCGAGTGTGTGTGTGTGTGTCTCTGAGTGTGAGTGTGTGTCCCTGAGTGTGAGTGTGAGTGTGTGTGTCTCCGAGTGTGTGTGTGTGTCTCTGAGTGTGTGTGTGTGTGTCTCTGAGTGTGAGTGTGTGTGTGTGTCCCTCTATCTTACCAGAGGTCTGTCGGGCCCTCTTCCTCCCCCTGGCTCCTCTCCTTGTGGTAACAGCCTCCTCCTCCTCCTCTCCCACTTCATCCACGGTCACAAAGTCCATTCTCCTGATTTCCTCCATGCCCCTGCCGTCGTCCTCTGCACCAGGAGACCCTGTAGCATCAGCTAGAGGAGAGAAATGGTTTAGAGGACGAGAGGACTCCTCCCCTTCTGTCCCGATACACCCCCCCCTCTGTCCCGATACAACCCCCTTCTGTCCCCCCCCTTCTGTCCCCCCCCTTCTGTCCCATTACACCCCCCTTCTGTCCCCATACACCCCCCTTCTGGCCCCATATCCCCCCTTTCTGTCCCCATACACCCCCCCCTTCTGGCCCCATATCCCCCCCAGCTGTCCCCATACACTCCCCATCTGTCCAGATACACACCCCCTTCTGTCCAGATACCCCCCTCTGCTACTCTGACAGACAGACCTGTGTGGTCAGCTTGCTGGTTCTGCGCTGGTTCAGGACTCTTGTTCTGCTCTTCCCCCTCATCATCCTCCCCATCACCTCCAGCCTCATCCAGGGTTACCAGAGTCTGATAGGAGAGAGGTGAAAGGATGTGTGACTGAGAAAGGGAGAGGAGAGAGACGACAGAGAGACGACAGAGAGAGAGGAGAGAGACGACAGAGAGAGAAGAGAGAGACGACAGAGAGAGACAACAGAGAGAGAAGAGAGAGAAGAGAGAGACAAGAGAGAGGAGAGAGAGACGACAGAGAGAGAAGAGAGATGACAGAGAGAGAAGAGAGAGACAACAGAGAGAGGAGAGAGAGACGACAGAGAGGAGAGAGATGACAGAGAGGAGAGAGACGACAGAGGAGAGACGACAGAGAGGAGAGAGAGACGACAGAGAGGAGAGAGACGACAGAGAGGAGAGAGACGACAGAGAGAAGAGAGAGACGACAGAGAGAAGAGAGAGACGACAGAGAGAAGAGACGACAGAGAGAAGAGTGACGACAGAGAGAGAAGAGTGACGACAGAGAGAGAAGAGAGAGACGACAGAGAGAAGAGGGACGACAGAGAGAGACGACAGAGAGAGAAGAGAGACGACAGAGAGGAGAGAGAGACGACAGAGAGAGGAGAGACGACAGAGAGGAGAGAAGAGAGACGACAGAGAGAGAAGAGAGAGACGACAGAGAGAAGAGAGACGACAGAGAGAGGAGAGACGACAGAGAGAGAAGAGAGACGACAGAGAGAGGAGAGAGACGACAGAGAGAGAAGAGAGACGACAGAGAGAGGAGAGAGACGACAGAGAGAGAAGAGAGAGACGACAGAGAGAAGAGAGACGACAGAGAGAGGAGAGAGACGACAGAGAGGAGAGAGAGACGACAGAGAGAGAAGAGAGACGACAGAGAGGAGAGAAGAGAGACGACAGAGAGAGGAGAGAGACGACAGAGAGAGAAGAGAAGAGAGACGACAGAGAGGAGAGAGACGACAGAGACGAGAGAAGAGAGAGACGACAGAGAGGAGAGACGACAGAGAGGAGAGACGACAGAGAGGAGAGAAGAGAGACGACAGAGAGAGAGGAGAGAGACGACAGAGAGAGGAGAGAGACGACAGAGAGACGACAGAGAGAGGAGAGAAGAGAGACGACAGAGAGAGGAGAGACACGACAGAGAGAGGAGAGACAACAGAGAGAGGAGAGAGACGACAGAGAGAGAGACAACAGAGAGAGAAGAGAGATGGCAGAGAGAGAATAGAGAGACAACAGAGAGAGGAGAGAGAGAGACAGAGAGAGACGACAGAGAGGAGAGAGATGACAGAGAGGAGAGAGACGACAGAGGAGAGACGACAGAGAAGAGAGAGAGACGACAGAGGAGACGACAGAGAGGAGAGAGAGACGACAGAGAGGAGAGAGACGACAGAGAGAAGAGACGACAGAGAGAAGAGTGACGACAGAGAGGAGAGAAGAGAGAGACGACAGAGAGAGGAGAGAGACGACAGAGAGAGAAGAGAGAGACGACAGAGAGAGGAGAGAGACGACAGAGAGAGGAGAGAGACGACAGAGAGAGAAGAGAGAGACGACAGAGAGAAGAGAGAGACGACAGAGAGAGGAGAGAGACGACAGAGAGAGAAGAGAGAGACGACAGAGAGGAGAGAGACGACAGAGAGGAGAGAAGAGAGAGACGACAGAGAGAGGAGAGAGACGACAGAGAGAGAAGAGAGAGACGACAGAGAGAAGAGAGAGACGACAGAGAGAGGAGAGAGACGACAGAGAGAGAAGACAGAGAGAGGAGAGAGACGACAGAGAGAGAAGAGAGAGACGACAGAGAGAGGAGAGAGACGATAGAGAGGAGAGAAGAGAGAGACGACAGAGAGAGGAGAGAGACGACAGAGAGAGAAGAGAGACGACAGAGAGAGAAGAGAGACGACAGAGAGAGAAGAGAGACGACAGAGAGAGAAGAGAGAGACGACAGAGAGAGGAGAGAGACGACAGAGAGAGAAGAGAGACGACAGAGAGAGAAGAGAGATGACAGAGAGACGACAGAGAGAGACGACAGAGAGGAGAGAGACAACAGAGAGAGAAGAGGGACGACAGAGAGAGACGACAGAGAGGAGAGAGACGACAGAGAGAGAAGAGAGACGACAGAGAGAGAAGAGAGACGACAGAGAGAGACAACAGAGAGAGAAGAGAGACGACAGAGAGAGACGACAGAGAGGAGAGAGACGACAGAGAGAGGAGAGAGACGACAGAGAGAGGAGAGACGACAGAGAGGAGAGAAGAGAGACAACAGAGAGAGAAGAGGGACGACAGAGAGAGACGACAGAGAGGAGAGAGACGACAGAGAGAGGAGAGAGACGACAGAGAGAGAAGAGAGACGGCAGAGAGAGGAGAGAGACGACAGAGAGCGGAGAAAGCAAGCAGCAGATATTTCCTGACCTCTGGGTTGAAGGTGTCTCCTGATTCGTCCTCCTGGCTGAAGGGGTGTGGCTCCAGGCAAGGCCCCTCCGCTCCTTCATCCTCTCCGATCTCATCCAAAGTCACCAAGCCCTCAGTATCCACTCCGACCCTCTCCTCTCTCTCCTCCTCCCTCGTCCGTTCCTTCTCTCTACTCCTCCTCCGCCCTTTCTCTCTCTCCTTCCCTCTGTCCTTCTCTCGCTGCTTATCCTTCACCAGTTTTTGTTTCTTAATAAGTTCTTCCTCTTCGGCGGCATCATCTGGGTAATCCTCCTCCTCCTCACTGACCTCATCCAAGGTGACAAGGTTACTCTTTTTTGGGGTACCCCCCTCGGACTCTCCTGTTGGGGTCTTGGTCACCTCTTGAGTTTTGGATACCTTCTTAATCTCCTTCTTCCCCTTATTTTGGGGTGTCTTCTTACCCCCCTTTAGAGGCTTGGAGCCCCCCTGACATTTAGAGTCAGTCGTATGGTTGTCCAGAACTTGGGTCGTTTCTGTCTGATCGTCGACTGAATCTAGTATCTGGAACCCCTCCATCTCTCTGGGTAGAGAATCTCTTCGGCCTCCTTGGCCTGCGAGAGAGGAGTCGGCCATGTTGTCTTCAGTGTCTTCTAGAGAGTCGAGGATCTGGAAAGCAGATTCTTCGTCGTTGGAGATCTCTTCGTGTTCCTCTAGTGTAGCTTGAGGCACCTGGGACTCTGTAGATTCGGAGGCTGCAGGCGCCTGGTAACCCAGAGATAGAGATCCAGACTGTTCTTGAGTGTCTTGACTGCCCTCTTCTCCGTCTCTAGGTGTGTCATCGTCCACAGCTTCGTCGAGTATCTGGAAATCACCATCATCATCTGGTACTTTATCAATAAGTGATTGGGGCACCTGGTGACCCGACACCGTCTCCACCTCTTGTAGTTGCAGGGCCTTCTGAAGGTTTCGCTCCTTGGCTGAGGCAGAAGGATGGGTCAGACCAAGCTCCAGGGGACAGGCTCCATTCTGAGCCTCGGTACCCAGATTCGAGGAACCTTTTTCAGCCTGGGTCGTCTCCTCGCTCCCCTCTAGCTCTGGAAGTTTTTCAGCGGTCGTCTCCATATCGCTTTCTGACACAGCACTTTTCTCTTCCTTGTTGTCGGTCACTGCAGTGTCCAACACTGACATCTTGTGGTGGGATGACGGTACTACATCCTCCGTGTCACATCCCTTAGTGACCACTATGACTTCCTCTTCCGACTGAGACCGGGTCTCCAAGGGAACAGGCTCCGCCTCCGTATTGGCTATGCTGGTGTTTTCGTCGGCAGCTTCCTGGGTTTCTGCGGCTTCGGTTGCTACAACAACAGCTGCTGATGACCTGGTCTTGCGTCCACAGGTGGCAGGTGGTTGAGGTTTAGCTGACGCCTTTTTTGCTGTGGCTTTTCGTGGAGTCTTCTGAGCAGGGGGGGTAGAGGAGGAGGACGTGGGTGTCTCCTTGTGCTCCAGGCTAGATTTCGTAGATGGGGTATCTGGGGTACCCCTCTTGCGTTTGGACGATCGTTTTGACCTTTCCGAGGCCTTATCTTGTGTCTTGTGTGACGAAGATGAGGATGACTGCGGTGGGTTGGTGTTCTCAGCCTCATCCCCTTGCACCTCATCCACAGTAACAAACTGGTCCATGTTGAACTGGTCCAGATAGAAGGAGTTGGCTTCACCAGGGATGACGTCAGACGTAAACTCATCTCCAGCGTAGCAACTAGCTTGAGGTAAAGAGAGAGAGAAGGATGAATCAAAATAATTAATTCATCAAAATCAAATGAAATCTTCCACAAGTTCAACAGAAGTGCTGTAGTTTGAAATCAGATGTAGTTTGAAATCAGTTCTGTACTTTGAAATCAGATGTATGAGAGTTTGCTACAACAGACTGTAGCGGTTATAGATTCTGTACAGGATGTGGTATTTTAAAGAAATGTTGGCGTTTGGAAAGCATCGTCGGCTCACCGTGTCTTTAGACCTGCTCCTAGAGGAGAGGGTCGTTTTACTGCTGCTACCGAGGCTCTGTGGAACCAACAGAAACATTTCACAGGATCATTTCTCGCTCAGAAATAGAATCAAATCATAAAAAATATAGAATTGTCATTCAACATCACGCCTTGCTTTTCTTCTTCTCCTACCTTGCTCCTCTCGTCTTCTTCTTCTTCTTCTTTCCTCCCCTTCTTCCCCTTCTTCTTGGCGGGGCTGCCGTCGTGTCTGCTGCTCCTGTGGGAGCCAGAAGAGGAGCTAGAGGAGTTACCCTGTCTAGACGTCGAAGGGAGCCCTCCTCGGAAGGAGCACGGCTGCTTCTATGCCTTGAAGAGTCTCTCCTTTCTGGGGAGAGGCGCCGGCCTCTCCCTCCGGAAGCCTCGGTCTTCCCCTGGATGAATTCATTTTATTAGACATTTAAACATATAATGAGTTGCCTCAGTCATTAGAGTACAATACATACATTCAAATATTAGCAGAAGCTAACGTAACAGTATTGCTTCCATCCCTCTCCTCGCCCCTACATGGGCTCCCTCGAAGCAGCCACCCTGGACGCATCGTTTCCCATCGCTCCCCAAAAGCCGCAGCCCTTGCAGAGGGGAACAACTACTCCAAGTCTCAGAGCGAGTGACGTCACCGACTGAAACGCTATTAGCGCGCACCACCGCTAACTAGCTAGCCATTTCACACCGGTTACACTAAGGTGCAATGAATCAGACTGTCAGTGATTCAAATCTGTCAGACTGATTCAAATCTGTCAAGGTTGAAATTATATCTGTCCCTTAAATTCACATTATTATTATGATACGTACATTCTTGTGGTCTGGTTGGCCAGATCCTGAAGGTGTCTTCTTCGTGTCGGTGGTCTTCTTGTCCGGCTGTGTCTTCTTCTCTGGTCGCGGCTCCTCTTTCTTCGCCGTCTCTTTCTCCCCAGTCTTCTCTTCTGACTCAGCCGGGGTCTTTCTCTCCGCCGTCTCCCCAGCTGCAGGGCTCTCCTGGTTGGGTAGAGGCTTGGCCTGGATCCCCTCTCCCTGGTTGTGTTCCTGTTTCGCCTGTTCCTCCGCCAGTCTCCCCATACGGTGTTGGTGCACCGCTGCCTCCAGGGCCTTGAGGATCTCCTCTGTGACCGGAGGAAAGTCCTGAGGTTTGTCTTCAACATTTAACTCTACCGGGACAGGACCCGGTGTTTGTGCCGGTACCAAGGCAGCAACGGTGTCAGAGTCGACGGGATTGGCCACGTTATCAGCTCCCTCCACAGCGGAGATCAGACGAGGTTCTGTTGTGGCCACAGTCGTCACGGTTTCACTAGCCAACGCAATGACATCACTGCCCTGTTGTGGGACCGCAGCTAGAACCTGTTTGGGTCCTGCTGCAATCTCATTGGTCGAGGCAACGCCGTCGGTGCTCTGGGTTTCCATGGCGACCTCTTCCTCAGGAGCGGACACGGCGACCGTAGGTAACGAGGCGGAAACGACGACGGTCGCAGTGTCTTCCTTGTTTCCGTTTGCCTCCTCCTCAGTTTTCATCCCTCCATCCTCTTTGGGAGGATGAGCGTTCTTCTTCTTCCCATCTTTAGTCGAGGAAATCCCACCCTCTTTCCCTCCAGACTCCGCCACCGTTGCCTTTCCGTCGGAATTCATCACCACGACGTCACTTCCTGGTTGCTTGACCTCCGCGACAATGACGTCGTCACCCGGTTGCTTGGTCGCCACAGCAACAGGCTGAGAGGATGAGACTGTAGCATTGGTGCTGGTAGTAGTGGAAGTAACAGGTTTAACTGGGGTTGTGACATCTTTAGCTACAGGCTTCTTGCCTTTGATTGGTTTCTTCTTGGCTTTGGTGCTGAAATAACAAACACGTAAATTATAAAATAAGTGATGTTTACATGCCCAGATCAGTCCGAAAGGTCTCCAGAGGAACACATGGGACAGGAGTTGTTCCCTGACAAGGAAAAACAATGGACTCTAATTGTATCCTACGCCCTTAGAAAACAGGACGTTAATACAATGATTGGATTGGATGGACTGACAGATCAAATCTAGGAAGTTAATGAAAAGGATGAGTTAAGATATTTACCTGACAACAGATGTCTTCTGGGCTGGGGGCTGCGGTGCTGGTTTATCCTTGACCAGCAAGCTGAACTTCAGAGGGTTGTTCTGAACTACACTGGGGGACTTCTGGAAATGAAGACACACGGTCATCGCCACCGACGACGATTCCATCTCAAAATAGATCTGAGACAGAGAGAGAAACATATATATTAAACAAACCAATTCATCTGATTTGTTATCTGTGTCGTCTCCTGACGAATCAGAAATGTTTTAAAAAATCCCCTAGACTTAACACATTTTATAAAAATTATTATCGTTTTTTTTCAACATCAATCTACAAACGATACCCTATAATGACAAAGCAAAAAACAGATTTTTTTACAGTTGTTGCTAATTTAAATTTGTAAAATAAAGAAATATGAAATGTCACATTTACATAAGAATTCAGATCCTTTACTCAGCACTTTGTTGAAGTACCTTTGGCAGCGATTACAATCCTAGAGTCTTCTTGGGTATGAAGCTACAAGCTTGGCACACCTGTATTTTGGGGAGTTTCTCCATTTCTTCTCTGCAGATCCTCTCAAACTCTGTCTGGTTGGATGGGGAGCGTCGCTGCACAGCCATTTTCAGGTCTCTCCAGAGATGTTTGATCAGGTTCAAGTCGGGGCTCTGGCTGGTCCACTCAAGGACATTCAGAGACTTGTCCCGAAGCCACCCCTGTCTTGTCTGGCTGTGTGCTTAGAGTCTTTATCCTTTTGGAAGGTGAAACTTCGCCCCACTGTGAGGTCCTGAGCGCTCTGGAGCAGGTTTTCATCAAGGATCTCTCGGTACTTTGCTCCGTTCATCTTTGCCTCGATCCTGACTAGTCTCACAGTCCCTGCCACTTAAAAACATCCCCACAGCATGATGCTGCCACCACCATGTTTCACTGTAGGGATGGTGCCAGGTTTCCTCCAGACGTTACTCTTGGCATTAAGGACAAAGAGTTGAATATTGGTTTCATCAGACCAGAGAATCTTGTTTCTCATGGTCTGAGAGTTTTTAGGTGCCTTTTGGCAATCTCCAAGCAGGCTGCCATGTGCCTTTCATCGAGTGGATTCCGTCTGGCCACTCTACCATAAAGGCCTGATTGGTGGAGTGGGGCAGAGATGGTTGTCCTTCTGGAAGGTTCTCCCATCTCCACAGAGGAACTCTAGAGCTCTGTCAGAGTGACCATCAGGTTCTTGGTCACCTCCCGATTGCTCAGTTTGACCGGGCGACCAGCTCAAGGAAGAGTCTTGGTGGTTCCAACCTTCCATTTAAGAATTTTGTGGACCTTCAATGCTGCAGAAATGTTTTTGCTTGGTTTTTGCTCTGACATGCACTGTCAACTGTGGGACCTTATATAGACTGGTGTGTGCCTGTCCAAATCATGTCCAATCAATTTACCACAGGTGGACTATAATGGGGCGGCAGGGTAGCCTAGTGGTTAGAACTTTGGGCTAGTAACCAAAAGGTTGCAAGTTCGAATCCCTGAGCTGACAAGGTACAAATCTGTCGTTCTGTCCCTGAACAAGCTTTCTAATTCTTCTACGTGTCTTTGTGCAATAAAGCTGTTTAGCGCATATTCCAATCCAGCGTTTAACTGGCGTCCGGGCCGATGGCCGACCACGGTCTGGAATCCACTTGGACTGTAGATTGCATCCTGATGCGCTGACCACGGTCTGGAATCCACTTGGACTGTAGATTGCATCCTGATGCGCTGACCACGGTCTGGAATCCACTTGGACTGCAGATTGCATCCCGATGCGCTGACCACGGTCTGGAATCCACTTGGACTGTAGATTGCATCCCGATGCGCTGACCACGGTCTGGAATCCACTTGGACTGTAGATGGTGTCCCAATGCGCTGACCACGGTCTGGAATCCACTTGGACTGTAGATGGTGTCCCAATGCGCTGACCACGGTCTGGAATCCACTTGGACTGTAGATTGCATCCCGATGCGCTGACCACGGTCTGGAATCCACTTGGACTGTAGATTGTATCCCGATGCGCTGACCACAGTCTGGAATCCACTTGGACTGTAGATTGCATCCCGATCCGCTGACCACGGTCTGGAATCCACTTGGGACTGCAGATTGCATCCCGATGCGCTGACCACGGTCTGGAATCCACTTGGACTGCAGATTGCATCCCGATGCGCTGACCACGGTCTGGAATCCACTTGGACTGTAGATTGCATCCCGATGCGCTGACCACGGTCTGGAATCCACTTGGACTGTAGACTGCATCCTGATGCGCTGACCACGGTCTGGAATCCACTTGGACTGTAGATTGCATCCCGATGCGCTGACCACGGTCTGGAATCCACTTGGACTGCAGATTGCATCCCGATGCGCTGACCACGGTCTGGAATCCACTTGGACTGTAGATTGCATCCCGATGCGCTGACCACGGTCTGGAATCCACTTGGACTGTAGATGGTGTCCCAATGCGCTGACCACGGTCTGGAATCCACTTGGACTGTAGATGGTGTCCCAATGCGCTGACCACGGTCTGGAATCCACTTGGACTGTAGATTGCATCCCGATGCGCTGACCACGGTCTGGAATCCACTTGGACTGTAGATTGCATCCCGATGCGCTGACCACAGTCTGGAATCCACTTGGACTGTAGATTGCATCCCGATCCGCTGACCACGGTCTGGAATCCACTTGGGACTGCAGATTGCATCCCGATGCGCTGACCACGGTCTGGAATCCACTTGGACTGCAGATTGCATCCCGATGCGCTGACCACGGTCTGGAATCCACTTGGACTGTAGATTGCATCCCGATGCGCTGACCACGGTCTGGAATCCACTTGGACTGTAGACTGCATCCTGATGCGCTGACCACGGTCTGGAATCCACTTGGACTGCAGATTGCATCCTTTGGTGACTTTGATGAGTATCAAAGTAGGGCGATATGGCTTAACTATATCACGGTATAGAAAGAAAGAAGGAAGGTATTTGACGTGTATCGTACCATCTACGGTTGACCCCGTAAAACAACACATTTTCACTGCACCCATCAACGGCGTACGTGACAAAACGCTCGGTTCATTTTCCTATCTTCACCTCTGGAAGGTATTTGACGTGTATCGTACCATCTACTACATCTATCTGGATACCACCGTGGATGTATTCGGCTTTTGGGGCGTCGTTCCCAATTCCCTTTTATTGGAAGAATCCAGTCTACGAGTTATTTTACGAATCCAGTTTACGAATCCAGTTTACAAGTTATTTTACGAATCCAGTCTCTTTATGGTCTCGTCTCCTTCTGAGCTGTGTCCACTGTCCATCGTTTGTGGTACTACGTACAGCTAGCAGCCTTCTAGCCTTCTTCTGTTTGTGATAGGGGGCAGCATTTTCACTTTTGGATGAATAGCGTGCCCAGAGTAAACTGCCTCCTACTCTGTCCCAGATGCCCAGATGCTAAAATATGCATATTATTATTAGTATTGGATAGAAAACACTCTGAGGTTTCTAAAAATATTTGAATGATGTCTGTGAGTATAACAGAACTCATATGGCAGGCGAAAACCTGAGAAAAATCCAACCAGGAAGTGGGACATCTGAGGTTTGTAGTTTTTCAAAAGCTTGGCCTACTGAATACACATTGAGATATGTTATGGATTAAGTTGCACTTCCTACGGCTTCCACTAGATGTCAACCGTCTTTAGAAAACGAAAGCTCATAAGACCTCTTTGAGTCAATGGTCTGGCAGAGTGCCCCGGTCTCATGACGGGCGCTCCCGACAGAGTTACCTCTCATTCCAGTGCTTTCTGAAGACAAAGGAATTCTCCGGTTGGAGCATTATTGATGTTTCATGTTAAAAACATACTAAAGATTGATTCCATAAATCGTTTGACATGTTTCTAAAGGACTGTAACGGAACTTATCGAGTTTTTGTCTGGACGAAGCGCCTCATGAAGATGGATTACTGGGCTGAACACGCTAACAAGTGGCTATTTTGACATACAACAAATCAGTAATGTATTGTCGAACTGGGATTCCTAGGAGTGCCTTCTGATGAAGATCATCAAATGTAAGTGAATATTTATGGTGTTATTTCTAACTTTGTTGACTCCAAAATGGCGGATATTCCTCTGGCTGTTTTGGGTTCTGAGCGCCGTTCTCAGATTATGATTTTTCCGTAAATTAAAAAAAAAGAAAATCTGACACAGCGGTTGCATTAAGGAGAAGTCTATCTTTAACTCTGTGAATAACACTTGTACCTTTTATCAATGTTTATTATAAAAAACTACTGCACGTAAGGCGCCAATGTAAACTGAGAGTTTTGCATATAAATGTGCACATTATCGAACAAAACATTCATATATCGTGTAACATGGTGTCCTATGAGTGTCATCTGATGAAGATCATCAAAGGTTAGTGATTCTTTTTTGTCTATATTTCTGCTTTTTTGTGACTCCTATCTTTGGCTGGAAAAATGGCTGTGTTTTTTTGACTTGGCGGTGATCTAACGTAATCATATGTTGTGCTTTAGCTGTAAAGCATTTTTGAAATCGGACACGATGGGTCGATTAACAAGATGTGTATCTTTAATTTGGTGTTGGACTTGGCTGCAGGGGCACTATTGAGTAGCTGATGAAAGGTGCACGGAGTAAAGTAAATGGCTCCTCAGTCCCAGTTGCTAATATATACATATTAATATTAGTATTGGATAGAAAACACTCTGAAGTTTCTAAAACTGTTTGAATGATGTCTGTGAGTATAATAGAACTCATATGGCAGGCAAAAACCCGAGAAGGAATCCCAAACAGGAAGTGAGAAATCTGAGGCTGGTATATTTTCAAACCATTCCCTTTTGAAATCCCTGTTAGATATGAATGAAGATGTCAACCGTCTTTAGAAATTTGAATGAGGCTTCTGCTGTGTTGTGGGGCTGAATAAGAACAGAATGCATCAGACTACTGGCAGAGAGCCAGTTCCAGCTCACGCGCAAAGCACATGATCTCTTCCTGCGTTCCGTTCCTCCTCTAGACACAAAGGAATTCTCCGGTTGGAACTTTATTAAAAACATCCTGATGATTGATTCTGTACTTAGTTTGAAATGTTTCTTCGATCTGTAATATAACTTTTTTTTTTAAGTTTTTGTCCGAAGAAACTGTCAACCAGCTCCAGCGTTTGGATAGGGGTACCAAACGCGCTAACAAAAGTAGCTAATTGCACATAAATAATAGACATTATCGAACAAATCAAGCATTTATTGTGGACCCGGGATTCCTGGCATTCTGATGAAGATCGGGAGACTTTCTATTTATGGTTATAGTTGACTCCAACATGGCGGCTATGCGACTATTATTCTGAGCGCCGTCTCAGATTATTGCATGGTTTGCTTTTTCCGTAAAGTTTTTTTAAAATCTGACACAGCGGTTGCATTAAGGAGAGGTATAGCTATAATTCCATGTGTATAACTTGTATTATCATCTACATTTATGATGAGTATTTCTGTTGAATCGATGTGGCTATGCAAAATCACTGGATGTTTTTTGGAACTAGTGAACGTAACGCGCCAATGTAAACTCAGATGTTTTAATATAAATATGAACTTGATCAAACACAACACACATGTGTTGTGTAACATGAAGTCCTATGAGTGCCATCTGATGAAGATCAAAGGTTAGTGATTCATTTTATCTCTACTTGTGCTTTTTTTCTCTCTTTAGCTTGAAAAATTGGCTGTGTATTTCTGTGAGTTGTTGGTGACCTAACATAATCGTTTGTGTTGCTTTCCCCGTAAATCCTATTTGAAACCGGACACTGTGGTGGGTTTAACAACAAGATTACCTTGAAAACGATATAAAATACATGTATGTTTGAGGAATTTTAATTATGAGATTTCTGTTCGTATTGAATTTCGCAAGCTGCCTTTTCAGCGGAATGTTGTTGAGAATTAACAAAACCAGCATCTCTTTTGGTTCCACTAGTTAATGAAAACCAGCATCTCTTTTGGTTCCACTAGTTAATGAAAACCAGCATCTCTTTTGGTTCCACTAGTTAATGAAAACCAGCATCTCTTTTGGTTCCACTAGTTAATGAAAACCAGCATCTCTTTTGGTTCCACTAGTTAATGAAAACCAGCATCACTTTTGGTTCCACTAGTTAATGAAAACCAGCATCACTTTTGGTTCCACTAGTTAATGAAAACCAGCATCTCTTTTGGTTCCACTAGTTAATGAAAACCAGCATCACTTTTGGTTCCACTAGTTAATGAAAACCAGCATCTCTTTTGGTTCCACTAGTTAACAAAACCAGCATCACTTTTGGTTCCACTATTTAATAAAACCAGCATCACTTTTGGTTCCACTAGTTAATGAAAACCAGCATCTCTTTTGGTTCCACTAGTTAATGAAAACCAGCATCTCTTTTGGTTCCACTAGTTAATGAAAACCAGCATCACTTTTGGTTCCACTAGTTAATGAAAACCAGCATCTCTTTTGGTTCCACTAGT
This sequence comes from Oncorhynchus nerka, assembly GCF_034236695.1. Lineage (NCBI taxonomy): Eukaryota > Metazoa > Chordata > Actinopteri > Salmoniformes > Salmonidae > Oncorhynchus > Oncorhynchus nerka. The sequence continues at coordinate 8,287,391 of NC_088407.1, forward strand.
TAATGAAAACCAGCATCACTTTTGGTTCCACTAGTTAATGAAAACCAGCATCACTTTTGGTTCCACTAGTTAATGAAAACCAGCATCTCTTTTGGTTCCACTAGTTAACAAAACCAGCATCACTTTTGGTTCCACTATTTAATAAAACCAGCATCACTTTTGGTTCCACTAGTTAATGAAAACCAGCATCTCTTTTGGTTCCACTAGTTAACAAAACCAGCATCTCTTTTGGTTCCACTAGTTAATAAAACCAGCATCTCTTTTGGTTCCACTAGTTAATGAAAACCAGCATCTCTTTTGGTTCCACTAGTTAATAAAACCAGCATCTTTTTCAAGATGGTTCCACTAGTTAATAAAACCAGCATCTTTCTAAAAAATATGGTTCCACTAGTTAATAAAACCAGCATCTCTTTTATAAAAGTTCCACTAGTAATGAAAACCAGCATCTCTTTTGGTTCCACTAGTTAATGAAACCAGCATTTTTAGTTCAAGATGTGTATCTTTCATTTGCTGTATTAATGATAATGTGTGAAAGTTACATGTTACATATTTCTAAAAAATATGTTTGAATTTTCAACGTTGGAATTTTGCTTTACAGACAGAGAATAAACAGGTTATAAGAAGCAAACAATAACAAGAAGTAATTTATAAAAAGGAATTGGGTAATAATGAAAACCAGCATCTCTTTTGGGTAATTCATTCTCAATTATTAAAATACCCATCTTTCCAACCCAGGTTATAAAGGGTTATTAATTTCAAATCGGTTAAACAAACAGTTAACAGGCTACTTTCAAAAGCTGCCTAAGGCCTAAAGGTGTCTGGCCCTACCCTGTTGAAAGGACAGGTTATTAACAGGTTATAAAGGGGTTATTAACAGTTATGAACGAGGTTATAAAGGGGTTAACCTTATGGGATGCTAACAGGTTATTAACAGGGATAAAGTTATTAACAATCAAAGACGTTATTAACGTTGGATCCTGTTTACAGACAGAGGGTTAGAAAGGGGTTATTAACAGGTTATAAAGGGGTTATAACGGGGTTATTAACAGGTTATAAAGGGGTTAGAAAGGGGTTATTAACAGGTTATAAAGGGGTTATTAACAGGTTATAAAGGGGTTATTAACAGGTTATTAACAGGTTATAAAGGGGTTATTAACAGGTTATTAACAGGTTATTAACAGGGTATAAAGGGGTTATTAACAGGTTATAAAGGGGTTATTAACAGGTTATAAAGGGGTTATTAACAGGTTATAAAGGGGTTATTAACAGGTTATTAACAGGTTATAAAGGGGTTATTAACCTGTTAGTACTCTAGGGGCAGTATTTCATTTTTGGATAAAAAGACGTGCCCGTTTTAAGCGCAATATTTTGTCACGAAAAGATGCTCGAATATGCTTGGAATTGATAGTTTTGGAAAGAAGACCGTCTTACGTTTCCAGAAATGCAAAGATTTTCACTGTGAGTCCCTTAGAACAAATGCTTCGGGCAAAACCAAGATGTATGACCGACCAGGAAATGCACAGGATTTCTGAGGCTACGTTTTCCATGATCGCCTTATATGGCTGTGAATGCGACAGGAATGAACGGACTCTTTCTCTTGTTTCCCCAAGGTCTCTGCAGCATTGTGACGTATTTGTAGGCATATCATTGGAAGATTGACCATAAGAGACTACAATTGCCAAGTGTCCCTCTTGGTGTCTGCGTGGCATTCGGTGCGCAAAAATCAAGTCCCATTATTTTTCCATTCAAATCTCAGAACAAAGCAGGGTACAAGGACGGTGCTTTCAATGGAGAGAAATATGACAAACCACCTTCAGGATTGATTCAAACAACGTTTTCCATGTTTCAGTCGATATTATGGAGTTAATTCGGAAAAAAGTTTGACATGTAGGTGACTGAATTTTCGGTTAGTTTCGGTAGCCAAATGCATAGTAACAAAAGGGAACGATGTGTCCTACACAAGAATCTTTCAGGAAAAACTGGACATCTGCTATGTAACTGAGAGTCTCCTCATTGAAACATCTGAAGTTCTTCAAAGGTAAATTATTTTATTTGATTCCTTGGCTGGTTTTTGTGAATATGTTGCGTGCTAAATGCTAACGCTAATGCTAAGCTAGCTATCACCACTCTTACACAAATTAGTGATTTTCTCTGGTTCTAAAGCATATTTTGAAAATCTGAGACGACAGGATTGTTAAGAAAAGGATAAGCTTGAGAACAGGCATATTTATTTCATTTCATTTGCGATTTTTAGAAATCGCTAACGTTGCGTTATGGTAATGAGCTTGAGGCTGTAGTTACGCTACCGCATACGGGTTTGGGCGGACTATGAGGTTAACAGGTTATAAAGGGGTTATTAACAGGTTATTAACAGGTTATAAAGGGGTTATTAACAAGTTATAAAGGGGTTATTAACAGGTTATAAAGGGGTTATTAACAGGTTATAAAGGGGTTATTAACAGGTTATAAAGGGGTTATTAACAGGTTATTAAAGCAAGGTCTAATTAAGACATAAGGCCCAAGGGGGTGTGCTAGATGGCCAATATACCACAGCTAAGGGCTGTTCTTATGCTCGACGCATCGCCATACACCACAAACCCCCCGAGGTGCCTCAATGCTTTTTTAATCTGGTTACCAACGTACTTGGTTTGGGGGACAACAACGTAACCTTAATAGTTAAATCTATGAACTTACCGTAGTGGTGAGGCCCTTCAGAGTGGTGTACACACCCTCCTGAAACAGAAACAACAGACACCTATGATGACTGGACTGGGTGGGTGTGTGTGTGTGTGTGTGTGTTACCTGGAGGAGGTTTGTATCAGGGCGGGTCAGCGTGAAGGTGAGGGGAAGGTCTAGTAGTTTAGGAGGGGTCTCTGTGTAGTTGGTCAACATAGCAAAGCTCTTGTGTTCTCTCTCCATACGGATTATGGCCTGTTGGGTAAAATACATTCATTATCACGACGACAACAAACACCCACATTACAGTACTGCATCAACAACAACAGACACCCAAGTTACGGTACTGCATCAACAACAACAACAAACACCCAAGTTAAGGTACTGCATCAACAACAACAACAGACACCCAAGTTAAGGTACTGCATCAACAACAACAACCACCCAAGTTACGGTACTGCATCAACAACAACAGACACCCAAGTTAAGGTACTGCATCATCAACAACAACAGACACCCAAGTTACGGTACTGCATCAACAACAACAAACACCCACGTTACGGTACTGCATCAACAACAACAGACACCCAAGTTAAGGTACTGCATCAACAACAACAACCACCCAAGTTAAGGTACTGCATCAACAACAACAACCACCCAAGTTAAGGTACTGCATCAACAACAACAACAACCACCCAAGTTACAGTACTGCATCAACAACAACAACCACCCAAGTTAAGGTACTGCATCAACAACAACAACCACCCAAGTTACAGTACTGCATCAACAACAACAACACCCAAGTTAAGGTACTGCATCAACAACAACAACACCCAAGTTAAGGTACTGCATCAACAACAACAACAACCACCCAAGTTAAGGTACTGCATCAACAACAACAGACACCCAAATTAAGGTACTGCATCAACAACAACAGACACCCAAGTTAAGGTACTGCATCAACAACAACAACAACCACCCAAGTTAAGGTACTGCATCAACAACAACAACAACCACCCAAGTTAAGGTACTGCATCAACAACAACAACAACACCCACCCAAGTTAAGGTACTGCATCAACAACAACAACCACCCAAGTTAAGGTACTGCATCAACAACAACAACAACCACCCAAGTTAAGGTACTGCATCAACAACAACACCCACCCAAGTTAAGGTACTGCATCAACAACAACAACAACACCCACCCAAGTTAAGGTACTGCATCAACAACAACAAACACCCAAGTTAAGGTACTGCATTAACAACAACAACAACCACCCAAGTTAAGGTACTGCATCAACAACAACAACAGACACCCAAGTTAAGGTACTGCATCAACAACAACACCCACCCAAGTTAAGGTACGGCATCAACAACAACAAACACCCAAGTTAAGGTACTGCATCAACAACAACAAACACCCAAGTTAAGGTACTGCATCATCAACAACAACAGACACCCAAGTTAAGGTACTGCATCAACAACAACAGACACCCACGTTAAGGTACTGCATCAACAACAACAACAACAGACACCCAAGTTAAGGTACTTCATCAACAACAACAACAACAGACACCCAAGTTACGGTACTGCATCAACAACAACAAACACCCAAGTTAAGGTACTGCATCAACAACAACAGACACCCACGTTAAGGTACTGCATCAACAACAACAGACACCCAAGTTAAGGTACTGCATCAACAACAACAGACACCCACGTTAAGGTACTGCATCAACAACAACAGATACCCAAGTTAAGGTACTGCATCATCAACAACAACAGACACCCAAGTTAAGGTACTGCATCAACAACAACAGACACCCACGTTAAGGTACTGCATCAACAACAACACCCACCCAAGTTAAGGTACTGCATCAACAACAACAAACACCCAAGTTACGGTACTGTATCAACAACAACAACAACCACCCAAGTTAAGGTACTGCATCAACAACAACAACCACCCAAGTTAAGGTACTGCATCAACAACAACCACCCAAGTTAAGGTACTGCATCAACAACAACAACAACCACCCAAGTTAAGGTACTGCATCAACAACAACAACAACCACCCAAGTTAAGGTACTGCATCAACAACAACAACAACACCCACCCAAGTTACAGTACTGCATCAACAACAACAACCACCCAAGTTAAGGTACTGCATCAACAACAACAACCACCCAAGTTAAGGTACTGCATCAACAACAACAACAACCACCCAAGTTAAGGTACTGCATCAACAACAACACCCACCCAAGTTAAGGTACTGCATCAACAACAACAACAACACCCACCCAAGTTAAGGTACTGCATCAACAACAACAAACACCCAAGTTAAGGTACTGCATTAACAACAACAACAACCACCCAAGTTAAGGTACTGCATCAACAACAACAACAGACACCCAAGTTAAGGTACTGCATCAACAACAACAAACACCCAAGTTAAGGTACTGCATCATCAACAACAACAGACACCCAAGTTAAGGTACTGCATCAACAACAACAGACACCCACGTTAAGGTACTGCATCAACAACAACAACAACAGACACCCACGTTAAGGTACTGCATCAACAACAACAACAACAGACACCCAAGTTACGGTACTGCATCAACAACAACAAACACCCAAGTTAAGGTACTGCATCAACAACAACAAACACCCACGTTAAGGTACTGCATCAACAACAACAACAACAGACACCCACGTTAAGGTACTGCATCAACAACAACAGATACCCACGTTAAGGTACTGCATCAACAACAACAGATACCCAAGTTAAGGTACTGCATCATCAACAACAACAGACACCCAAGTTAAGGTACTGCATCAACAACAACAGATACCCAAGTTAAGGTACTGCATCAACAACAACAGATACCCAAGTTAAGGTACTGCATCATCAACAAGAACAGACACCCAAGTTAAGGTACTGCATCAACAACAACAGACACCCACGTTAAGGTACTGCATCAACAACAACAACAACAGACACCCACGTTAACTTCTTAAGGTATAAGGGGCAGCATTTTCACTTTTGGATAAATAGCGTGCCCAATTTCAACTTCCTGCTACTCATTCCAAGAATATAAAATATGCATATTATTAATATATTTATTCTGAATATAACAGAACTTATGCAGCAAAACAAAAAAAGGATTCAGATTTGTCTTTGCCAAGACAGACAGTGAGACAGAGACAGCCCATATTTATGCTTATTTATTTTATCTTGTGTCCTTTAACCATTTGTACATTGTTAAAACACTGTATATATATATATATATAATATGACATTTGTAATGTCTTTATTGTTTTGAAACTTCTGTATGTGTAATGTTTACTGTTAATTTTTATTGTTTATTTCACTTTTTACATTATCTACCTCACTTGCTTTGGCAATGTTAACACATGTTTCCCATGTTAATAAAGCCCCTTGAATTAAATTGAATTGAGAGAGAAAGAGAGACACAGACACAGAGAGACTGACAGAGACAGAGAGACAGACACACAGAGAGACAGACAGGGACAGAGACAGAGAGAGACAGACACACAGAGAGACAGACAGGGACAGAGACAGAGAGAGACAGACACACAGAGAGACAGACAGGGACAGAGACAGAGAGAGACAGACACACAGAGAGAGACAGACACACAGAGAGACACACAGGGACAGAGAGACAAACAGGGACAGAGACAGAGAGACAAACAGCCAACCTACCCATCTCTGGTTGGGCAGAATGAAACAGTTGTAGAGTCCAGGTTTATATCCGTAAGGCTTCACCAGAGCCAGAACATCTTCCTCTGTGTATCCAGTTTCTGGTAAACCTTCGATCTTCACAAACCGATTATTCGCAATGTCAGGCTAAACACGGAAAAGAGGAGAGGGAGAAAGACGGATCAGTTTGTTTCTGACCCCATAGATACAGGTTCAGAGTCACCGATAATGTGATTCATGTTTCTGACCCCATAGACCCAGGTTCAGAGTCACCGATAATGTGATTCATGTTTCTGACCCCATAGACCCAGGTTCAGAGTCACCGATAATGTGATTCATGTTTCTGACCCCATAGACCCAGGTTCAGAGTCACCGATAATTCATGTTTCTCTGTTTTTAATGTCGTGGAGCCGAAGACATATTTCCTAATTACGTTTTTTCTGATTCTAATTAAAGGGACAAATATGACTTTATTTAGGTCCATACGACTGAAAACATAAGGCACGTTTCAGATAGAGATCTGGCCCCGGTGCGTGACCTAAACACCTCCTGGGCCCTGCTCCAGTGACCTGGCATATTGCCTCGCTGAACGCGCTCTGACAAAGGCTGCTGGGACTTTGGCTAGTTTACTCCTCCTACCTGCTCGCTACAAGTCCTTAGTGTCTAGAGATCTGGAGCTCACAGACACTCCTTGGAGAGACACCAGTGCTTTTGTGTGTAAAGATTAGAGAAGAAGAAGCCCAAAACGTACCTGCTGAGGACCGAGGGGACTTTTCCCTGACTTGGTATTAGATCCACACACCTTGGGTGCGTTCTTGGTACCGGCAGTTTGCGGTTTAGTTGCGGTCGTTGAAGACTTGGTAGATGTTTTAGTTGACTTGGTGGTGCCGGTCTGGGACTGGGCTGCTGACGCTTTCCTGAGAGAGAGAGAGGGGAAAGAGAGAGAGGGAGGGGAAGAGAGAGAGGGGAAAGAGAGAGAGAGAGAAAGCGAGAGAGGAGGGGAAGAGAGAGAGAGGAGGGGTAGAGAGAGGGGAAGGGGGAAGAGAGAGAGTGAAGGGGAAGAGAGAGAGAGAGAGGAGGGGAAAGAGAGAGAGAGGAGGGGAAAGAGAGAGAGAGAGAGAGAGGAGGGGAAGAGAGAAAGAGAGGGAAGAGAGAGAGAGGGGAAGAGAGAGAGAGAGGGAGAAAGAGAGAGAGGAGGGGAAGAGAGAGAGGGGAAAGAGAGAGAGGGGAAAGAGAGAGAGAGGGAAAGAGAGAGAGAGGGGAAGAGCGGGGGGAGAGAGGGAGGGGAAGAGAGAAAGAGAGAGAGAGGAAGAGAGAGAGAGGGAGAGAGGGGGGAAGGGAGAGAGGGGGGGAAGAGAGAAAGGGGGAGAGAGGGAGGGGAAGAGAGAGGGAGGGGAAGAGAGAGAGGGGGGAAGAGAGAAAGAGAGAGAGAGAGAGGGAAGAGAGAGAGAGAGAGAGGGGGAAGAGAGAGAGAGAGAGAGGAAGAGAGAGGGGGAGGGAAGAGAGAGAGAGAGAAGAGAGAGGGGGAGAGAGGGGGAAGAGAGAAAGGGAGAGAGGAAGAGAGAGAGGGGGGGGAGAGGGGAGAGAGGGGGAAGAGAGAGAGAGAGGAGGGGAAGAGAGAGAGGGGAAAGAGAGAGGGAAAGAGAGAGAGAGGGGAAGAGCGGGGGGAGAGAGGGAGGGGAAGAGAGAAAGAGAGAGAGGAAGAGAGAGAGAGGGAGAGAGAGGGGGAAGGGAGAGAGGGGGAGGGAGGGGAAGAGAGAAAGAGAGAGAGAGGGAGGGAAGAGAGAGGGAGGGGAAGAGAGAGAGGGGGAAGAGAGAAAGAGAGAGAGAGGGAGGGGAAGAGAGAGAGAGAGAGAGAGGGGGAAGAGAGAGAGAGAGGAAGAGAGAGGGGGAGGGGAAGAGAGAGAGAGGAAGAGAGAGGGGGAGAGAGGGGGAAGAGAGAAAGAGAGAGAGGAAGAGAGAGAGGGGGAGAGGGAGAGAGGGGGAAGAGAGAGAGAGAGGAGGGGAAGAGAGAGAGAGGGAGGGAGAGAGAGAGAGGGAGGAGAGAAGAGAAGAGAGAGAGAGAGGGAGGGAAGAGAGAGAGAGAGGGAGGGGAAGAGAGAGAGAGAGAGAGGGGAAGAGAGAGAGAGAGGGAGGGGAAGAGAGAGAGAGAGAGGAGGGGAAGAGAGAGAGAGAGGGAGGGGAAGAGAGAGAGAGAGAGAGGGAGGGAAGAGAGAGAGAGAGGGAGAAAGAGAGAGAGGAGGGGAAGAGAGAGAGAGGGAAAGAGAGAGAGGGGAAAGAGAGAGAGGGAAAGAGAGAGAGAGGGGAAGAGCGGGGGGAGAGAGGGAGGGGAAGAGAGAAAGAGAGAGAGGAAGAGAGAGAGAGGGGGAAGGGAGAGAGGGGGAGAGGGAGGGGAAGAGAGAAAGAGAGAGAGAGGGAGGGGAAGAGAGAGGGAGGGGAAGAGAGAAAGAGAGAGAGAGGAGGGGAAGAGAGAGGGAGGGGAAGAGAGAGGGGGAAGAGAGAAAGAGAGGGAGGGGGGAAGAGAGAGAGAGAGAGAGGGGGAAGAGAGAGAGAGAGGAAGAGAGAGGGGGAGGGGAAGAGAGAGAGAGAGGAAGAGAGAGGGGGAGAGAGGGGGAAGAGAGAAAGAGAGAGAGGAAGAGAGAGAGGGGGGGTAGAGGGGAGAGAGGGGGAAGAGAGAGAGAGAGGAGGGGAAGAGAGAGAGGGGAAAGAGAGAGAGGGAAAGAGAGAGGGAAAGAGAGAGAGAGGGGAAGAGCGGGGGGGGAGAGAGGGAGGGGAAGAGAGAAAGAGAGAGAGGAAGAGAGAGAGAGGGAGAGAGGGGGAAGGGAGAGAGGGGGAAGAGGGGGGGAGGGAGGGGAGAGAGAAAGAGAGAGAGAGGGAGGGGAAGAGAGAGGAGGGGAAGAGAGAGAGGGGGGGGAAGAGAGAAAGAGAGAGAGGGAGGGGAAGAGAGAGAGAGAGAGAGAGGGGGAAGAGAGAGAGAGAGGAAGAGAGAGGGGGAGGGGAAGAGAGAGAGAGGAAGAGAGAGGGGGAGAGAGGGGGAAGAGAGAAAGAGAGAGAGGAAGAGAGAGAGGGGGAGAGGGGAGAGAGGGGGAAGAGAGAGAGAGGAGGGGAAGAGAGAGAGAGGGAGGGGAAGAGAGAGAGAGGGAGGGGAAGAGAGAGAGAGAGGGAGGGGAAGAGAGAGAGAGAGAGGAGGGGAGAGAGAGAGAGAGAGAGGGGAAGAGAGAGAGAGAGAGAGGGGAAGAGAGAGAGAGAGGGAGGGAAGAGAGAGAGAGAGAGGGAGGGAGAGAGAGAGAGAGAGGAGGGAAGAGAGAGAGAGAGGAGAAAGAGAGAGGAGGAGGGGAAGAGAGAGAGGGGAAAGAGAGAGAGGGGAAAGAGAGAGAGGGAAAGAGAGAGAGAGGGGAAGAGCGGGGGGAGAGAGGGAGGGGGAGAAAGAGAGAGAGGAAGAGAGAGAGAGAGGAGAGAGAGGGGGAAGGGAGAGAGGGGGAAGAGAGGGGGGAGAGGGAGGGGAAGAGAGAAAGAGAGAGAGAGGGAGGGGAAGAGAGAGGGAGGGAAGAGAGAGAGGGGGAAGAGAGAAAGAGAGAGAGAGGGAGGGGAAGAGAGAGAGAGAGGGAAGAGAGAGAGAGAGGAAGAGAGAGGGGGGGAGGGGAAGAGAGAGAGAGGAAGAGAGAGGGGGAGAGAGGGGGAAGAGAGAAAGAGAGAGAGGAAGAGAGAGAGGGGGAGAGGGAGAGAGGGGGAAGAGAGAGAGAGAGGAGGGGAAGAGAGAGAGAGGGAGGGGAAGAGAGAGAGAGAGAGGGAGGGAAGAGAGAGAGAGAGGGAGGGAAGAGAGAGAGAGAGGGAGGGGAAGAGAGAGAGAGAGAGAGGGAAGAGAGAGAGAGAGGGAGGGGAAGAGAGAGAGAGAGAGGGAGGGGAAGAGAGAGAGAGGGAGGGGAAGAGAGAGAGAGGGAGGGGAAGAGAGAGAGAGAGGGAGGGGAAGAGAGAGAGAGGGAGGGGGAGAGAGAGAGAGGGGAGATTTGTATTTTTGTACCTTAATAAATAAAATGTTGAAAAGGCCAGCGTTGACGTCCACCATGTTAGTGACGGTGCCGACTAATGAGATGATAAACTGAACAGAGAACAAAAACACATTGTATTTTATACCCATTTAATGAATGATCTCATACTGAATATATAGAGTTAATGATGTCACACTGAATATATAGAGTTAATGATGTCATAGTGAATATATAGAGTTAATGATGTCATAGTGAATATATAGAGTTAATGATGTCATAGTGAATATATAGAGTTAATGATGTCATAGTGAATATATAGAGTTAATGATGTCATACTGAATATATAGAGTTAATGATGTCATAGTGAATATATAGAGTTAATGATGTCATACTGAATATATAGAGTTAATGATGTCATAGTGAATATATAGAGTTAATGATCTCATACTGAATATATAGAGTTAATGATGTCATACTGAATATATAGAGTTAATGATGTCATAGTGAATATATAGAGTTAATGATGTCATAGTGAATATATAGAGTTAATGATGTCATACTGAATATATAGAGTTAATGATGTCATAGTGAATATATAGAGTTAATGATCTCATACTGAATATATAGAGTTAATGATGTCATACTGAATATATAGAGTTAATGATCACTGAATAATGAGTTAATGATGTCACTGAATATATAGAGTTAATGATGTCACACTGAATATATAGAGTTAATGATCTCATACTGAATATATAGAGTCCCCAAGGACAACCCCCCAAAAGAAAATGTTCAGCTTACCACTGTTTTCAATGGTTAGCCCAAGTCCTCCCAAATTGCAGTTCCTAGGCTTTCCACTAGATGTCAACAGTCTTTAGAAACAGTTTCAGGTTTGTTTTTGGAAAAATGACCCAGAAGTTGTAGTTTTTCTAGGTGGCTCCCATTTTGGCTGTTGTGTTTCCGTGGAGGAAAGCAAGTTTTTATTTATCTCCGGTAATGAACATACTATTCTCCGTCTTAAATTGTATAGTTTATTTGCGTATTAGGATACCTGAGGTTTGATTATAAACGTTGTTTGACTTGTTTGGAATAGTTTATTAGTAACGTTTGGGATTCATTTTGTATGCATTTTGATGGAGGGAAACTGGGTGGATTATTGACTGAAGCGCGCCAGCTAAACTGAGTTTTTATGGATATAAAGAGGGACATTATCGAACAACAAAAGGACCATTTGTGATGTAACTGGGACCTTTTGGAATGCCAACAGAAGAAGATCAAAGGTAAGGCATTAATTATATTTCTGATATTTGTGTCGCATCTGCCTGGTTGAAAAATGATTTTCGTATGTTTGGATGCGGGGCGCTGTCCTCAGATAATCACATGGTTTACTTTCGCCGTAAAGCCTCTTTGAAATCTGACACAGCAGCTGGTGAAACTACCCATCCCGGATCCGGAAGAATTGTCATCAACTACGCTAAATGGCATAATGCAACGGACAAAGCATCTTACTAGAAAATATTCATATTCATGAAATCACAAGTGAAATATAGTGAAACACAGTTTAGGCTTTTGTTAATCCCCCTCTCATCTCAGATTTTGAAATTATGCTTTACAGCCAAAGCAAGACAAGCGTTTGTGTAAGTTTATCGATAGCCTAGCATTATGTCCAGCTAGCAGCAGGAAGCTTGGTCACGAAAATCAGAAAAGCAATCAAATTAAATAATTTACCTTTGATGAGCTTCGGATGTTTTCACTCACGAGACTCCCAGTTAGACAGCCAATGTTCCTTTTGTTCCATAAAGATAATTTTTTATAGCCGAAACAGTTTCACGTTTTGTTGAGAAATCCACCGGAAATTGCGGTCATGACAAAAAACTCCAAATTAGATCCATAATATTGACAGAAACATGGCAAACATTGTTTATAATCAATCCTCAAGATGTTTTTCAAATATCTATTCGATAATATATCAACCGGGACATTTGATAAAATCAGTTTTTAACACGAAACATTTTGTGAACCGCTTTGTGTCGTGAATTCCGTCTCATTCCATTTTCGACGACACATTCCAGGTAAATAACCCACACAGAACGTGACTTTTCCAGTGATGTTTGGTTTCACTGCAATTAACTGGTTTGTTTGTAACACAATCAAAAAATAAAAGCTAAATCTAAGTCTAGATATACACAATTTTAGAATAAATTGATTGGGAAGGTGAGACAGATTGTTGTAGGACGATTCATTTAGCGATTGTGGAGGGACACGGGAGAGGACATCGTTTTGGACTGGTAAGTCATGTTAATGCCCTTTTTTGAAAAGAATAATATAAAATATTATTTGTGATTTTTTATTTTTAGAAGCAATATATAAACATTTAATGTCATGAAATGTGAGATGCGTGTGTCTGCCGCTCCACCCCAACCCACATGAAATAGCCTATTTGAGGCTGTTGAGGGGAGGGCAGGCCCACAACAATGGCCAAAGTGACATGGAGACAGTAGATACAGCTGGTCTGTCATAATATAATAAACACAGTAGATACAGCTGGTCTGTTGTAATGTAATGAAGACAGTAGATCTAGCTGGTCTGACATAATATAATAGAGACAGTATATCTAGCTGGTCTGTCATAATATAATAGAGACAGTAGATCTAGCTGGTCTGTCATAATATAAAAAGAGACAGTAGATCTAGCAGGTCATAATAATATATTCAACCTTGTACTCTATATATATATATATATATATATATCTGTTGATTATACCTGTTGATACAGGGCTCATATGTGAAACTATTCTAACTGAACAGTTTCTTTCACAGTGACACTGACTCTGAATGGGAGTCTTATCCGGTGTCCCAGTTAGATAGCCAATGTTCCTTTTTTCCAAAAATATAATTTTTGTAGGCGAAATAGCTCCGTTTGTTCTTCACGTTTGGCTGAGAAATCGACCGGAAATTGCAGTCACGACAACGCCGAATTAGCTCCATAATATCGACCGAAACATGGCAAACGTTGTTTATAATCAATCCTCAAGGTGTTTTTCAAATATCTATTCGATAATATATCCACCGGGACATTTGGTTTTTCAGTAGGACCGATTGGAAAAATGGCTACCTCTGTATTTTTACCGAGAATCACTCTGGGAGCATCAGGTGACCACTTGCACAATGTAGCCGCTTACGGGTATTCTTCAACATAAAGGCGTAAAACTACGTCACAATGCTGTAGACACCTTGGGGAATACGGAGAAAAGTAATCTGGTTGATAGCCCATTCACTGCTCAATAGTGACGCATCGGAACGCAGCGCTTTCATAACATGAGTCACTTCCGGGTTGGATTTTTCTCAGGCTTTCGCCTGCAATATCAGTTCTGTTATACTCACAATATTTTTACAGTTTTGAAACTTTAGAGTGTTTTCTATCCTAAGCTGTCAATTATATGCATATTCTAGCATCTTGTCCTGACAAAATATCCCGTTTACTTTGGGAACGTTATTTTTATATATTTTTTTATTTTTCCAAAAATGAAAATACTGCCCCCTAGTCACAAGAGGTTAAGAAATGAGTTACTACACGGTTGTTACCTTTCAGAAGAAGACTTCTTCATAGAGTTAACTAATGATGTCATAGTGAATATATAGAGTTAACTAATGATGTCATAGTGAATGTAGAGTTAACTAATGATGTCATAGTGAATATATAGTTAACTAATGATGGCATAGTGAATGTAGAATTAACTAATGATGGCATAGTGAATATATAGAGGTGATGTCATAGTGAATATATAGAGTTAATGATGTCATAGTGAATATATAGAGTTAACTAATTCTGTTACCTTTCAGAAGAAGACTTCTTGGTCCGGTCCAGTTCCTTTGAGTCCTCCAGCAGAGTCTCTTCCTCCATTCGTATGATAACGACCTCGCCTTTGATGGTCAGAGTCTTACAGCTAGCCAGCAGTCTGGCATCCTCCTCTTTTTCAAACATTACTGATGCCTACGGGGTGGAGAGAGAGAGAGGGGGATGGAGAGAGGAGAGAGAGAGAGAGAGAGAGGGGGAATGGAGAGAGGGAGGGGGTGGAGGGAGAGCGAGAGGGGGATGGAGAGAGGAGGAGGGTGGAGAGAGAGAGAGAGAGGAGGATGGAGAGAGAGAGAGAGAGGGGGATGGAAAGAGAGAGAGGGGGATGGAGAGAGAGAGGGGGTGGAGAGAGGGGAGGGGGTGGAGAGAGAGAGGGGGGGTGGAGAGAGGGAGGGGGAGTGGAGAGAGGGAGGATGGAGAGAGGGAGGGGGAGAGAGAGAGAGGGGGTGGAGAGAGGGGGTGGAGAGAGGGAGGGGGTGGAGAGAGGGAGAGAGAGGGGGTGGAGAGAGGGGGGTGGAGAGAGGGAGAGAGGGGGATGGAGAGAGAGAGAGAGAGGGGATGGAGAGAGGGGAGGGAGGGTGGAGAGAGAGAGAGAGAGAGGGATGGAGAGAGAGAGAGAGAGAGGGGGGATGGAGAGGAGGGAGAGAGAGAGAGAGAGAGAGAGGGTGGGGGGTGGAGGGAGAGAGAGAGAGAGAGAGAGAGAGAGGGAGGGGGATGGAGAGGGAGAGAGAGAGGAGAGAGAGAGAGAGAGGGTGGGGGGTGGAGGGGAGAGTTTCTTAGATCATTTTTAAAAATAAACAGAAACGAATATGGAGAGAGGAAGGGAGGGACCGGGCCAGAGAGGGAAAGAGAGAGGATGGAGAGAGGGAGGGACCGGGCCAGAGAGGGAAAGAGAGAGGATGGAGAGAGGGAGGGACCGGGCCAGAGAGGGAAAGAGAGAGGATGGAGAGAGGGAGGGACCGGGCCAGAGAGGGAAAGAGAGAGGATGGAGAGAGGGAGGACCGGGCCAGAGAGGGAAAGAGAGAGAGGATGGAGAGAGGAGGGACCGGGCCAGAGAGGAAAAGAGAGAGGATGGAGAGAGGGGAGGGACCGGGCCAGAGAGGGAAAGAGAGAGGATGGAGAGAGGGAGGGACCGGGCCAGAGAGGGAAAGAGAGAGGATGGAGAGAGGGAGGGACCGGGCCAGAGAGGGAAAGAGAGAGGATGGAGAGAGGGAGGACCGGGCCAGAGAGGGAAAGAGAGAGGATGGAGAGAGGGAGGGACCGGGCCAGAGAGGGAAAGAGAGAGGATGAGAGAAGAGGAGGACCGGGCCAGAGAGGGAAAGAGAGAGGATGGAGAGAGGGAGGGACCGGGCCAGAGAGGGAAAGAAAGAGGAGAGAGGGGGCCAGAGAGGGAAAGAGAGGATGGAGAGAGGGAGTGGACCGGGCCAGAGAGGGAAAGAGAGAGGATGGAGAGAGGGAGGGACCGGGCCAGAGAGGGAAAGAGAGAGATGATGGAGAGAGGGAGGACCAGGCCAGAGAGGGAAAGAGGGGATGGAGAGAGGAGGGACCGGGCCAGAGAGGAAAGAGAGAGGATGGAGAGAGGGAGGGACCGGGCCAGAGAGGGAAAGAGAGAGGATGGAGAGAGGGAGGACCGGGCCAGAGAGGGAAAGAGAGAGGATGGAGAGAGGGAGGGACCGGGCCAGAGAGGGAAAGAAGAGAGGATGGAGAGAGGGAGGGACCGGGGGCCAGAGAGGGAAAGAGAGAGGATGGAGAGAGGGAGGGACCGGGCCAGAGAGGGAAAGAGAGAGGATGGAGAGAGGGGAGGGACCGGGCCAGAGAGGGAAAGAGAGAGATGGAGAGAGGGAGGGACCGGGCCAGAGAGGGAAAGAGAGAGGATGGAGAGAGGAGGGACCGGGCCAGAGAGGGAAAGAGAGAGGATGGAGAGAGGGAGGGACCGGGCCAGAGAGGGAAAGAGAGAGAGGATGGAGAGAGGGGAGGGACCGGGGTACCAGAGAGGGAAATAGAGACTATGGAGAGAGGGAGGGACCGGGCCAGAGAGAAAGAGAGAGGATGGAGAGGAGGGAGGGCCAGGGGGAAAGAGGATGGAGAAAGGGACCCGGGCCAGAGAGGGAAATAGAGAGAAGGAGGGACCGGGCCAGAGAGGGAAAGAGAGAGATGTATTTGTGGTTGATTAGTTGTGTCTATGTAACAGTGTCCAGTTTTAATAACCTCCTTGTGGGGTAGACTGGGGGGGTCACCAACAAGGGAAGGACTAGGGGGTCACTAACAAGGAAAAGGACTGGGGGTCACCAACAAGGGGAAGGACTAGGGGGTCACCAACATAGGGGAAGGACTAGGGGGTCATCAAGAAGGGGAAGGACTAGGGAGGTTCACCAACAAGGGGAAGGACTGGGGGTCACAACAAGGGGAAGGACTGAATGGGGTCATCAACAAGGGGAAGGACTGGGAGGTCACTCAACAAGGAAAAGGACTGGGGGGTCACCAACAAGGGGAAGGACTGGGGGGTCATCAACAAGGGAAGAAGGACTGGAGGGGGTTCATCAACAAGGGGAAGGACTGGGGGGGGGGTCACCAACAAGGGGAGGACTGGGGGGGAGGGGGGGAGGACCAACAAGGGGAAGGACTGGGGGATGGGGTCACCAACAAGGGGATGGACTGGGGGGGATGGGGTCACCAACAAGGGGAAGGACTGGGGGTCACCAAGTCAAGGGGAAGGACTGGGGGGACTGGGGTCATCAACAAGGTTGAAGGACTGGGACATCATGATAAAGAGACAATAAGAGGTAATAACAGGTGAATGGGGTACTCTACATTGAAATAGAGACTATAAGGGGTCCTCTACATTGAAATAGAGACTATAAGGGGTCCTCTACATTGAAATAGAGACTATAAGGGGTAATAACAGGTGAATGGGGTACTCTACATTGAAATAGAGACTATAAGGGGTCCTCTACATTGAAATAGAGACTATAAGGGGTAATAACAGGTGGATGGGGTCCTCTACATTGAAATAGAGACTATAAGGGGTACTCTACATTGAAATAGACACAATAAGGGGTACTCTACATTGAAATAGAGACTATAAGGGGTAATAACAGGTGAATGGGGTCCTCTACATTGAAATAGAGACAATAAGAGGTACTCTACATTGAAATAGAGACAATAAGGGGTACTCTACATTGAAATAGAGACTATAAGGGGTACTCTACATTGAAATAGAGACTATAAGGGGTACTCTACATTGAAATAGAGACAATAAGGGGTAATAACAGGTGAATGGGGTCCTCTACATTGAAATAGAGACAATAAGAGGTACTCTACATTGAAATAGAGACAATAAAGGGGTACTCTACATTGAAATAGAGACAATAAGGGGTAATAACAGGTGAATGGGGTCCTCTACATTGAAATAGAGACAATAAGAGGTACTCTACATTGAAATAGAGACAATAAGGGGTACTCTACATTGAAATAGAGACTATAAGGGGTAATAACAGGTGAATGGGGTACTCTACATCTAATGTACCTGCTGTATGGACTTGAGCAGGATGATGTAGTTGATCTTTCCGAAGGGTTCTACGGCCTTCATCACCTCATCATGAGCTGTGCGCGGAGGGATATTCATCAGTTTTAACAGAGCTGAGGTCCCTGGGCCTCGTTTCTTCTTAGTTTAAAGAAAACAGGAGGAGAGAGAGAGAGAGAGAGGTACTGTTAGTGAGCTGTGTGTAGGGTATATTCTTTAGTCTTAACAGAGCTGAGGTCCCTGGGCCTCGTTTCTTCTTAGTCTAGAGAAAACAGGAGGAGAGAGAGGTATTGTTAGTGAGCTGGTAGGAAAACCCCGCCCCCCCAGGTTTGTAAAAGACCCCGCCCCAGGTAGAAAACCCCGCCCCCCAGGTAGAAAAACCCCATTCCCAGGTAGAAAAACCCCGGTTTGGGGAAGGGAAGACAATACTGGTCATTCTATGGTTTGGGGGAGGGGAGACAATACTGGTTATTCTATGGTTTGGGGGAGACAATACTGGTCATTCTATGGTTTGGGGGAGGGGAGACAATACTGGTCATTCTATGGTTTGGGGAGACAATACTGGGTTTGGGGAGAGACAATACTGGTCATTCTATGGTTTGGGGGAGACAATACTGGTCATTCTATGGTTTGGGGGACAATACTGGTCATTCTATGGTTTGGGGGAGACAATACTGGTCATTCTATGGTTTGGGGAGGTCATTCTATGGTTTGGGGGAGACAATACTGGTCATTCTATGGTTTGGGGGAGACAATACTGGTCATTCTATGGTTTGGGGGAGGGGAGACAATACTGGTCATTCTATGGTTTGGGGAAGACAATACTGGTCATTCTATGGTTTGGGGGAGGGGAGACAATACTGGTCATTCTATGGTTTGGGGGAGGGGAGACAATACTGGTCATTCTATGGTTTGGGGAAGACAATACTGGTCATTCTATGGTTTGGGGAGACAATACTGGTCATTCTATGGTTTGGGGGAGGGGAGACAATACTGGTCATCATCAGCTCTCTACTGTCCCTGCCAGTGTTCTTAACTTCTTGACGCTACCCAACCCTGTCGCGGGATCATTTTTGTCAGCAACCGCTGAATAGCAGAGCACAACAGTCAAATAATATTACAAGAAAATATTAATAAGCAAGTGAAATATTATTTATATCAGTTTTAGAAACTTTATAGGCTGTTTTCTATCCTAATCTGTCAATTATATGCATATTCTAGCATTTGGTCCTGAGAAATAGGCCGTTTACTTTGGGAACGTTATTTTTCCAAACATAAAAATAGTGCCCCCTAGCTTCGAGAGGTTTTAACAGTTTCATTTAAACGTCTGGAAGACAAAATACACACCTTGGTAGAAGTGGAGCTGGATGACTTGGAGGGAGAGGACGATTTCCTGGTTGATGACCTTCCAGATCCGAGCTTGCTTCCTGACTTGGACATTCCCGTTTCAGTTTTCCGAGAGGCACCTCCCTTCGAGGAGGAAGAGGAGGAGGCGGCGGCTCCCTTCTTCTTGGCGAGCTCTGCCAGGAGCACCGGGGCGAGGGACTGCATCATAACTTCTAGACTGGTGTTCTCCGTCAGGGAGAGGCCAGCTGGAAGGGGAGACATGGGTTAAGAGAGGACAGCTGGAAGGGGAGGGGGAGACATGGGTAACAGAGAGGCCAGCTGGAAGGGGAGACATGGGTTAGAGAGAGGCCAGCTGGAAGGGGAGACATTGGTTATAGAGAGAGGCCAGCTGGAAGGGGAAACATGGGTTAGAGAGAGGCCAGCTGGAAGGGGAGACATGGGTTACAGAGAGAGGCCAGCTGGAAGGGGAGACATGGGTTATAGAGAGAGGCCAGCTGGAAGGGGAGACATGGGTTAAGAGAGGCCAGCTGGAAGGGGAGACATGGGTTATAGAGAGAGGCCAGCTGGAAGGGGAGACATGGGTTAAGAGAGGCCAGCTGGAAGGGGAGGGGGAGACATGGGTAACAGAGAGGCCAGCTGGAAGGGGAGACATGGGTTAGAGAGAGGCCAGCTGGAAGGGGAGACATGGGTTATAGAGAGAGGCCAGCTGGAAGGGGAGACATGGGTTAGAGAGAGGCCAGCTGGAAGGGGATACATGGGTTACAGAGAGAGGCCAGCTGGAAGGGGAGACATGGGTTATAGAGAGAGGCCAGCTGAAAGGGGAGACATGGGTTAAGAGAGGCCAGCTGGAAGGGGAGACATGGGTTACAGAGAGAGACCAGCTGGAAGGGGAGACAGGGTAACAGAGAGGCCAGCTGGAAGGGGAGACATGGGTTAGAGAGAGAGGCCAGCTGGAAGGGGAGACATGGGTTAGAGAGAGAGACCAGCTGGAAGGGGAGACATGGGTAACAGAGAGGCCAGCTGGAAGGGGAGGGGGAGACATGGGTTAGAGAGAGAGACCAGCTGGAAGGGGAGACATGGGTTAGAGAGAGAGGCCAGTTGGAAGGGGAGACATGGGTTAGAGAGAGAGACTAGCTGGAAGGGGAGACATGGGTTACAGAGAGAGACCAGCTGGAAGGGGAGGGGGAGACATGGGTTAGAGAGAGGCCAGCTGGAAGGGGAGGGGGGGACATGGGTTAGAGAGAGAGGCCAGCTGGAAGGGGAGGGGGGACATGGGTTAGAGAGAGAGACCAGCTGGAAGGGGAGACATGGGTTAGAGAGAGAGGCCAGCTGGAAGGGGAGACATGGGTTAGAGAGAGGCCAGCTGGAAGGGGAGACATGGGTTATAGAGAGAGGCCAGCTGGAAGGGGAGACATGGGTTAGAGAGGAGGCCAGCTGGAAGGGGATACATGGGTTACAGAGAGAGGCCAGCTGGAAGGGACATGAGACATGGGTTATAGAGAGAGAGGCCAGCTGGAAAGGGGAGACATGGGTTAACAGAGGCCAGCTGGAAGGGGAGACATGGGTTACAGAGAGAGACCAGCTGGAAGGGGAGACATGGGTAACAGAGAGGCCAGCTGGAAGGGGAGACATGGGTTAGAGAGAGAGGCCAGCTGGAAGGGGAGACATGGGTTAGAGAGAGAGACCAGCTGGAAGGGGAGACATGGGTAACAGAGAGGCCAGCTGGAAGGGGAGGGGGAGACATGGGTTAGAGAGAGAGACCAGCTGGAAGGGGAGACATGGGTTAGAGAGAGAGGCCAGTTGGAAGGGGAGACATGGGTTAGAGAGAGAGACTAGCTGGAAGGGGAGACATGGGTTACAGAGAGAGACCAGCTGGAAGGGGAGGGGGAGACATGGGTTAGAGAGAGGCCAGCTGGAAGGGGAGGGGGACATGGGTTAGAGAGAGAGGCCAGCTGGAAGGGGAGGGGACATGGGTTAGAGAGAGGCCAGCTGGAAGGGGAGGGGTGACATGGGCTAGAGAGAGGCCAGCTGGAAGGGGAGGGGGACATGGGTTAGAGAGAGGCCAGCTGGAAGGGGAGGGGGACATGGGTAACAGAGAGGCCAGCTGGAAGGGGAGGGGGAGACATGGGTAACAGAGAGGCCAGCTGGAAGGGGAGGGGGAGACATGGGCTAGAGAGAGAGGCCAGCTGGAAGGGGAGGGGGAGACATGGGTTACAGAGAGAGACCAGCTGGAAGGGGAGACATGGGTTAGAGAGAGAGACCAGCTGGAAGGGGAGACATGGGTTAGAGAGAGAGGCCAGCTGGAAGGGGAGACATGGGTAACAGAGAGGCCAGCTGGAAGGGGAGACATGGGTAACAGAGAGGCCAGCTGGAAGGGGAGACATGGGTTAGAGAGAGAGGCCAGTAGGAAGGGGAGGGGGAGACATGGGTAACAGAGAGAGGCCAGCTGGAAGGGGAGACATGGGTTAGAGAGAGAGGCCAGCCGGAAGGGGAGACATGGGTTATAGAGAGAGTCCAGCTGGAAGGGGAGACATGGCTAACAGAGAGGCCAGCTGGAAGGGGAGACATGGGTTAGAGAGAGAGGCCAGCTGGAAGGGGAGGGGGAGACAGGTCTACTACACCTGTTGTATTCAGCATTTCACTGTAAGGTCTACTACACCTGTTGTATTCAGCATTTCACTGTAAGGTCTACTACACCTGTTGTATTCAGCATTTCCCTGTGAGGTCTAACTACACCTGTTGTATTCAGCATTTCACTGTAAGGTCTACTACACCTGTTGTATTCAGCATTTCACTGTAAGGTCTAACTACACCTGTTGTATTCAGCATTTCACTGTGAGGTCTAACTACACCTGTTGTATTCAGCATTTCACTGTAAGGTCTACTACACCTGTTGTATTCAGCATTTCACTGTAAGGTCTAACTACACCTGTTGTATTCAGCATTTCACTGTGAGATCTAACTGCACCTGTTGTATTCAGCATTTCACTGTAAGGTCTACTACACCTGTTGTATTCAGCATTTCACTGTGAGGTCTACTACACCTGTTGTATTCAGCATTTCACTGTGAGGTCTACTACACCTGTTGTATTCAGCATTTCACTGTAAGGTCTACTACACCTGTTGTATTCAGCATTTCACTGTAAGGTCTACTACACCTGTTGTATTCAGCATTTCACTGTGAGGTCTACTACACCTGTTGTATTCAGCATTTCACTGTGAGGTCTACTACACCTGTTGTATTCAGCATTTCCCTGTAAGGTCTACTACACCTGTTGTATTCAGCATTTCACTGTAAGGTCTACTACACCTGTTGTATTCAGCATTTCACTGTAAGGTCTACTACACCTGTTGTATTCAGCATTTCACTGTGAGGTCTACTACACCTGTTGTATTCAGCATTTCACTGTGAGGTCTGCTACACCTGTTGTATTCAGCATTTCACTGTGAGGTCTGTTGTATTCAGCATTTCACTGTGAGGTCTACTACACCTGTTGTATTCAGCATTTCACTGTGAGGTCTACTACACCTGTTGTATTCAGCATTTCACTGTGAGGTCTACTACACCTGTTGTATTCAGCATTTCCCTGTAAGGTCTACTACACCTGTTGTATTCAGCATTTCACTGTAAGGTCTACTACACCTGCTGTATTCAGCATTTCACTGTGAGGTCTACTACACCTGTTGTATTCAGCATTTCACTGTGAGGTCTGCTACACCTGTTGTATTCAGCATTTCACTGTGAGGTCTGTTGTATTCAGCATTTCACTGTGAGGTCTACTACACCTGTTGTATTCAGCATTTCACTGTGAGGTCTACTACACCTGTTGTATTCAGCATTTCACTGTGAGGTCTACTACACCTGTTGTATTCAGCTGTCGGCACATGTGACTAATAACATTTGATTTGAGGGTTGGACAGACACTTCAAAACATTATTATTATGTATTTTTCTGTCTGTCTCCCCATTTCTAAACATGTAATTCTCTGGTCTGTCTCCCCATTTCTAAACATGTAATTCTCTGGTCTGTCTCCCCATTTCTAAACATGTAATTCTCTGGTCTGTCTCCCCATTTCTAAACATGTTATTCTCTGGTCTGTCTCCCCATTTCTAAACATGTTATTCTCTGGTCTGTCTCCCCATTTCTAAACATGTAATTCTCTGGTCTGTCTCCCCATTTCTAAACATGTAATTCTCTGGTCTGTCTCCCCATTTCTAAACATGTTATTCTATGCGTTTCTATGGGCGATAGTCGTAAAGGCCAAATTATATTTGATCAAATCATTTTGACAATATTTGAGGGATACCTTACAGAGGTCCTGAAATGTCCAATCCAATAACTGAAATGATCCACGGTACGACCGTCCTAAAACAACTACCCCCAAATGTGTCGTAATTCCCCGTTAAGCACCGTCCTTGTAGTACCGTGTGTCTTCACCTCAATTACACCCTGTAAAGTCTACTTCTCTGAGCGATTCAAGATTCGATTCTGCTGAGAAAATCGACTCCCTTAAAAGGACTTCCCTGCTGTCGTCTGCCTTTTCTCCAACTGTTAACGAAGACGACGGTGGTGGAGAGTCGACTCCAAAAGAATCGATTCCCTTTGTAGCCACCAGACAAACAGTCAGAACTCCCATTTCTGAGTGATTCAAGATTCGATTCTGCTGAGAAAATCGACTCCCTTAAAGATTCAGATTTCATTCATTTTTTGGAACTGAGGAGACTGATTAGTATAGGCAGGTCAGTCACCAGACAGTCAGACAGACAGAACCGTGCACTAGGTCTATCTGTCAGTATAGGCAGGTCAGTCACCAGACAGAACCGGGCACTAGGTCTATCTATCAGTATATGCAGGTCAGCCACCAGACAGAACCGGGCACTAGGTCTATCTATCAGTATAGGCAGGTCAGACACCAGACAGAACCGGGCACTAGGTCTATCTATCAGTATAGGCAGGTCAGCCACCAGACAGAACCGTGCACTAGGTCTATCTATCAGTATAGGCAGGTCAGCCACCAGACAGACAGACAGACAGACAGACAGACAGAACCGTGCACTAGGTCTATCTATGAGTATAGGCAGGTCAGCCACCAGACAGAACCGTGCACTAGGTCTATCTATCAGTATAGGCAGGTCAGTCACCAGACAGACAGACAGAACCGTGCACTAGGTATATCTATCAGTATAGGCAGGTCAGCCACCAGACAGAACCGTGCACTAGGTCTATCTTTGAGTATAGGCAGGTCAGCCACCAGACAGAACGGTGCACTAGGTCTATCTATCAGTATAGGCAGGTCAGCCACCAGACAGAACCGTGCACTAGGTCTATCTATCAGTATAGGCAGGTCAGTCACCAGACAGAACCGTGCACTAGGTCTATCTATCAGTATAGGCAGGTCAGCCACCAGACAGAACCGGGCACTAGGTCTATCTATCAGTATAGGCAGGTCAGCCACCAGACAGAACCGGGCACTAGGTCTATCTATCAGTATAGGCAGGTCAGCCACCAGACAGAACCGGGCACTAGGTCTATCTATCAGTATAGGCAGGTCAGCCACCAGACAGAACCGGGCACTAGGTCTATCTATCAGTATAGGCAGGTCAGCCACCAGACAGAACCGTGCACTAGGTCTATCTATGAGTATAGGCAGGTCAGCCACCAGACAGAACCGTGCACTAGGTCTATCTATCAGTATAGGCAGGTCAGCCACCAGACAGAACCGGGCACTAGGTCTATCTATCAGTATAGGCAGGTCAGCCACCAGACAGACAGAACCGTGCACTAGGTCTATCTATCAGTATAGGCAGGTCAGCCACCAGACAGACAGAACCGTGCACTAGGTCTATCTATCAGTATAGGCAGGTCAGCCACCAGACAGACAGAACCGTGCACTAGGTCTATCTATCAGTATAGGCAGGTCAGTGACCAGACAGACAGAACCGTGCACTAGGTCTATCTATGAGTATAGGCAGGTCAGCCACCAGACAAACAAACAGACAGAACCGTGCACTAGGTCTATCTATCAGTATAGGCAGGTCAGTCACCAGATAGTCAGACAGACAGAACCGTGCACTAGGTCTATCTATCAGTATAGGCAGGTCAGCCACCAGACAGAACCGTGCACTAGGTCTATATATCAGTATAGGCAGGTCAGCCACCAGACAGACAGTCAGAACCGTGCACTAGGTCTATCTATCTATCAGTATAGGCAGGTCAGCCACCAGACAGAACCGTGCACTAGGTCTATCTATCAGTATAGGCAGGTCAGTGACCAGACAGACAGAACCGTGCACTAGGTCTATCTATGAGTATAGGCAGGTCAGCCACCAGACAAACCGTCAGAACCGTGCACTAGGTCTATATATCAGTATAGGCAGGTCAGTCACCAGATAGTCAGACAGACAGAATCGTGCACTAGGTCTATCTATCAGTATAGGCAGGTCAGCCACCAGACAGAACCGTGCACTAGGTCTATCTATCAGTATAGGCAGGTCAGACACCAGACAGACAGAACCGTGCACTAGGTCTATATATCAGTATAGGCAGGTCAGCCACCAGACAAACAGTCAGAACCGTGCACTAGGTCTATATATCAGTATAGGCAGGTCAGCCACCAGACAAACAGTCAGAACCGTGCACTAGGTCTATCTATCAGTATAGGCAGGTCAGTCACCAGACAGAACCGTGCACTAGGTCTATCTATCAGTATAGGCAGGTCAGCCACCAGTCAGAACCGTGCACTAGGTCTATCTATCAGTTTAGGCAGGTCAGCCACCAGACAGACAGTCAGAACCGTGCACTAGGTCTATCTATCAGTATAGGCAGGTCAGCCACCAGACAGAACCGGGCACTAGGTCTATCTATCAGTATAGGCAGGTCAGTCACCAGACAGACAGAACCGTGCACTAGGTCTATCTATCAGTATAGGCAGGTCAGCCACCAGACAGAACCGTGTACTAGGTCTATATATCAGTATAGGCAGGTCAGTCACCAGACAGACAGACAGAACCGTGCACTAGGTCTATCTATCAGTATATGCAGGTCAGCCACCAGACAGAACCGTGCACTAGGTCTATCTATCAGTATAGGCAGGTCAGACACCAGACAGACAGAACCGTGCACTAGGTCTATCTATCAGTATAGGCAGGTCAGCCACCAGACAGAACCGGGCACTAGGTCTATCTATCAGTATAGGCAGGTCAGCCACCAGACAGATCCGGGCACTAGGTCTATCTATCAGTATAGGCAGGTCAGCCACCAGACAGAACCGGGCACTAGGTCTATCTATCAGTATAGGCAGGTCAGCCACCAGACAGAACCGTGCACTAGGTCTATCTATGAGTATAGGCAGGTCAGCCACCAGACAGAACCGGGCACTAGGTCTATCTATCAGTATAGGCAGGTCAGCCACCAGACAGAACCGGGCACTAGGTCTATCTATCAGTATAGGCAGGTCAGTCACCAGACAGACAGAACCGTGCACTAGGTCTATCTATCAGTATAGGCAGGTCAGCCACCAGACAGAACCGTGTACTAGGTCTATATATCAGTATAGGCATGTCAGTCACCAGACAGACAGACAGAACCGTGCACTAGGTCTATCTATCAGTATATGCAGGTCAGCCACCAGACAGAACCGTGCACTAGGTCTATCTATCAGTATAGGCAGGTCAGACACCAGACAGAACCGGGCACTAGGTCTATCTATCAGTATAGGCAGGTCAGCCACCAGACAGAACCGGGCACTAGGTCTATCTATCAGTATAGGCAGGTCAGCCACCAGACAGATCCGGGCACTAGGTCTATCTATCAGTATAGGCAGGTCAGCCACCAGACAGAACCGGGCACTAGGTCTATCTATCAGTATAGGCAGGTCAGCCACCAGACAGAACCGTGCACTAGGTCTATCTATGTAGTAGCCACCAGACAGAACCGTACTAGGCAGGTCAGCCACCAGACAGAACCGTGCACTAGGTCTATCTATCAGTATAGGCAGGTCAGCCACCAGACAGAACCGGGCACTAGGTCTATCTATCAGTATAGGCAGGTCAGCCACCAGACAGACAGAACCGTGCACTAGGTCTATCTATCAGTATAGGCAGGTCAGCCACCAGACAGACAAAACCGTGCACTAGGTCTATCTATCAGTATAGGCAGGTCAGCCACCAGACAGAACCGTGCACTAGGTCTATCTATCAGTATAGGCAGGTCAGTGACCAGACAGACAGAACCGTGCACTAGGTCTATCTATGAGTATAGGCAGGTCAGCCACCAGACAAACAGACAGACAGAACCGTGCACTAGGTCTATCTATCAGTATAGGCAGGTCAGTCACCAGATAGTCAGACAGACAGAACCGTGCACTAGGTCTATCTATCAGTATAGGCAGGTCAGCCACCAGACAGAACCGTGCACTAGGTCTATATATCAGTATAGGCAGGTCAGCCACCAGACAGACAGTCAGAACCGTGCACTAGGTCTATCTATCAGTATAGGCAGGTCAGCCACCAGACAGAACCGTCCACTAGGTCTATCTATCAGTATAGGCAGGTCAGTGACCAGACAGACAGAACCGTGCACTAGGTCTATCTATGAGTATAGGCAGGTCAGCCACCAGACAAACAGTCAGAACCGTGCACTAGGTCTATATATCAGTATAGGCAGGTCAGTCACCAGATAGTCAGACAGACAGAACCGTGCACTAGGTCTATCTATCAGTATAGGCAGGTCAGCCACCAGACAGAACCGTGCACTAGGTCTATCTATCAGTATAGGCAGGTCAGACACCAGACAGACAGAACCGTGCACTAGGTCTATATATCAGTATAGGCAGGTCAGCCACCAGACAAACAGTCAGAACCGTGCACTAGGTCTATATATCAGTATAGGCAGGTCAGCCACCAGACAAACAGTCAGAACCGTGCACTAGGTCTATCTATCAGTATAGGCAGGTCAGTCACCAGACAGAACCGTGCACTAGGTCTATCTATCAGTATAGGCAGGTCAGCCACCAGTCAGAACCGTGCACTAGGTCTATCTATCAGTTTAGGCAGGTCAGCCACCAGACAGACAGTCAGAACCGTGCACTAGGTCTATCTATCAGTATGGGCAGGTCAGCCACCAGACAGACAGACAGAACCGTGTACTAGGTCTATCTATCAGTATAGGCAGGTCAGTCACCAGACAGTCAGAACCGTGCACTAGGTCTATCTATCAGTATAGGCAGGTCAGCCACCAGACAGACAGTCAGAACCGTGCACTAGGTCAATCTATCAGTATGGGCAGGTCAGCCACCAGACAGACAGACAGAACCGTGCACTAGGTCTATCTATCAGTATAGGCAGGTCAGCCACCAGACAGACAGACAGACAGAACCGTGCACTAGGTCTATCTATCAGTATAGGCAGGTCAGTCACCAGACAGACAGAACCGTGCACTAGGTCTATCTATCAGTATAGTCAGGTCAGTCACCAGACAGAACGGGCACTAGGTCTATCTGTCAGTATAGGCAGGTCAGCCACCAGACAGACAGTCAGAACCGTGCACTAGGTATATCTATCAGTATAGGCAGGTCAGCCACCAGACAGACAGTCAGAACTGTGCACTAGGTCTATCTATCAGTATAGGCAGGTCAGCCACCAGACAGATCAGTGCACTAGGTCTATATATCAGTATAGGCAGGTCAGCCACCAGACAAACAGTCAGAACCGTGCACTAGGTCTATATATCAGTATAGGCAGGTCAGCCACCAGACAAACAGTCAGAACCGTGCACTAGGTCTATCTATCAGTATAGGCAGGTCAGTCACCAGACAGAACCGTGCACTAGGTCTATCTATCAGTATAGGCAGGTCAGCCACCAGTCAGAACCGTGCACTAGGTCTATCTATCAGTTTAGGCAGGTCAGCCACCAGACAGACAGTCAGAACCGTGCACTAGGTCTATCTATCAGTATGGGCAGGTCAGCCACCAGACAGACAGACAGAACCGTGCACTAGGTCTATCTATCAGTATAGGTAGGTCAGTCACCAGACAGTCAGAACCGTGCACTAGGTCTATCTATCAGTATAGGCAGGTCAGCCACCAGACAGACAGTCAGAACCGTGCACTAGGTCTATCTATCAGTATGGGCAGGTCAGCCACCAGACAGACAGACAGAACCGTGCACTAGGTCTATCTATCAGTATAGGCAGGTCAGCCACCAGACAGACAGACAGACAGAACCGTGCACTAGGTCTATCTATCAGTATAGGCAGGTCAGTCACCAGACAGACAGAACCGTGCACTAGGTCTATCTATCAGTATAGTCAGGTCAGTCACCAGACAGACAGAACCGTGCACTAGGTCTATCTATCAGTATAGGCAGGTCAGCCACCAGACAGAGCCGTGTACTAGGTCTATCTATCAGTATAGGCAGGTCAGCCACCAGACAGAACCGTGCACTAGGTCTATCTATCAGTATAGGCAGGTCAGACACCAGACAGAACCGGGCACTAGGTCTATCTATCAGTATAGGCAGGTCAGCCACCAGACAGACAGAACCGTGCACTAGGTCTATCTATCAGTATAGGCAGGTCAGCCACCAGACAGAACCGTGCACTAGGTCTATCTATCAGTATAGGCAGGTCAGTCACCAGACAGACAGACAGAACCGTGGACTAGATCTATCTATCAGTATAGGCAGGTCAGCCACCAGACAAACAGTCAGAACCGTGCACTAGGTCTATATATCAGTATAGGCAGGTCAGTCACCAGATAGTCAGACAGACAGAACCGTGCACTAGGTCTATCTATCAGTATAGGCAGGTCAGCCACCAGACAGACAGACAGAACCGTGCACTAGGTCTATCTATCAGTATAGGCAGGTCAGCCACCAGACAGAACGGGCACTAGGTCTATCTGTCAGTATAGGCAGGTCAGCCACCAGACAGACAGTCAGAACCGTGCACTAGGTATATCTATCAGTATAGGCAGGTCAGCCACCAGACAGACAGTCAGAACTGTGCACTAGGTCTATCTATCACTATAGGCAGGTCAGCCACCAGACAGAACCATGCACTAGGTCTATCTATCAGTATAGGCAGGTCAGCCACCAGACAGACAGTCAGAACCGTGCACTAGGTCTATCTATCAGTATAGGCAGGTCAGCCACCAGACAGTCAGGACCGTGCACTAGGTCTATCTATCAGTATAGGCAGGTCAGCCACAAGACAGAACCGTGCACTAGGTCTATCTATCAGTATAGGCAGGTCAGCCACCAGACAGACAGTCAGAACCGTGTACTAGGTCTATCTATCAGTATAGGCAGGTCAGACACCAGACAGACAGACAGAACCGTGCACTAGGTCTATCTATCAGTATAGGCAGGTCAGTCACCAGACAGAACCGTGCACTAGGTCTATCTATCAGTATAGGCAGGTCAGCCACCAGTCAGAACCGTGCACTAGGTCTATCTATCAGTTTAGGCAGGTCAGCCACCAGACAGACAGTCAGAACCGTGCACTAGGTCTATCTATCAGTATGGGCAGGTCAGCCACCAGACAGACAGACAGAACCGTGCACTAGGTCTATCTATCAGTATAGGCAGGTCAGCCACCAGACAGACAGACAGACAGAACCGTGCACTAGGTCTATCTATCAGTATAGGCAGGTCAGTCACCAGACAGACAGAACCGTGCACTAGGTCTATCTATCAGTATAGTCAGGTCAGTCACCAGACAGACAGAACCGTGCACTAGGTCTATCTATCAGTATAGGCAGGTCAGCCACCAGACAGAGCTGTGTACTAGGTCTATCTATCAGTATAGGCAGGTCAGCCACCAGACAGAACCGTGCACTAGGTCTATCTATCAGTATAGGCAGGTCAGACACCAGACAGAACCGGGCACTAGGTCTATCTATCAGTATAGGCAGGTCAGCCACCAGACAGACAGAACCGTGCACTAGGTCTATCTATCAGTATAGGCAGGTCAGCCACCAGACAGAACCGTGCACTAGGTCTATCTATCAGTATAGGCAGGTCAGTCACCAGACAGACAGACAGAACCGTGCACTAGATCTATCTATCAGTATAGGCAGGTCAGCCACCAGACAAACAGTCAGAACCGTGCACTAGGTCTATATATCAGTATAGGCAGGTCAGTCACCAGATAGTCAGACAGACAGAACCGTGCACTAGGTCTATCTATCAGTATAGGCAGGTCAGCCACCAGACAGACAGACAGAACCGTGCACTAGGTCTATCTATCAGTATAGGCAGGTCAGCCACCAGACAGAACGGGCACTAGGTCTATCTGTCAGTATAGGCAGGTCAGCCACCAGACAGACAGTCAGAACCGTGCACTAGGTATATCTATCAGTATAGGCAGGTCAGCCACCAGACAGACAGTCGGAACTGTGCACTAGGTCTATCTATCAGTATAGGCAGGTCAGCCACCAGACAGAACCATGCACTAGGTCTATCTATCAGTATAGGCAGGTCAGCCACCAGACAGACAGTCAAAACCGTGCACTAGGTCTATCTATCAGTATAGGCAGGTCAGCCACCAGACAGTCAGGACCGTGCACTAGGTCTATCTATCAGTATAGGCAGGTCAGCCACAAGACAGAACCGTGCACTAGGTCTATCTATCAGTATAGGCAGGTCAGCCACCAGACAGACAGTCAGAACCGTGTACTAGGTCTATCTATCAGTATAGGCAGGTCAGACACCAGACAGACAGACCCGTGCACTAGGTCTATCTATCAGTATAGGCAGGTCAGTCACCAGACAGAACCGTGCACTAGGTCTATCTATCAATTTGTAAGTCGCTCTGGATAAGAGCGTCTGCTAAATGACTTAAATGTAAATGTATCAGTATAGGCAGGTCAGCCACCAGTCAGAACCGTGCACTAGGTCTATCTATCAGTATAGGCAGGTCAGCCACCAGACAGACAGTCAGAACCGTGCACTAGGTCTATATATCAGTATGGGCAGGTCAGCCACCAGACAGACAGACAGAACCGTGCACTAGGTCTATCTATCAGTATAGGCAGGTCAGTCACCAGACAGTCAGAACCGTGCACTAGGTCTATCTATCAGTATAGGCAGGTCAGCCACCAGACAGACAGAACACACAGTACAGAACCAGACAGAACCGTGTACTAGGTCTATCTATCAGTATAGGCAGGTCAGCCACCAGACAGAACCGTGCACTAGGTCTATCTATCAGTATAGGCAGGTCAGACACCAGACAGAACCGGGCACTAGGTCTATCTATCAGTATAGGCAGGTCAGCCACCAGACAGACAGAACCGTGCACTAGGTCTATCTATCAGTATAGGCTGGTCAGTCACCAGACAGACAGAACCGTGCACTAGGTCTATCTATCAGTATAGGCAGGTCAGACACCAGACAGAACCGTGCACTAGGTCTATCTATCAGTATAGGCAGGTCAGACACCAGACAGAACCGGGCACTAGGTCTATCTATCAGTATAGGCAGGTCAGCCACCAGACAGACAGACAGAACTGTGTACTAGGTCTATCTATCAGTATAGGCAGGTCAGCCACCAGACAGACCGACAGAACTGTGTACTAGGTCTATCTATCAGTATAGGCAGGTCAGACACCAGACAGAACAGTGCACTAGGTCTATCTATCAGTATAGGCAGGTCAGACACCAGACAGAACCGTGCACTAGGTCTATCTATCAGTATAGGCAGGTCAGTCACCAGACAGAACCGTGCACTAGGTCTATCTATCAGTATAGGCAGGTCAGACACCAGACAGAACCGTGCACTAGGTCTATCTATCAGTATAGGCAGGTCAGACACCAGACAGAACCGTGCACTAGGTCTATCTATCAGTATAGGCAGGTCAGCCACCAGACAGACAGACAGACAGAACCGTGTACTAGGTCTATCTATCAGTATAGGCAGGTCAGACACCAGACAGAACCGTGCACTAGGTCTATCTATCAGTATAGGCAGGTCAGTCACCAGACAGAACCGTGCACTAGGTCTATCTATCAGTATAGGCAGGTCAGTCACCAGACAGACAGAACCGTGCACTAGGTCTATCTATGAGTATAGGCAGGTCAGCCACCAGACAGAACCGTGCACTGGTGTGTGTGTGTGTCTCACCAGATGACTCCAGTGTGTGTGTGCCTCACCAGATGACTCCAGTGTGTGTGTATGTGTGTGTCTCACCAGATGACTCCAGTGTGTGTGTGTGTGTCTCAGCAGATGACTCCAGTGTGTGTGTATGTGTGTGTCTCACCAGATGACTCCAGTAGTTTCTTGGCCAGTCTCTCAGCACTGTTAGACTTCGGCAGGCTGCTCCTCCTCGTCGTCTCCCGACATTCCCTCGCTCTCTCCCGCTCATAGCTCCTCGAGCGCGACCTGGTTGAAGGAGTAGGAATATTCATATTAACATAACATATTAACTCATTCAAAAGAGGAATATTCATACATATTAACTCATTTAAAATAAGAATATTTATTACTCATTAAAGAGAGGAATATTCATACATGTTAACTCATTAAAGAGAGGAATATTCATACATGTTAACTCATTAAAGAGAGGAATATTCATACATATTAACTCATTAAAGAGAGGAATATTCATACATGTTAACTCATTTAAAAGTCTGTTATCTTACCTCCGGGATGAAGAGGCTGTCTGAGGTCGACGTTCCTGATCCCGGTGGGAAGACGACGAGGCCGGAGGGTCACGTTCTCTCTCCCTGCCCCGAAGTGAACCCGGAGACCGGGAACGCCGGGTGGTGGTGTTGTGTCGACGTTCGCGGGATCGTTCCCTGGATCGAGGTCGGCGAGTAGAGGAGGAAGGGGTGTGGTAGGAGAAGGGGCGAGGAGGAGGAGAAGGAGAGCGAGACCAGGATGAAGAACGGGAGGCGGAGCGTGTTCTCCGACGGCGCTTGGAGGACAACTGGATGCTTTCATTTCTACTAGGAGCAGGGGAGGAAAGGGGAGAAAGAGGGGGAGGAAAGAGGAGAGAGGGGGAGGAAAGGGAGAAAGAGGGGGAGGAAAGGGGAGAGAGGGGGAGGAAAGTGGAGAAAGAGGGGGAGGAAAGGAGAGAGAGGAAAGGAGAGAGAGGGGGGGGAGGAAGAGAGAGAGAGGGGGAGGAAAGGAGAGGGGGGGAGAGAGAGGGAGGAAAGGAGAGAGAGGAAAGGAGAGAGAGGGAGGAAAGGAGAGAGAGGGGAGGAAAGGAGAGAGAGGGGGAGGAAAGGAGAGAGAGGGGGAGGAAAGGAGAGAGAGGGGGGGAGAGAGAGGTAGGAAAGGAGAGAGAGGAAAGGAGAGAGAGGGAGGAAAGGAGAGAGAGGGGGAGGAAAGGGGAGAGAAAGAGAGAGAGGAAAGGGGAGAGAGGAGGAGGGTGAGAGAAGGAAGAGGTGGTCAGGCTGATGAAGTTATTCTGGTTGGTAACATAAAGGATGAAAAGAGGAGTGTTTATATACTTCCAGACTTATATACTTTAAGACTCAACTTGCTAAAGCATTCAGTCAGCAGTGACCTAAATCGAAGGGACATTTAATGACCTTCTATTATAGAGCACAGTACAGGTCGGAGACTCACCGTGATACAGCGACAGTTTCCACGTTCCAGTCGGGATACCTGGAAGGAGGAAATGGATCAGGTGACTGGCACAAGCTACAACGTGAGGTCATCAGTGGACGTAGATTTCAATTCCTATTTCCGCGATTTTCCTCTCATCCAAATCTCCGCTCATTATTCTCAACTGTATTGGAAAAGATATCAACGCCCTCCCCACTCAAGACTTTTTCCTCCAGTGGGTTTTTTGAGGAGGAGATGAGGGGAGAGGAATTGAGGGTGCTGAGAAAAGAGAGAAAGGGAGAAGTGAAATATAAACGAGAGAGAAGACTCACGATGTCCCGAGTAGACGGCAATTCTCAACGTGGAGACCGGTGTTTTGATGCTCGATCCAGTTCTGTTGATCAAAACAGCAAACAGAGACAATCAGTCTAGGTCTTCATCATCATCCTCCTCCTCCTCACCTCTCAACATCACCAATAACCCCCAAACTCCTCTAAATCAAGCACTTTCAATACAATTTGTTTGGTTTTTTCTCAACAGAGTCCAATTTCCTTCTGCTTTCATAGCAGGAGTTGATTTATACAATGTTGGGAAAAAAATAACATGGTAAAAATAGGCTCTCTGTTCTACCAAGAAAAAGATTAACGACAAAAGT
Organism: Oncorhynchus nerka; assembly: GCF_034236695.1. Classification (NCBI taxonomy): domain Eukaryota; kingdom Metazoa; phylum Chordata; class Actinopteri; order Salmoniformes; family Salmonidae; genus Oncorhynchus; species Oncorhynchus nerka. The sequence continues at coordinate 8,322,713 of NC_088407.1, forward strand.
CTGATGCTGGAGAAAAACAAAATGGCAGCATCTGGAATCTTCCGGGGTCTTCTCTGGAACGGATCCTCTCAGCAGTCTCTCAGCAGCCATCTTCTTCCCAAAAAAACACTGTACTTCCCAAAGTGACTAAATCAATTGTATATTTAAAGAAAATTAGAAGGTAGTAAGTAGTGTGTTGTGTCACTGGTTTAAACACAAGGGTATAAAACAATGATATCAGGGTTTGAGTAAAAAAAACATTAAGATTAAATAGTCCATTAATTCACAACGGTCGACGTCTAGAGATGGAGCCTAAACTTCCTGGTTTCTGGACAGCACTGTGACATCAGCTGATTAATGAAGGGCTTTATCAATACATTTGATTGATTGATTGATTGGTTGTTCTCTGGCAGCTTCTCATCTTGTCGTTGGTTGTATCGTCTTCGAGCACTCGTCCTCCTCAAGACAAATCACGGTCATCGAAAGTCACAAATAAAACTGCATTTTATAACGGAATGTCTTAATTTAATCTTTACACATAAATAAAATTACAATATTTCAAGGAGGTTTAAAAAAATAAAAAAATAAAAAAACATCTAATTTTTAAAAAAAAATATCTCATGACAATTTTCAATAACAATGTTGAATTCAGTCCAGGATTCGATGTCTTTTCCCCGAGGAGAAAACATTATATATTATTATATATTATACAAAAAAAAAAGCTTTTCTGTTTTATTTAAAAATTGTCATCCATTTTAGAACACAAACAAAAAAATACGCTTTTCTCTTTTATTTAATGATTTTCATTTTTAGAAGGTCTCAACTCACCGTGAAATACATGACACAATCGCACAGCTAGACTGAAGTGTTTGAATAAACAAAAATGGATTCAACAAGAAGAAGGTCTCAACTCACCGTGAAATACATGACACAATCGCACAGCTAGACTGAAGTGTTTGAATAAACAAAAATGGATTCAACAAGAAGCAAAAGTCTTGAGTTACAACATGAGGTTCAACAATATATATATTTCTTTTTTTAAAGGCACACAATCAGTCTGGAGAGGTTCAGAACTGGGTTCAAATACTATTTGAGATTTCAAATACTTTATATGTACTTGATTGAACCCCAGAAACTGAAACAGCTGGAGGCGTTTCTGGAGGGCTAAAACGCCTGGTCTATTATCCGGGACTGAAACAGACATGGGATACCAGGTAGAAACATAAACATAAAAATAGTATTTTGGCCTTCCAGGAAAGAAAACTCAACCAGTGCTCAAAGTATAACAAAGTATAACAATCTCAAACAGTATTTAGAATCCAGGTCAAGACAGAAATGGCAAAAAAACTCACCTTTAGATGGGCACATTCTATGTTACAGAGAGAACAGGTATGAGGAAAGAATCTTGGAGAAGCTGCGGAGTAATCGCTCATCATGGTCGGGGTCGGTAACCTCTTCGTCATCATCATCATCTGGGGAGGTAGGTTCATCTGCTGGTGCATGGAAGGCATCGGACCAATCCGGGGCGGAGGAAAAGTCACCGGGACATGACCAGGAGGTGGGATTGACGGGTTCATGATGGGGAATATGGAAGGCCAAATGGGGGGTGTCGTGGCAGGAGGAACCCCGACCGGGACACCTCCAACCCTGAGTCCTGGAATTCCGACCCCAGCTCCACCACCAAGAACCACCAGGCCGGACCGGGGCTGAGCGTGGCCCCGAGTGTTGCTTTGATTGTGGGACGCCAGGAGTCGGTTGAGTCCTTGGTCTCCGCTGCGGACAGGGATGTTCATGGGCTTCGATGTCGCTTCAGAGGATGAGCCGTGGGTTTTGAGGGTCTGCTGGGGTTGGCTGGAAGGCGGAGGAAGGCCGATGCGAGAGCCTGCGTCTGTCATGGGGATGGGGCTCTGGACCGCAGGTCTGTGGATGCGCTGCTGTTGGGTATGCTGCTTGGAAAGGTCGGAGGTCATGGAATGGCCAGCGTACCCGCTCAGCGAGTCTCTGACCATGTCATATTTTGGCTTCTCTTTCGGGAGCGGATTGCGCGAGCTGTAATTATCGGGTTGGCTATTATCACCATCATCATAACTGTCGTATTTAGTAGCACGAGAATGTTCGTAATCGATCACTTTGCTCTGTCCACCACCGTGGTCGGACCCTGGGCCAGGTCCACCGCCTACCTTGGGCCGAGGGTCCACATCGATAGTTCTATTGGCCTTACGGATGCGGATGTCTCTGAGGATGAAGGGCAGGTTGTCTGGGGTCAGTTGATCGTCTGGGTAGTGGCTGAGGAGCTCCAGGTCTTCGTTGGACAAGCCGAAACTCGCCAGGATGCTGCTGGCGGACTCAGACGTGTACCGGGCTGGACGAGAGGCTGCGGAAGAGGTGCTCATGGGAGCCTCGGAACCTCTTGAGGTGGACCCCAGCACTCCCGCACCTCCAAACCCAGCGGTTTGGCTTTGGTACTGAGGAAGGGTGGAGGAGAAGAGTTTGGAGGAAGCAGACTGGGTCAGGAAGCCAGACCAGGGGTCCATGGAACTTTGCTGGTCGCTGGAGGTCCGGCCAGGGGTGTAACCTCCCAGCCCTCCCCCAGACGAGAGCTCGTCCATGGGGTCGCGACTTAGGCGAAGGTCTTGGGCGTCCAGTGAGACCTGCTGGTTCTTATTCTGCTGCATCAACTTGCTGAGCAGCCTCACCTCCTCTCTGGCCCCGCGGATGTGGTGGTCTATGGAGGTCTCCATCTCCGGGGTCATCCCGGTCGATCTCTGCCCCGGGTCATACCCCATCTGCTGGGCCACCATCGAGGTCATCATGCCTCCCTGGCCGGAGGAACCACCACCACCACCACCAGACCCCACACCAAGGCGGGAGGCCCCCAGAGGGTCCCTTCCGGCCTGTGATTGTGTGAGTCCGTACTGCCCCATCTGGGCGGCAGATCTCTGGGCCTGTGAAGAGTACTGATCCCCTAAGGGGTTATATAGGGGACGGGACATGTTATTGACGGTAGCTGCTGCTGTGAGGAGGTTGATGGGGGCGAGAGGAGGTGAGTGGAGGGTGGTGGGGGGGGTTGGCGGCAGAAGTGGAGGTTGTAGCGGTAACGAGCTGGGCCAGCTGCAGGGAGGCGTGGCCTAAGAGGAGCTGCAGGGGCGGGATCCCAACTCCCAGCCCTCCAATCGGATTCAGCGGGCTGGAAAGGGGAGCAGCGCAACGATCCAATAGCAACGCAAAGCTGAAAGAGTTGGAGAGGAGAAACACACAGGAGGGTTACTGGTTGGTCTTCTCTCTGGCTCGCCCTGGGACAGGTCTATGGACAGTAGAAATCAAACTGGAAAGCAGACTGGATTTCTGCAATTGATCGGTTTGGTCAGTTTCAAGTCTATTCCACACTGAAACACTTTTCACATCAGTTGTGTGTCAAACTGTTCTAGAACAGCTTCTAGAACATCATCAGGGTTCTGTTGGTTAGGTCAGAGCAGAAGAAGACAGTTCCTGCATCTTCACTGGAGGAAAGAAAAACAGCAAGCAAACAGGGAACAGACAGGAGGGGGAGAAGTAGTCATCGTGAAAAACATACAACATTATTTTACAAACTCCATGCACTGCTTTAGTGAAATTTGCAAGATTGCAAGCAGCTTTTTTTTTTAAACAAAAGGTTTACAGTCATACTTTCAAGATAATAGACTGCCAAGGGAAATAGGTTATTCAGTAATGAAACGGGGCTTACTAGTTTCGTAAAAGATCAGATTTAGTAGGGTTAAGTGGAAGCTATTGATTATCGAATGAAGACGGAATCAAAATGTGAAAGGTTACGTGGATGCATAAATCAATAAATGGTGTCAGGGTTCGTTGTAACGGAACTTCCCAAGACAACGATCTGAAAGTCTAAGTATAACCAAACAGAACACTGCACCTTGAGAGTCAACTAAACCAATTCATGTCTCTAACCCACACTAATACACTTTCCGATAATATTGACGAGATAATATTCTTAACAGCGCGTTTATTTTCAAAGTGGTTAACGTCATGGTGCAAAGCGTTGAGACATGAAAGCTGAACTTCAAAACCTGCTTCATAAAAAACAGTTTTGAGAGAAGGGAACCCATCACCACCCCCCGCAGAGAAAGATAGTGGGTAAAATAGGTGCAAGGAGAACCCGCACCCGAGCCTGGATTTTAAGCAGTTTACTACTGTGACAGGCTTCGTATATATGAATTATGTTCATGTATCTTTGCATCAGGATATTCTACACTGATAGGAAGGCTGTAGATGTTGTCACGTGTGATTAAACACACAGAGATCAACTGATAACAGAGCTGACCACGTGCCCCAAACTACTGCATTTGACAAAACCAAAAACAAGTCCAATACTGGCATTACAATGTAAAAAAAAAAGGTCAACCTAAGATGTTTTTAGCAGTTACACAATAATGTCAATAGATTATTCTATAACGTTGCAGGGATCACGAGTGGAACAAGGCCTTATAAGACCTGATGGAAAACCTAAATATTTCAGCAGCAAACATTTTATTATCATCGTCATCATCATCATCATCATCATCATCATTAAGCAATGAAACCAACAACTTCTATAACAGCAACATATTAAAATGGTGGGAAACACATTCCGTCAAACTTCCAACGAAACGCAGATAGATCTCTTAAATAGATCTCTTAAATAGATCTCTTAAACGCAGTCTCTTAAATAGATCTCTTAAACGCAGTCTCTTAAATAGATCTCTTAAACGCAGTCTCTTAAATAGATCTCTTAAACGCAGTCTCTTAAATAGATCTCTTAAACGCAGTCTCTTAAATAGATCTCTTAAATAGATCTCTTAAACGCAGTCTCTTAAATAGATCTCTTAAACGCAGTCTCTTAAATAGATCTCTTAAATAGATCTCTTAAATAGCCACCTGGTCTAAATGGATTGTCTGAGAGGTTACCACGGGGACTATCGCCATGTTACCACGGGGACGGGACTAACGCCACGTTACGACGGGGACTAACGCCATGTTACCACGGGGACGGGGAATAACGCCATGTTACCACGGGGACTAACGCCATGTTACCACGGGGACGGGGAATAACGCCATGTTACCACGGGGATGGGGACTAACGCCATGTTACCACGGGGATGGGGACTAACGCCATGTTACCACGGGGACTAACGCCATGTTACCACGGGGACGGGAACTAACGCCATGTTACCACAGGACGGGGAATAACGCCATGTTACCATGGGGAATAAAGCCATGTTACCACGGGGAATAAAGCCATGTTACCACAGGGAATAAAGCCATGTTACCACGGGGACGGGGACTAACGCCATGTTACCACGGGGACGGGGACTAACGCCATGTTACCACGGGGACGGGGACAAACACTAAATATAAAAAGGCAAAAAAACAAACAAACGTGGAGCTAAAAGATGTGTCATTTGATAAATGTTCTTAGGGGGAAAAAACAGTGTTTGGACTGGCTGACAGATTTTTTTTTAAATGTTTTTATTTGACCTTTATTTAACCTCTTCAGTCGACCCTCTACTTTTTTGAACATTTTGTTAAAAATCGCGCAACATTTCAGCGCCCTGCTACTCATGCCAGGAATATAGTACGTTCATATGGTTAGAATGTGTGGATAGGAAACCCTCGGACGTTTTTAAAACTGGTTAAATCACGACTGTGGCTATTACATAACGTGCGTTACATCGGAAAGCGCAGGAAAACCTGATCACAGAAAATGGAAATAAATATCCTTGCGCCACTTCCAGCAATTGTTAACAGTGAGCCGAATTAGATAAGACCGAGCATTCAACTCCCACAGCATCCCCATGTTGTCTAGAGTCTTGTGAATTGAATCATCTTTGATTCTTGGTTGAACCGAAAGAGGGGCACCACTTACCTCCGGTCTCCGCCCAGATCATTCCGGAAGAGCTCTCTCCTGAAATTTTTCCAAGACGACAGCTAATGATTTCTACATCGCCTATGGATGATTTTTATCGCTTATTAACGTTTACTAATACCTAAAGTAGCATTACAAACGTATTTCGAAGTGTTTTGTGAAAGTTTATCGTCTACTTTTTGAATTTTAAAAATGACGTTACGTTGTGAAATCGCTGTTTTTTTCGTTTATCACACAGTCTACATATAACGATATCTTGGCTTTATATGGCCCGATTTAATCGAAATAAAGACCCAATAGTGTTTATGGGACATCTAGGAGTGCCAACAAAGAAGATGGTGAAAGGTAATGACTGTTTTCTATTTTATTGTGCGGTTTGTGTAACGCCGAAATGCTAATTATTTTGTTTACGTCCCCTGCTGTGCTTTTCTGTTGTAGTGTATTGGTGCATGCTATCAGATAATAGCTTCTCATGCTGTCGCCGAAAAGCATTTTAAAAATCGGACTTGTTGCCTGGATTCACAACGAGTGTAGCTTTAATTTGATACCCTGCATGTGTATTTTAATGAACTTTTGAGTTTTAACTAATACTATTAGCATTTAGCGTAGCGCATTTGCATTTCCAGAGCTCTAGTTGGGACGCAAGCGTCCCAAGTAGAGGCAAGAGGTTAACTAGGCAAGTCAGTTAAGAACAAATTCTTATTTCCAATTACGGCCTAGGAACAGTGGGTTATCTGCCTGTTCAGGGGCAGAACGACAGATTTGTACCTTGTCAGCTTGGGGATTTGAACTTGCAACCTTTCACTTACTAGTCCAACACTCTAACCACTAGGCTACCCTGCCGCCCCGGTTGCAGTATCCGGGTAAAGACTTAGCCAGCATGCACCGCCTGGCCCGAGAAACCTCACGTTGAATTTCATTTCAATCCTCTACGTCGGGAACAAATTAGCATTTGGATCAGGAAAGTTTCCTCATGCGACTTCTACACGGCAGAATGTTGAAACTTGCTGAACCGGTTGTCCACGCGGTTGATCAACTTTTATTTGTTGTTGCAGGTAGGAATGTCAAGTTTTCAAGACGATGATAAAGGAAATCCATAATTGCATCAACCTTTTCAAAGTGCTGGTTAGTCATATTTCAATCACCCGAAGTACCGCGGCAGAACCACGTGCACCAGCTCGACAGCACAGACAACCGGTAAAGTACATTTCATTCTGAATTATGGCTTGTAGAGGTCGTGTGAGGTAACTTTCCTGATATAAAACGCTCATTTATGCCCGATGTTGAATTCAATGCAATTCAACGTTGGGGGGGGGGTTCACCAGGCTAGCCTGAGCAGTGTCCTCGTTTGACCTAAACAGCATCTGCTCGTTCATTGGTCATGTGCACACCACAAGGTGCAAGGAGCTAACCCCCGAACCAGATGGCTGATTAGCTCGTGTTACAACTCACAACTTAGAGAGGAGATCAATACAAATTCACAAATAATTAGAAAACTCTGACATATGTAAACTATTAGCTAGCTAACAGAAATGTAATGGCTAGTCCCACACTTTACAGGCTGTAAACTATTAGCTAGCTAACAGAAATGTAGTGGCTAGTCCCACACTTTACAGGCTGTAAACTATTAGCTAGCTAACAGAAATGTAGTGGCTAGTCCCACACTTTACAGGCTGTAAACTATTAGCTAGCTAACAGAAATGTAGTGGCTAGTCCCACACTTTACAGGCTGTAAACTATTAGCTAGCTAACAGAAATGTAGTAGATAGTGCCACACTTTACAGGCTGTAAACTATTAGCTAGCTAACAGAAATGTAGTAGCTAGTGCCACACTTTACAGGCTGTAAACTATTAGCTAGCTAACAGAAATGTAGTGGCTAGTCCCACACTTTACAGGCTGTAAACTATTAGCTAGCTAACAGAAATGTAGTGGCTAGTCCCACACTTTACAGGCTGTAATATATTAGCTATCTAACAGAAATGTAGTGGCTAGTCCCACACTTTACAGGCTGTAAACTATTAGCTAGCTAACAGAAATTTACAGGCTGTAAACTATTAGTGCTAACTGTAGTCCCACACTTTACAGGCTGTAAACTATTAGCTAGCTAACAGAAATGTAGTGGCTAGTCCCACACTTTACAGGCTGTAAACTATTAGCTAGCTAACAGAAATGTAGTGACTAGTCCCACACTTTACAGGCTGTAAACTATTAGCTAGCTAACAGAAATGTAGTGACTAGTCCCACACTTTACAGGCTGTAAACTATTAGCTAGCTAACAGAAATGTAGTGGCTAGTCCCACACTTTACAGGCTGTAAACTATTAGCTAGCTAACAGAAATGTAGTGGCTAGTCCCACACTTTACAGGCTGTAAACTATTAGCTATCTAACAGAAATGTAGTGGCTAGTCCCACACTTTACAGGCTGTAAACTATTAGCTAGCTAACAGAAATGTAGTGACTAGTCCCACACTTTACAGGCTGTAAACTATTAGCTAGCTAACAGAAATGTAGTGGCTAGTCCCACACTTTACAGGCTGTAAACTATTAGCTAGCTAACAGGTATGTAGTGGCTAGTCCCACACTTTACAGGCTATAAACTATTAGCTAGCTAACAGAAATGTAGTAGCTAGTGCCACACTTTACAGGCTGTAAACTATTAGCTAGCTAGCATTGCTAGCCAAACAATCATGTGCACACAACAGCCAGTCCCCCATCCAGAAGGAAGTTTTGTAATGCATGTTAAAAAATCATACAGATTTCACAGAAAACCAGAAGATTGGTTTTTGGTTAGGCTGTGATAAGGGTGATCACTGGGATCCTGAGAGGTGCAGCTGTCTAAGGCACTGCGTCTCAGTGCTAGAGGAGTCACTACAGACCCTGGTTCGAATCCTGGAATCACAACCTTGTTGTGATTGGGAGTCCCATAAAGTTAGATCAAAGCTGAATAAATGTCTTGGAAGATCACATAATGCTAAAATGAGTAACATTTCAACATTAGAGATCCAAATTGAATAGCATAGCCTGATATCCCACTGCCTGACGTTTCCAATGGAAACACATTAGTCATTGTGGGCAGAACAAGCTAGAGATCCTATTGGCTCATTCCAGCTCATTCCCCGTTAGGGAACGTCTACTCTGAGGTGCAATAACTCAAATCACCTTAATTAAACACTCAAACATTTAAAACCTTTGACAAAAGGTTAAAAAAAAATGTCTACAAAACGTAGTCTGTTTGTAACAGAAAACTGTGTTGAGATGAAATGTTTCATCGATGCCAAAATGTGCAGAATATCGGCCCAAATCCACCTGGTTCCTTTGGCCCAAATCCACCTGGTTCCTTTGGCCCAAATCCACCTGGTTCCTCCTTCTCCCACTGCGGGGTCACTGGGCTTCTTCTCACTACCATGTTTGGTAAGAGTGAAAAAACGCCAAGCAGATGCGTCACATTTGGCTGGTGTGTTTACGGACATATTCAATCAATCCCTATACCAGTCTGCTGTTCCCACATGCTTCAAGAGGGCCACCATTGTTCCTGTTCCCAAGAAAGCTAAGGTAACTGAGCTAAACTGAGCTTCCGTCATCATGAAGTGCTTTGAGAGACTAGTCAAGGACCATATCACCTCCACCCTACCTGACACCCTAGACCCACTCCAATTTGCTTACCGCCCAAATAGGTCCACAGACGATGCAATCTCAACCACACTACACACTGCCCTAACCCACCTGGACAAGAGGAATACCTATGTGAGAATGCTGTTCATCGACTACAGCTCGGCATTTAACACCATAGTACCCTCCAAGCTCGTCATCAAGCTCGAGACCCTGGGTCTCGACCCCGCCCTGTGCAACTGGGTACTGGACTTCCTGACGGACCGCCCCCAGGTGGTGAGGATAGGCAACAACATCTCCACCCCGCTGATCCTCAACACTGGGGCCCCACAAGGGTGCATTCTGAGCCCTCTCCTGTACTCCCTGTTCAACCACGACTGCGTGGCCACGCAAGCCTCCAACTCAATCATCAAGATTGCGGACGACACAACAGTGGTAGGCTTGATTACCAACAACGACGAGACGGCCTACAGGGAGGAGGTGAGGGCCCTCGGAGTGTGGTGTCAGGAAATTAACCTCACACTCAACGTCAACAAAATTAAGGAGATGATTGTGGACTTCAGGAAACAGCAGAGGGAACACCCCCCTATCCACATCGATGGAACAGTAGTGGAGAGGGTAGTAAGTTTTAAGTTCCTCGGCGTACACATCACACAGACAAACTGAATTGGTCCACCCACACAGACAGCATCGTGAAGAAGGCGCAGCAGCGCCTCTTCAACCTCAGGAGCCTGAAGAAATTCGGCTTGTCACCAAGAGCACTCAGAAACTTCTACAGATGCACAACCGAGAGCATCCTGGCGGGCTGTATCACCACCTGGTACGGCAACTGTTCCGCCCACAACCGTAAGGCTCTCCAGAGAGTAGTGAGGTCTGCACAACGCATCACCGGGGGAAAACTACCTGCCCTCCAGGACACCTACACCACCCGATGTCACAGGAAGGCCATAAAGATCATCAAGGACAACAACCACCCGAACCACTGCCTGTTCACCCCGCTATCATCCAGAAGGCGAGGTCAGTACAGGTGCATCAAAGCTGGGACCGAGAGACTGAAAAACAGCTTCTATCTCAAGGCCATCAGACTGTTAAACAGCCACCACTAACATTGAGTGGCTGCTGCCAACACACTGACTCAACTCCAGCCACTTTAATAATGGGAATTGATGGGAAATTATGTCAAATATATCACTAGCCACTTTAAACAATGCTACCGAATATAATGTTTACATACCCTACATTATTAATCTCATATGTATACGTATATACTGTACTCTATCATCTACTGCATCTTTATGTAATACATGTATCACTAGCCACTTTAACTATGTCACTTTGTTTACATACTCATCTCATATGTATATACTGTACTCGATACCATCTACTGTATCTTGCCTATGCCGCTCTGTACCATCACTCATTCATATATCTTTATGTACATATTCTTTATCCCCTTACACCTGTGACTATAAGGTAGTAGTTTTGGAATTGTTAGCTAGATTACTTGTTGGTTATTACTGCATTGTCGGAACTAGAAGCACAAGCATTTCGCTACACTCGCAGTAACATCTGCTCACCATGTGTATGTGACAAATAAAATTTGATTTGATTTATACAACTTCACATTATATCCGGTGAAATATCTGTATCTGCTGTATTTGGGGGAGGGGGCTGTATTTTTTGGGGGGCTGTGTTTTGCGGGGGGGGATACTGCACACAAAATATCTGTATCTAGGCTACACTGTCCTACGAATGTCCCGAATTTGGGCATTTTAAATGTGGTCACCCTAAGACGTGATAGATCACAGCTGCCTTTCGCGTCTTAGACTTTCATAAAAACATCAGCCCTCCATTTTGTATTTCCTGTATAGTGTTGCATTAAGCGCCGCATGCGACAAGAGGACACAAACCCGAGTTTCTACTTCCAGCCAGCGGTATTGTCCGTTTTAAATCACATACGAACAACAACTCATCTCTTCTGTCTTGTGAAATAGGGTTTTTGTTACATACCTTCTATTATTTTCGGTTCTTTTCTATGGAGAAATCTCGTACTTGTCTTTCTCTCCAAGCCGCTCCACGGACGCTCAAGGATTTGCGCATGCGCATTCGACGATCTCATCCGAACAACGTCATAGACCCACTGAAAACAGAGTAGTTGATTGGAGGAACTTTAGTAACTATTTTTGGCCAGATGAGGGAACCCTAGCCCTACATCACATAATAATTTCCCAAGTTTAACATCATTTATGTATTTAATTTTTATAGTCAAGTCAGTTAAGAACTAATTCTCAGTTACAATGATGGCCTGGGAAGAGTGGGTTAACTGCCTTGTTCAGGGGCAGAATGACAGACTTGTACCATGGCAGCTCGGGGATTTGAACTTGCCACCTTTCGGTTACTAGTCCAACGCTCTAACCACTAGGCTACCCTGAGTTGGACACCTGTGCATTAGAGCATTGCCAAAGTGAGACAATATCAGCCTTAGATTGGTTGAGTCTGTGCCCCATTATCATGGAGGAGCTGAGGAATTTGTCAAATTATCCTGTTGGCGGATGAATGTGCTGAAGGCTACTGCCCTCGGATGCCCCATGTGTCACTATACTGTCCCACTACCCCCATCACAGGGTAAAGACAGGCATACTGTCCCACTACCCCCATCACAGGGTAAAGACAGGCATACTGTCCCACTACCCCCCATCACAGGGTAAAGACAGGCATACTGTCCCACTACCCCCATCACAGGGTAAAGACAGGCATACTGTCCCACTACCCCCATCACAGGGTAAAGACAGGCATACTGTCCCACCCATCACAGGGTACCCCATCACAGGGTAAAGACAGGCATACTGTCCCACTACCCCCATCACAGGGTAAAGACAGGCATACTGTCCCACTACCCCCATCACAGGGTAAAGACAGGCATACTGTCCCACTACCCCCATCACAGGGTAAAGACAGGCATACTGTCCCACTACCCCCATCACAGGGTAAAGACAGGCATACAGTCCCACTACCCCCATCACAGGGTAAAGACAGGCATACTGTCCCACTACCCCCATCACAGGGTAAAGACAGGCATACTGTCCCACTACCCCATCACAGGGTAAAGACAGGCATACTGTCCCACTACCCCATCACAGGGTAAAGACAGGCATACTGTCCCACTACCCCCATCACAGGGTAAAGACAGGCATACTGTCCCACTACCCCCATCACAGGGTAAAGACAGGCATACTGTCCCACTACCCCCCATCACAGGGTAAAGACAGGCATACTGTCCCACTACCCCCATCACAGGGTAAAGACAGGCATACTGTCCCACTACCCCCATCACAGGGTAAAGACAGGCATACTGTCCCATTACCTACCATCACAGGGTAAAGACAGGCATACTGTCCCACTACCCCCATCACAGGGTAAAGACAGGCATACTGTCCCACTACCCCATCACAGGGTAAAGACAGGCATACTGTCCCACTACCCCCCATCACAGGGTAAAGACAGGCATACTGTCCCACTACCTACCATCACAGGGTAAAGACAGGCATACTGTCCCATTACCTACCATCACAGGGTAAAGACAGGCATACTGTCCCACTACCCCCATCACAGGGTAAAGACAGGCATACTGTCCCACTACCCCCATCACAGGGTAAAGACAGGCATACTGTCCCACTACCCCCATCACAGGGTAAAGACAGGCATACTGTCCCACTACCCCCATCACAGGGTAAAGACAGGCATACTGTCCCACTACCCCCATCACAGGGTAAAGACAGGCATACTGTCCCACTACCTACCCCCCATCACAGGTTAAAGACAGGCATACTGTCCCACTACCTACCCCCCATCACAGGTTAAAGACAGGCAAACTTGTCCCACTACCCCATCACAGGGTAAAGACAGGCATACTGTCCCACTACCCCCATCACAGGGGTAAAGACAGGCATACTGTCCCACTACCCCCATCACAGGGTAAAGACAGGCATACTGTCCCACTACCCCCATCACAGGGTAAAGACAGGCATACTGTCCCACTACCTACCCCCATCACAGGGTTAAAGACAGGCATACTGTCCCACTACCCCCATCACAGGGTAAAGACAGGCATACTGTCCCACTACCCCATCACAGGGTAAAGACAGGCATACTGTCCCACTACCCCCATCACAGGGTAAAGACAGGCATACTGTCCCACTACCCCCATCACAGGGTAAAGACAGGCATACTGTCCCACTACCCCATCACAGGGTAAAGACAGGCATACTGTCCCACTACCCCCATCACAGGGTAAAGACAGGCATACTGTCCCACTACCCCCATCACAGGGTAAAGACAGGCATACTGTCCCACTACCCCCATCACAGGGTAAAGACAGGCATACTGTCCCACTACCCCCATCACAGGGTAAAGACAGGCATACTGTCCCACTACCCCATCACAGGGTAAAGACAGGCATACTGTCCCATTACCCCCATCACAGGGTAAAGACAGGCATACTGTCCCACTACCTACCATCACAGGGTAAAGACAGGCATACTGTCCCACTACCCCCATCACAGGGTAAAGACAGGCATACTGTCCCACTACCCCCATCACAGGGTAAAGACAGGCATACTGTCCCACTACCCCCATCACAGGGTAAAGACAGGCATACTGTCCCACTACCTACCATCACAGGGTAAAGACAGGCATACTGTCCCACTACCTACCCCCCATCACAGGTTAAAGACAGGCATACTGTCCCACTACCCCCATCACAGGGTAAAGACAGGCATACTGTCCCACTACCCCCATCACAGGGTAAAGACAGGCATACTGTCCCACTACCTACCATCACAGGGTAAAGACAGGCATACTGTCCCACTACCTACCCCCCATCACAGGGTAAAGACAGGCATACTGTCCCACTACCTACCCCCCATCACAGGTTAAAGACAGGCATACTGTCCCACTACCCCCATCACCCCCCCATCACAGGGTAAAGACAGGCATACTGTCCCACTACCTACCCCATACTGTCCCATCACAGGGTAAAGACAGGCATACTGTCCCACTACCCCATCACAGGGTAAAGACAGGCATACTGTCCCACTACCTACCCCCATCACAGGGTAAAGACAGGCATACTGTCCCACTACCCCCATCACAGGGTAAAGACAGGCATACTGTCCCACTACCCCCCATCACAGGGTAAAGACAGGCATACTGTCCCACTACCCCCATCACAGGGTAAAGACAGGCATACTGTCCCACTACCCCATCACAGGGTAAAGACAGGCATACTGTCCCACTACCCCCATCACAGGGTAAAGACAGGCATACTGTCCCACTACCCCATCACAGGGTAAAGACAGGCATACTGTCCCACTACCCCCATCACAGGGTAAAGACAGGCATACTGTCCCACTACCCCATCACAGGGTAAAGACAGGCATACTGTCCCACTACCTACCATCACAGGGTAAAGACAGGCATACTGTCCTACTACCCCCATCACAGGGTAAAGACAGGCATACTGTCCCACTACCCCCCCATCACAGGGTAAAGACAGGCATACTGTCCCACTACCCCCATCACAGGGTAAAGACAGGCATACTGTCCCACTACCCCCATCACAGGGTAAAGACAGGCATACTGTCCCACTACCTACCCCCCATCACAGGTTAAAGACAGGCATACTGTCCCACTACCCCCATCACAGGGTAAAGACAGGCATACTGTCCCACTACCCCCATCACAGGGTAAAGACAGGCATACTGTCCCACTACCTACCATCACAGGGTAAAGACAGGCATACTGTCCCACTACCTACCCCCATCACAGGGTAAAGACAGGCATACTGTCCCACCTACCCCCATCACAGGTTAAAGACAGGCATACTGTCCCACTACCCCCCCCATCACAGGGTAAAGACAGGCATACTGTCCCACTACCCCCATCACAGGGTAAAGACAGGCATACTGTCCCACTACCCAGGGTAAAGACAGGCATACTGTCCCATCACAGGGTAAAGACAGGCATACTGTCCCACTACCTACCCCCATCACAGGTTAAAGACAGGCATACTGTCCCACTACCCCCCCATCACAGGGTAAAGACAGGCATACTGTCCCACTACCCCCATCACAGGGTAAAGACAGGCATACTGTCCCACTACCCCATCACAGGGTAAAGACAGGCATACTGTCCCACTACCTACCCCCATCACAGGGTAAAGACAGGCATACTGTCCCACTACCCCCATCACAGGGTAAAGACAGGCATACTGTCCCACTACCTACCCCCCATCACAGGTTAAAGACAGGCATACTGTCCCACTACCCCCATCACAGGGTAAAGACAGGCATACTGTCCCACTACCCCATCACAGGGTAAAGACAGGCATACTGTCCCACTACCCCATCACAGGGTAAAGACAGGCATACTGTCCCACTACCCCATCACAGGGTAAAGACAGGCATACTGTCCCACTACCCCCATCACAGGGTAAAGACAGGCATACTGTCCCACTACCCCCATCACAGGGTAAAGACAGGCATACTGTCCCACTACCCCCATCACAGGGTAAAGACAGGCATACTGTCCCACTACCCCCATCACAGGGTAAAGACAGGCATACTGTCCCACTACCTACCATCACAGGGTAAAGACAGGCATACTGTCCCACCTACCCCCATCACAGGGTAAAGACAGGCATACTGTCCCACTACCCCCATCACAGGGTAAAGACAGGCATACTGTCCCACTACCCCCATCACAGGGTAAAGACAGGCATACTGTCCCACTACCCCCATCACAGGGTAAAGACAGGCATACTGTCCCACTACCCCCATCACAGGGTAAAGACAGGCATACTGTCCCACTACCCCCATCACAGGGTAAAGACAGGCATACTGTCCCACTACCCCCATCACAGGGTAAAGACAGGCATACTGTCCCACTACCTACCCCCCATCACAGGTTAAAGACAGGCATACTGTCCCACTACCCCCATCACAGGGTAAAGACAGGCATACTGTCCCACTACCCCCATCACAGGGTAAAGACAGGCATACTGTCCCACTACCTACCATCACAGGGTAAAGACAGGCATACTGTCCCACTACCTACCCCCCATCACAGGGTAAAGACAGGCATACTGTCCCACTACCTACCCCCCATCACAGGTTAAAGACAGGCATACTGTCCCACTACCTACCCCCCATCACAGGGTAAAGACAGGCATACTGTCCCACTACCTACCCCCCACCACAGGGTAAAGACAGGCATACTGTCCCACTACCCCATCACAGGGTAAAGAAAGGCATACTGTCCCACTACCTACCCCCCATCACAGGTTAAAGACAGGCATACTGTCCCACTACCCCCATCACAGGGTAAAGACAGGCATACTGTCCCACTACCCCATCACAGGGTAAAGACAGGCATACTGTCCCACTACCTACCCCCCATCACAGGGTAAAGACAGGCATACTGTCCCATCCTACCCCCATCAGGGTAAAGACAGGCATACTGTCCCACTACCTACCCCCATCACAGGTTAAAGACAGGCATACTGTCCCACTACCCCCATCACAGGGTAAAGACAGGCATACTGTCCCACTACCCCCATCACAGGGTAAAGACAGGCATACTGTCCCACTACCCCCATCACAGGGTAAAGACAGGCATACTGTCCCACTACCCCATCACAGGGTAAAGACAGGCATACTGTCCCACTACCCCCATCACAGGGTAAAGACAGGCATACTGTCCCACTACCCCCATCACAGGGTAAAGACAGGCATACTGTCCCACTACCCCATCACAGGGTAAAGACAGGCATACTGTCCCACTACCCCCATCACAGGGTAAAGACAGGCATACTGTCCCACTACCCCCATCACAGGGTAAAGACAGGCATACTGTCCCACTACCCCATCACAGGGTAAAGACAGGCATACTGTCCCACTACCCCCATCACAGGGTAAAGACAGGCATACTGTCCCACTACCCCCATCACAGGGTAAAGACAGGCATACTGTCCCACTACCCCCATCACAGGGTAAAGACAGGCATACTGTCCCACTACCCCCATCACAGGGTAAAGACAGGCATACTGTCCCACTACCCCCATCACAGGGTAAAGACAGGCATACTGTCCCACTACCCCATCACAGGGTAAAGACAGGCATACTGTCCCACTACCCCCCATCACAGGGTAAAGACAGGCATACTGTCCCACTACCTACCATCACAGGGTAAAGACAGGCATACTGTCCCACTACCCCATCACAGGGTAAAGACAGGCATACTGTCCCACTACCCCCATCACAGGGTAAAGACAGGCATACTGTCCCACTACCCCCATCACAGGGTAAAGACAGGCATACTGTCCCACTACCCCCATCACAGGGTAAAGACAGGCATACTGTCCCACTACCCCATCACAGGGTAAAGACAGGCATACTGTCCCACTACCTACCATCACAGGGTAAAGACAGGCATACTGTCCCACTACCTACCATCACAGGGTAAAGACAGGCATACTGTCCCACTACCCCCATCACAGGGTAAAGACAGGCATACTGTCCCACCTACCCCATCACAGGGTAAAGACAGGCATACTGTCCCACTACCCCCATCACAGGGTAAAGACAGGCATACTGTCCCACTACCCCATCACAGGGTAAAGACAGGCATACTGTCCCACTACCCCCATCACAGGGTAAAGACAGGCATACTGTCCCACTACCCCCATCACAGGGTAAAGACAGGCATACTGTCCCACTACCCCCATCACAGGGTAAAGACAGGCATACTGTCCCACTACCTACCCATCACAGGGTAAAGACAGGCATACTGTCCCACTACCCCCATCACAGGGTAAAGACAGGCATACTGTCCCACTACCCCCATCACAGGGTAAAGACAGGCATACTGTCCCACTACCTACCATCACAGGGTAAAGACAGGCATACTGTCCCACTACCCCCATCACAGGGTAAAGACAGGCATACTGTCCCACTACCCCCCATCACAGGGTAAAGACAGGCATACTGTCCCACTACCCCCATCACAGGGTAAAGACAGGCATACTGTCCCACTACCCCCCATCACAGGGTAAAGACAGGCATACTGTCCCACTACCTACCCCCATCACAGGGTAAAGACAGGCATACTGTCCCACTACCCCCATCACAGGGTAAAGACAGGCATACTGTCCCACTACTCACCCCCATCATCACAGGGTAAAGACAGGCATACTGTCCCACTACCCCCATCACAGGGTAAAGACAGGCATACTGTCCCACTACCCCCATCACAGGGTAAAGACAGGCATACTGTCCCACTACCCCCCCATCACAGGTTAAAGACAGGCATACTGTCCCACTACCTACCCCCATCACAGGGTAAAGACAGGCATACTGTCCCACTACCCCCATCACAGGGTAAAGACAGGCATACTGTCCCACTACCCCCATCACAGGGTAAAGACAGGCATACTGTCCCACTACCCCCATCACAGGGTAAAGACAGGCATACTGTCCCACTACCCCCATCACAGGGTAAAGACAGGCATACTGTCCCACTACCCCCATCACAGGGGTAAAGACAGGCATACTGTCCCACTACCCCCATCACAGGGTAAAGACAGGCATACTGTCCCACTACCCCCATCACAGGGTAAAGACAGGCATACTGTCCCACTACCCCATCACAGGGTAAAGACAGGCATACTGTCCCATTACCCCATCACAGGGTAAAGACAGGCATACTGTCCCATTACCTACCATCACAGGGTAAAGACAGGCATACTGTCCCACTACCCCATCACAGGGTAAAGACAGGCATACTGTCCCACTACCCCCATCACAGGGTAAAGACAGGCATACTGTCCCACTACCCCCATCACAGGGTAAAGACAGGCATACTGTCCCACTACCCCCATCACAGGGTAAAGACAGGCATACTGTCCCACTACCCCCATCACAGGGTAAAGACAGGCATACTGTCCCACTACCTACCCCCCATCACAGGTTAAAGACAGGCATACTGTCCCACTACCCCCATCACAGGGTAAAGACAGGCATACTGTCCCACTACCCCCATCACAGGGTAAAGACAGGCATACTGTCCCACTACCCCCATCACAGGGTAAAGACAGGCATACTGTCCCACTACCTACCCCCATCACAGGGTAAAGACAGGCATACTGTCCCACTACCCCCCATCACAGGTTAAAGACAGGCATACTGTCCCTACCTACCCCCATCACAGGGTAAAGACAGGCATACTGTCCCACTACCTACCCCCCACCACAGGGTAAAGACAGGCATACTGTCCCACTACCCCATCACAGGGTAAAGAAAGGCATACTGTCCCACTACCCCCCCCATCACAGGGTAAAGACAGGCATACTGTCCCACTACCCCCATCACAGGGTAAAGACAGGCATACTGTCCCACTACCCCATCACAGGGTAAAGACAGGCATACTGTCCCACTACCCCATCACAGGGTAAAGACAGGCATACTGTCCCACTACCTACCCCCCATCACAGGTTAAAGACAGGCATACTGTCCCACTACCTACCCCCATCACAGGTTAAAGACAGGCATACTGTCCCACTACCCCCCCCCATCACAGGGTAAAGACAGGCATACTGTCCCACTACCCCATCACAGGGTAAAGACAGGCATACTGTCCCACTACCCCATCACAGGGTAAAGACAGGCATACTGTCCCACTACCCCCATCACAGGGTAAAGACAGGCATACTGTCCCACTACCCCATCACAGGGTAAAGACAGGCATACTGTCCCACTACCCCCATCACAGGGTAAAGACAGGCATACTGTCCCACTACCCCCATCACAGGGTAAAGACAGGCATACTGTCCCACTACCCCCATCACAGGGTAAAGACAGGCATACTGTCCCACTACCCCATCACAGGGTAAAGACAGGCATACTGTCCCACTACCTACCATCACAGGGTAAAGACAGGCATACTGTCCCACTACCTACCATCACAGGGTAAAGACAGGCATACTGTCCCACTACCCCCCATCACAGGGTAAAGACAGGCATACTGTCCCACTACCCCCATCACAGGGTAAAGACAGGCATACTGTCCCACTACCCCCCCCCATCACAGGGTAAAGACAGGCATACTGTCCCACTACCCCCATCACAGGGTAAAGACAGGCATACTGTCCCACTACCCCCATCACAGGGTAAAGACAGGCATACTGTCCCACTACCCCCCCCATCACAGGGTAAAGACAGGCATACTGTCCCACTACCCCCATCACAGGGTAAAGACAGGCATACTGTCCCACTACCCCCATCACAGGGTAAAGACAGGCATACTGTCCCACTACCCCCATCACAGGGTAAAGACAGGCATACTCCCACTCCCACTACCCCACTACCCCCATCACAGGGTAAAGACAGGCATACTGTCCCACTACCCCCCCCATCACAGGGTAAAGACAGGCATACTGTCCCACTACCTACCATCACAGGGTAAAGACAGGCATACTGTCCCATTACCTACCATCACAGGGTAAAGACAGGCATACTGTCCCACTACCCCATCACAGGGTAAAGACAGGCATACTGTCCCTACCCCCATCACAGGGTAAAGACAGGCATACCCCTACCATCACAGGTTAAAGACAGGCATACTGTCCCACTACCCCCATCACAGGGTAAAGACAGGCATACTGTCCCACTACCCCCCATCACAGGGTAAAGACAGGCATACTGTCCCACTACCCCCATCACAGGGTAAAGACAGGCATACTGTCCCACTACCTACCCCCCATCACAGGTTAAAGACAGGCATACTGTCCCACTACCCCCCATCACAGGGTAAAGACAGGCATACTGTCCCACTACCCCCATCACAGGGTAAAGACAGGCATACTGTCCCACTACCCCCATCACAGGGTAAAGACAGGCATACTGTCCCACCCCCATCACAGGGTAAAGACAGGCATACTGTCCCACTACCCCCATCACAGGGTAAAGACAGGCATACTCTCCCACTACCCCATCACAGGGTAAAGACAGGCATACTGTCCCACTACCCCCATCACAGGGTAAAGACAGGCATACTGTCCCACTACCCCCATCACAGGGTAAAGACAGGCATACTGTCCCACTACCCCCATCACAGGGTAAAGACAGGCATACTGTCCCACTACCCCCATCACAGGGTAAAGACAGGCATACTGTCCCACTACCCCATCACAGAAAGACAGGCATACTGTCCCACTACCCCCATCACAGGGTAAAGACAGGCATACTGTCCCACTACCCCCATCACAGGGTAAAGACAGGCATACTGTCCCACTACCCCATCACAGGGTAAAGACAGGCATACTGTCCCACTACCCCCATCACAGGGTAAAGACAGGCATACTGTCCCACTACCCCCATCACAGGGTAAAGACAGGCATACTGTCCCACTACCCCCATCACAGGGTAAAGACAGGCATACTCTCCCACTACCCCATCACAGGGTAAAGACAGGCATACTGTCCCACTACCCCCATCACAGGGTAAAGACAGGCATACTGTCCCACTACCCCCATCACAGGGTAAAGACAGGCATACTGTCCCACTACCCCCATCACAGGGTAAAGACAGGCATACTGTCCCACTACCCCCATCACAGGGTAAAGACAGGCATACTGTCCCACTACCCCCATCACAGGGTAAAGACAGGCATACTGTCCCACTACCCCCATCACAGGGTAAAGACAGGCATACTGTCCCACTACCCCCATCACAGGGTAAAGACAGGCATACTGTCCCACTACCTACCATCACAGGGTAAAGACAGGCATACTGTCCCACTACCCCCATCACAGGGTAAAGACAGGCATACTGTCCCACTACCCCCATCACAGGGTAAAGACAGGCATACTGTCCCACTACCCCATCACAGGGTAAAGACAGGCATACTGTCCCACTACCCCCCATCACAGGGTAAAGACAGGCATACTGTCCCACTACCCCCATCACAGGGTAAAGACAGGCATACTGTCCCACTACCCCCATCACAGGGTAAAGACAGGCATACTGTCCCACTACCCCCATCACAGGGTAAAGACAGGCATACTGTCCCACTACCCCATCACAGGGTAAAGACAGGCATACTGTCCCCATCACTAAAGACAGGCATACCCCCTATCACAGGGTAAAGACAGGCATACTGTCCCACTACCTACCCCCATCACAGGGTAAAGACAGGCATACTGTCCCACTACCCCCATCACAGGGTAAAGACAGGCATACTGTCCCACTACCCCCCCATCACAGGGTAAAGACAGGCATACTGTCCCACTACCCCCATCACAGGGTAAAGACAGGCATACTGTCCCACTGTCCCCTCACACAGGCATACTACCCCCCCCCATCACAGGGTTAAAGACAGGCATACTGTCCCACTACCCCCATCACAGGGTAAAGACAGGCATACTGTCCCACTACCCCATCACAGGGTAAAGACAGGCATACTGTCCCACTACCCCATCACAGGGTAAAGACAGGCATACTGTCCCACTACCCCCCCATCACAGGGTAAAGACAGGCATACTGTCCCACTACCTATCCCAGGCATCACAGGTTAAAGACAGGCATACTGTCCCACTACCCCCCATCACAGGGTAAAGACAGGCATACTGTCCCACTACCCCCCATCACAGGGTAAAGACAGGCATACTGTCCCACTACCCCCATCACAGGGTAAAGACAGGCATACTGTCCCACTACCCCATCACAGGGTAAAGACAGGCATACTGTCCCACTACCCCCATCACAGGGTAAAGACAGGCATACTGTCCCACTACCCCCCCATCACAGGGTAAAGACAGGCATACTGTCCCACTACCCCCATCACAGGGTAAAGACAGGCATACTGTCCCACTACCCCCATCACAGGGTAAAGACAGGCATACTGTCCCACTACCCCCATCACAGGGTAAAGACAGGCATACTGTCCCACTACCCCCATCACAGGGTAAAGACAGGCATACTGTCCCACTACCCCCATCACAGGGTAAAGACAGGCATACTGTCCCACTACCCCCATCACAGGGTAAAGACAGGCATACTGTCCCACTACCCCCATCACAGGGTAAAGACAGGCATACTGTCCCACTACCCCCATCACAGGGTAAAGACAGGCATACTGTCCCCACACAGGGTAAAGACAGGCACCCCCATCATCACAGGGTAAAGACAGGCATACTGTCCCACTACCCCCATCACAGGGTAAAGACAGGCATACTGTCCCACTACCCCATCACAGGGTAAAGACAGGCATACTGTCCCACTACCCCATCACAGGGTAAAGACAGGCATACTGTCCCACTACCCCCATCACAGGGTAAAGACAGGCATACTGTCCCACTACCCCATCACAGGGTAAAGACAGGCATACTGTCCCACTACCCCCATCACAGGGTAAAGACAGGCATACTGTCCCACTACCCCCATCACAGGGTAAAGACAGGCATACTGTCCCACTACCCCATCACAGGGTAAAGACAGGCATACTGTCCCACTACCCCCATCACAGGGTAAAGACAGGCATACTGTCCCACTACCCCCATCACAGGGTAAAGACAGGCATACTGTCCCACCCCCATCACAGGGTAAAGACAGGCATACTGTCCCACTACCTACCATCACAGGGGTAAAGACAGGCATACTGTCCCACTACCCCCCCATCACAGGGTAAAGACAGGCATACTGTCCCACTACCCCCATCACAGGGTAAAGACAGGCATACTGTCCCACTACCCCCATCACAGGGTAAAGACAGGCATACTGTCCCACTACCCCCATCACAGGGTAAAGACAGGCATACTGTCCCACTACCCCCATCACAGGGTAAAGACAGGCATACTGTCCCATTACCTACCATCACAGGGTAAAGACAGGCATACTGTCCCACTACCCCATCACAGGGTAAAGACAGGCATACTGTCCCACTACCCCATCACAGGGTAAAGACAGGCATACTGTCCCACTACCCCCATCACAGGGTAAAGACAGGCATACTGTCCCACTACCCCCCATCACAGGGTAAAGACAGGCATACTGTCCCACTACCCCCATCACAGGGTAAAGACAGGCATACTGTCCCACTACCCCCATCACAGGGTAAAGACAGGCATACTCTCCCACTACCCCCATCACAGGGGGTAAAGACAGGCATACTGTCCCACTACCCCCATCACAGGGTAAAGACAGGCATACTGTCCCACTACCAGGCATACCATCACAGGGTAAAGACAGGCATACTGTCCCACTACCTACCATCACAGGGTAAAGACAGGCATACTGTCCCACTACCCCATCACAGGGTAAAGACAGGCATACTGTCCCACTACCCCCATCACAGGGTAAAGACAGGCATACTGTCCCACTACCCCATCACAGGGTAAAGACAGGCATACTGTCCCACTACCCCCCCCATCACAGGGTAAAGACAGGCATACTGTCCCACTACCCCATCACAGGGTAAAGACAGGCATACTGTCCCACTACCCCCATCACAGGGTAAAGACAGGCATACTGTCCCACTACCCCATCACAGGGTAAAGACAGGCATACTGTCCCACTACCTACCATCACAGGGTAAAGACAGGCATACTGTCCCACTACTACCCCCATCACAGGGTAAAGACAGGCATACTGTCCCACTACCCCCATCAGGCAGGGTAAAGACAGGCATACTGTCCCACTACCCCCATCACAGGGTAAAGACAGGCATACTGTCCCACTACCCCCATCACAGGGTAAAGACAGGCATACTGTCCCACTACCCCCATCACAGGGTAAAGACAGGCATACTGTCCCACTACCCCCATCACAGGGTAAAGACAGGCATACTGTCCCACTACCCCCATCACAGGGTAAAGACAGGCATACTGTCCCACTACCCCACCATCACAGGGTAAAGACAGGCATACTGTCCCACTACCTACCATCACAGGGTAAAGACAGGCATACTGTCCCACTACCATCACAGGGTAAAGACAGGCATACTGTCCCATCATCAGGGTAAAGACAGGCATACTGTCCCACTACCTCACCAGGCATACTGTCCCATCATCACAGGGTAAAGACAGGCATACTGTCCCACTACCCCCATCACAGGGTAAAGACAGGCATACTGTCCCACTACCCCATCACAGGGTAAAGACAGGCATACTGTCCCACTACCCCATCACAGGGTAAAGACAGGCATACTGTCCCACTACCTCACCCCCATCACAGGGTAAAGACAGGCATACTGTCCCACTACCCCCATCACAGGGTAAAGACAGGCATACTGTCCCACCCCCATCACAGGGTAAAGACAGGCATACTGTCCCACTACCCCATCACAGGGTAAAGACAGGCATACTGTCCCACTACCCCCATCACAGGGTAAAGACAGGCATACTGTCCCACTACCCCATCACAGGGTAAAGACAGGCATACTGTCCCACTACCCCCATCACAGGGTAAAGACAGGCATACTGTCCCACTACCCCCATCACAGGGTAAAGACAGGCATACTGTCCCACTACCCCATCACAGGGTAAAGACAGGCATACTGTCCCACTACCCCCATCACAGGGTAAAGACAGGCATACTGTCCCACTACCCCCATCACAGGGTAAAGACAGGCATACTGTCCCACTACCCCCATCACAGGGTAAAGACAGGCATACTGTCCCACTACCCCATCACAGGGTAAAGACAGGCATACTGTCCCACTACCTACCATCACAGGGTAAAGACAGGCATACTGTCCCACTACCTACCCCCCCCTCACAGGGTAAAGACAGGCATACTGTCCCACTACCCCATCACAGGGTAAAGACAGGCATACTGTCCCACTACCCCCATCACAGGGTAAAGACAGGCATACTGTCCCACTACCCCCATCACAGGGTAAAGACAGGCATACTGTCCCACTACCCCCATCACAGGGTAAAGACAGGCATACTGTCCCACTACCCCATCACAGGGTAAAGACAGGCATACTGTCCCACTACCCCCCCATCACAGGGTAAAGACAGGCATACTGTCCCACTACCCCCCCCCATCACAGGGTAAAGACAGGCATACTGTCCCACTACCCCATCACAGGGTAAAGACAGGCATACTGTCCCACTACCCCCATCACAGGGTAAAGACAGGCATACTGTCCCACTACCTACCCCCCATCACA
Source organism: Oncorhynchus nerka (assembly GCF_034236695.1). Taxonomy (NCBI): domain Eukaryota; kingdom Metazoa; phylum Chordata; class Actinopteri; order Salmoniformes; family Salmonidae; genus Oncorhynchus; species Oncorhynchus nerka. The sequence continues at coordinate 8,349,427 of NC_088407.1, forward strand.
GGGTAAAGACAGGCATACTGTCCCACTACCTACCCCCATCACAGGTTAAAGACAGGCATACTGTCCCACTACCTACCCCATCACAGGGTAAAGACAGGCATCCCACTGTCCCACTACCTACCCCCCATCACAGGGTAAAGACAGGCATACTGTCCCACTACCCCATCACAGGGTAAAGACAGGCATACTGTCCCACTACCCCCCCCATCACAGGGTAAAGACAGGCATACTGTCCCACTACCCCCATCACAGGGTAAAGACAGGCATACTGTCCCACTACCCCCATCACAGGGTAAAGACAGGCATACTGTCCCACTTACCCCCATCACAGGGTAAAGACAGGCATACTGTCCCACTACCTACCCCCATCACAGGGTAAAGACAGGCATACTGTCCCACTACCATACCCCATCACAGGGTAAAGACAGGCATACTGTCCCACTACCCCCATCACAGGGTAAAGACAGGCATACTGTCCCACTACCCCATCACAGGGTAAAGACAGGCATACTGTCCCACTACCCCCATCACAGGGTAAAGACAGGCATACTGTCCCACTACCCCATCACAGGGTAAAGACAGGCATACTGTCCCACTACCCCCATCACAGGGTAAAGACAGGCATACTGTCCCACTACCCCCATCACAGGGTAAAGACAGGCATACTGTCCCACTACCCCCATCAGGCAGGGTAAAGACAGGCATACTGTCCCACTACCCCCCCCATCACAGGGTAAAGACAGGCATACTGTCCCACTACCCCCATCACAGGGTAAAGACAGGCATACTGTCCCACTACCCCATCACAGGGTAAAGACAGGCATACTGTCCCACTACCCCATCACAGGGTAAAGACAGGCATACTGTCCCACTACCCCCATCACAGGGTAAAGACAGGCATACTGTCCCACTACCCCCATCACAGGGTAAAGACAGGCATACTGTCCCACTACCCCCATCACAGGGTAAAGACAGGCATACTGTCCCACTACCCCCATCACAGGGTAAAGACAGGCATACTGTCCCACTACCCCCATCACAGGGTAAAGACAGGCATACTGTCCCACTACCCCATCACAGGGTAAAGACAGGCATACTGTCCCACTACCCCATCACAGGGTAAAGACAGGCATACTGTCCCACTACCCCCATCACAGGGTAAAGACAGGCATACTGTCCCACTACCCCCATCACAGGGTAAAGACAGGCATACTGTCCCACTACCCCCCATCACAGGGTAAAGACAGGCATACTGTCCCACTACCCCCATCACAGGGTAAAGACAGGCATACTGTCCCACTACCCCCATCACAGGGTAAAGACAGGCATACTGTCCCACTACCCCCATCACAGGGTAAAGACAGGCATACTGTCCCACTACCTACCATCACAGGGTAAAGACAGGCATACTGTCCCACTACCTACCATCACAGGGTAAAGACAGGCATACTGTCCCACTACCTACCCCCCATCACAGGGTAAAGACAGGCATACTGTCCCACTACCTACCCCCATCACAGGGTAAAGACAGGCATACTGTCCCACTACCCCCATCACAGGGTAAAGACAGGCATACTGTCCCACTAAAGACAGGCATACTGTCCCACTACCCCATCACAGGGTAAAGACAGGCATACTGTCCCACTACCTACCCCCCATCACAGGTTAAAGACAGGCATACTGTCCCACTACCCCCATCACAGGGTAAAGACAGGCATACTGTCCCACTACCCCCATCACAGGGTAAAGACAGGCATACTGTCCCACTACCCCATCACAGGGTAAAGACAGGCATACTGTCCCACTACCTACCCCCCATCACAGGGTAAAGACAGGCATACTGTCCCACTACCCCATCACAGGGTAAAGACAGGCATACTGTCCCACTACCCCCATCACAGGGTAAAGACAGGCATACTGTCCCACTACCCCCATCACAGGGTAAAGACAGGCATACTGTCCCACTACCCCATCACAGGGTAAAGACAGGCATACTGTCCCACTACCCCCCATCACAGGGTAAAGACAGGCATACTGTCCCACTACCCCCATCACAGGGTAAAGACAGGCATACTGTCCCACTACCCCCATCACAGGGTAAAGACAGGCATACTGTCCCATTACCCCCATCACAGGGTAAAGACAGGCATACTGTCCCATTACCTACCATCACAGGGTAAAGACAGGCATACTGTCCCACTACCTACCATCACAGGGTAAAGACAGGCATACTGTCCCACTACCCCCATCACAGGGTAAAGACAGGCATACTGTCCCACTACCCCCATCACAGGGTAAAGACAGGCATACTGTCCCACTACCCCCATCACATCACAGGGTAAAGACAGGCATACTGTCCCACTACCCCCATCACAGGGTAAAGACAGGCATACTGTCCCACTACCCCCATCACAGGGTAAAGACAGGCATACTGTCCCACTACCTACCCCCCATCACAGGGTAAAGACAGGCATACTGTCCCACTACCCCCATCACAGGGTAAAGACAGGCATACTGTCCCACTACCCCCATCACAGGGTAAAGACAGGCATACTGTCCCACTACCTACCATCACAGGGTAAAGACAGGCATACTGTCCCACTACCTACCCCCCATCACAGGGTAAAGACAGGCATACTGTCCCACTACCTACCCCCCATCACAGGGTAAAGACAGGCATACTAAAAAGACAGGCATACTGTCCCACTACCTACCCCCCATCACAGGGTAAAGACAGGCATACTGTCCCACTACCTACCCCCCACCACAGGGTAAAGACAGGCATACTGTCCCACTACCCCATCACAGGGTAAAGAAAGGCATACTGTCCCACTACCCCCCATCACAGGGTAAAGACAGGCATACTGTCCCACTACCTACCCCCATCACAGGTTAAAGACAGGCATACTGTCCCACTACCCCCATCACAGGGTAAAGACAGGCATACTGTCCCACTACCACATCACAGGGTAAAGACAGGCATACTGTCCCACTACCCCATCACAGGGTAAAGACAGGCATACTGTCCCACTACCTACCCCCCATCACAGGTTAAAGACAGGCATACTGTCCCACTACCTACCCCCCATCACAGGTTAAAGACAGGCACACTGTCCCACTACCCCCATCACAGGGTAAAGACAGGCATACTGTCCCACTACCCCATCACAGGGTAAAGACAGGCATACTGTCCCACTACCCCCATCACAGGGTAAAGACAGGCATACTGTCCCACTACCCCATCACAGGGTAAAGACAGGCATACTGTCCCACTACCCCATCACAGGGTAAAGACAGGCATACTGTCCCACTACCCCCATCACAGGGTAAAGACAGGCATACTGTCCCACTACCCCCCATCACAGGGTAAAGACAGGCATACTGTCCCACTACCCCCATCACAGGGTAAAGACAGGCATACTGTCCCACTACCCCCATCACAGGGTAAAGACAGGCATACTGTCCCACTACCCCATCACAGGGTAAAGACAGGCATACTGTCCCACTACCCCATCACAGGGTAAAGACAGGCATACTGTCCCACTACCCCCATCACAGGGTAAAGACAGGCATACTGTCCCACTACCCCATCACAGGGTAAAGACAGGCATACTGTCCCACTACCCCCCATCACAGGGTAAAGACAGGCATACTGTCCCACTACCTACCATCACAGGGTAAAGACAGGCATACTGTCCCACTACCCCCATCACAGGGTAAAGACAGGCATACTGTCCCATTACCTACCATCACAGGGTAAAGACAGGCATACTGTCCCACTACCCCCATCACAGGGTAAAGACAGGCATACTGTCCCACTACCCCATCACAGGGTAAAGACAGGCATACTGTCCCACTACCCCCAGGGTAAAGACAGGCATACTGTAAAGACAGGGTAAAGACAGGCATACTGTCCCACTACCCCCATCACAGGGTAAAGACAGGCATACTGTCCCACTACCTACCCCCCATCACAGGGTAAAGACAGGCATACTGTCCCACTACCCCATCACAGGGTAAAGACAGGCATACTGTCCCACTACCCCCATCACAGGGTAAAGACAGGCATACTGTCCCACTACCTACCATCACAGGGTAAAGACAGGCATACTGTCCCACTACCTACCCCCCATCACAGGGTAAAGACAGGCATACTGTCCCACTACCCCCCCCATCACAGGTTAAAGACAGGCATACTGTCCCACTACCCCCCCCCATCACAGGGTAAAGACAGGCATACTGTCCCACTACCCACAGGGTAAAGACAGGCATACTGTCCCACTACACACAGGGTAAAGACAGGCATACTGTCCCACTACCCCCATCACAGGGTAAAGACAGGCATACTGTCCCACTACCCCCATCACAGGGTAAAGACAGGCATACTGTCCCACTACCCCCCATCACAGGGTAAAGACAGGCATACTGTCCCACTACCCCCATCACAGGGTAAAGACAGGCATACTGTCCCACTACCCCATCACAGGGTAAAGACAGGCATACTGTCCCACTACCCCATCACAGGGTAAAGACAGGCATACTGTCCCACTACCTACCCCCATCACAGGGTAAAGACAGGCATACTGTCCACTACCTACCCCCATCACAGGTTAAAGACAGGCATACTGTCCCACTACCTACCCCCCATCACAGGGTAAAGACAGGCATACTGTCCCACTACCCCATCACAGGGTAAAGACAGGCATACTGTCCCACTACCCCATCACAGGGTAAAGACAGGCATACTGTCCCACTACCCCCCATCACAGGGTAAAGACAGGCATACTGTCCCACTACCCCCATCACAGGGTAAAGACAGGCATACTGTCCCACTACCCCCCATCACAGGGTAAAGACAGGCATACTGTCCCAAAGACAGGCATACCCCCATCACAGGGTAAAGACAGGCATACTGTCCCACTACCCCCATCACAGGGTAAAGACAGGCATACTGTCCCACTACCCCCATCACAGGGTAAAGACAGGCATACTGTCCCACTACCTACCATCACAGGGTAAAGACAGGCATACTGTCCCATTACCTACCATCACAGGGTAAAGACAGGCATACTGTCCCATTACCTACCATCACAGGGTAAAGACAGGCATACTGTCCCACTACCCCCATCACAGGGTAAAGACAGGCATACTGTCCCACTACCCCATCACAGGGTAAAGACAGGCATACTGTCCCACTACCCCCCCCCATCACAGGGTAAAGACAGGCATACTGTCCCACTACCCCCCCATCACAGGGTAAAGACAGGCATACTGTCCCACTACCCCCATCACAGGGTAAAGACAGGCATACTGTCCCACTACCCCCATCACAGGGTAAAGACAGGCATACTGTCCCACTACCCCCATCACAGGGTAAAGACAGGCATACTGTCCCATCACAGGGTAAAGACAGGCACCTACCCCTACCTACCCCCATCACAGGGTAAAGACAGGCATACTGTCCCACTACCCCCATCACAGGGTAAAGACAGGCATACTGTCCCATCCCCCATCACAGGGTAAAGACAGGCATACTGTCCCACTACCTACCCCATCACAGGGTAAAGACAGGCATACTGTCCCACTACCTACCCCCCCCACCCCCATCACAGGGTAAAGACAGGCATACTGTCCCACTACCCCATCACAGGGTAAAGACAGGCATACTGTCCCACTATCACAGGGTAAAAGACAGGCATACCCCCCATCACAGGGTAAAGACAGGCATACTGTCCCACTACCCCCATCACAGGGTAAAGACAGGCATACTGTCCCACTACCCCATCACAGGGTAAAGACAGGCATACTGTCCCACTACCTACCCCCATCACAGGGTAAAGACAGGCATACTGTCCCACTACCTACCCCCCATCACAGGGTAAAGACAGGCATACTGTCCCACTACCCCCATCACAGGGTAAAGACAGGCATACTGTCCCACTACCCCCCCATCACAGGGTAAAGACAGGCATACTGTCCCACTCATCACAGGGTAAAGACAGGCATACTGTCCCACTACCCCCCATCACAGGGTAAAGACAGGCATACTCCCACTACCCCCACTATACTGTCCCCATCACAGGGTAAAGACAGGCATACTGTCCCACTACCCCATCACAGGGTAAAGACAGGCATACTGTCCCACTACCCCCATCACAGGGTAAAGACAGGCATACTGTCCCACTACCCCCATCACAGGGTAAAGACAGGCATACTGTCCCACTACCCCCATCACAGGGTAAAGACAGGCATACTGTCCCACTACCTACCCCATCACAGGGTAAAGACAGGCATACTGTCCCACTACCCCCCATCACAGGGTAAAGACAGGCATACTGTCCCACTACCCCCATCACAGGGTAAAGACAGGCATACTGTCCCACTACCCCCATCACAGGGTAAAGACAGGCATACTGTCCCACTACCCCATCACAGGGTAAAGACAGGCATACTGTCCCACTACCCCCATCACAGGGTAAAGACAGGCATACTGTCCCACTACCCCCATCACAGGGTAAAGACAGGCATACTGTCCCACTACCCCCCCATCACAGGGTAAAGACAGGCATACTGTCCCACTACCCCCATCACAGGGTAAAGACAGGCATACTGTCCCACTACCCCATCACAGGGTAAAGACAGGCATACTGTCCCACTACCTACCCCACAGGGTCAAGACAGGCATACTGTCCCAAAGACAGGCATACTGTCCCACTACCCCCATCACAGGGTAAAGACAGGCATACTGTCCCACTACCCCCATCACAGGGTAAAGACAGGCATACTGTCCCACTACCCCAGGGTAAAGACATCACAGGGTAAAGACAGGCATACTGTCCCACTACCCCATCACAGGGTAAAGACAGGCATACTGTCCCACTGGGTCCATACTACCCCATCACAGGGTAAAGACAGGCATACTGTCCCACTACCTACCATCACAGGGTAAAGACAGGCATACTGTCCCACTACCCCAGGGTAAAGACATCACAGGGTAAAGACAGGCATACTGTCCCATTACCTACCATCACAGGGTAAAGACAGGCATACTGTCCCACTACCCCCATCAGGCAGGGTAAAGACAGGCATACTGTCCCACTACCCCCATCACAGGGTAAAGACAGGCATACTGTCCCACTACCCCATCACAGGGTAAAGACAGGCATACTGTCCCACTACCCCCCATCACAGGGTAAAGACAGGCATACTGTCCCACTACCCCATCACAGGGTAAAGACAGGCATACTGTCCCATTACCTACCATCACAGGGTAAAGACAGGCATACTGTCCCACTACCTACCCCCATCACAGGGTAAAGACAGGCATACTGTCCCACTACCTACCCCCCATCACAGGGTAAAGACAGGCATACTGTCCCACTACCTACCCCCCATCACAGGGTAAAGACAGGCATACTGTCCCACTACCCCCATCACAGGGTAAAGACAGGCATACTGTCCCACTACCCCATCACAGGGTAAAGACAGGCATACTGTCCCACTACCCCCATCACAGGGTAAAGACAGGCATACTGTCCCACTACCCCCATCACAGGGTAAAGACAGGCATACTGTCCCACTACCCCATCACAGGGTAAAGACAGGCATACTGTCCCACTACCCCCATCACAGGGTAAAGACAGGCATACTGTCCCACTACCCCCATCACAGGGTAAAGACAGGCATACTGTCCCACTACCCCCATCACAGGGTAAAGACAGGCATACTGTCCCATTACCTACCATCACAGGGTAAAGACAGGCATACTGTCCCATTACCTACCATCACAGGGTAAAGACAGGCATAATGTCCCACTACCTACCATCACAGGGTAAAGACAGGCATACTGTCCCACTACCCCCATCACAGGGTAAAGACAGGCATACTGTCCCACTACCCCCATCACAGGGTAAAGACAGGCATACTGTCCCACTACCCCCATCACAGGGTAAAGACAGGCATACTGTCCCACTACCCCATCCCCCATCACAGGGTAAAGACAGGCATACTGTCCCACTACCCCCATCACAGGGTAAAGACAGGCATACTGTCCCACTACCCCCCCATCACAGGGTAAAGACAGGCATACTGTCCCACTACCCCATCACAGGGTAAAGACATCACAGGGTAAAGACAGGCATACTGTCCCACTACCTACCCCCATCACAGGGTAAAGACAGGCATACTGTCCCACTACCTACCCCCATCACAGGGTAAAGACAGGCATACTGTCCCACTACCTACCCCATACATCACAGGGTAAAGACAGGCATACTGTCCCACTACCTACCCCCCACCACAGGGTAAAGACAGGCATACTGTCCCACTACCCCATCACAGGGTAAAGAAAGGCATACTGTCCCACTACCTACCCCCCATCACAGGTTAAAGACAGGCATACTGTCCCACTACCCCCATCACAGGGTAAAGACAGGCATACTGTCCCACTACCCCATCACAGGGTAAAGACAGGCATACTGTCCCACTACCCCATCACAGGGTAAAGACAGGCATACTGTCCCACTACCCCCCCATCACAGGGTAAAGACAGGCATACTGTCCCACTACCTACCCCACATCACAGGTTAAAGACAGGCACACTGTCCCACTACCCCCATCACAGGGTAAAGACAGGCATACTGTCCCACTACCCCATCACAGGGTAAAGACAGGCATACTGTCCCACTACCTACCCCCATCACAGGGTAAAGACAGGCATACTGTCCCACTACCTCACAGGGTAAAGACAGGCATACTGTCCCATCACAGGGTAAAGACAGGCATACTGTCCCACTACCCCATCACAGGGTAAAGACAGGCATACTGTCCCACTCACAGGGTAAAGACAGGCATACCCCCATCACAGGGTAAAGACAGGCATACTGTCCCACTACCTACCCCCCATCACAGGTTAAAGACAGGCATACTGTCCCACTACCCCATCACAGGGTAAAGACAGGCATACTGTCCCACTACCCCATCACAGGGTAAAGACAGGCATACTGTCCCACTACCCCCATCACAGGGTAAAGACAGGCATACTGTCCCACTACCTACCCCCATCACAGGGTAAAGACAGGCATACTGTCCCACTACCCCCCATCACAGGGTAAAGACAGGCATACTGTCCCACTACCCCCATCACAGGGTAAAGACAGGCATACTGTCCCACTACCCCCATCACAGGGTAAAGACAGGCATACTGTCCCACTACCCCATCACAGGGTAAAGACAGGCATACTGTCCCACTACCCCCATCACAGGGTAAAGACAGGCATACTGTCCCACTACCCCATCACAGGGTAAAGACAGGCATACTGTCCCACTACCCCCCATCACAGGGTAAAGACAGGCATACTGTCCCACTACCTACCATCACAGGGTAAAGACAGGCATACTGTCCCATTACCTACCATCACAGGGTAAAGACAGGCATACTGTCCCATTACCTACCATCACAGGGTAAAGACAGGCATACTGTCCCACTACCTACCATCACAGGGTAAAGACAGGCATACTGTCCCACTACCCCATCACAGGGTAAAGACAGGCATACTGTCCCACTACCCCCATCACAGGGTAAAGACAGGCATACTGTCCCACTACCCCCATCACAGGGTAAAGACAGGCATACTGTCCCACTACCCCATCACAGGGTCAAGACAGGGTAAAGACAGGCATACTGTCCCACTACCCCATCACAGGGTAAAGACAGGCATACTGTCCCACTACCCCATCACCCCATCACAGGGCATAAAGACAGGACAGGCATACTGTCCCACTACCCCATCACAGGGTAAAGACAGGCATACTGTCCCACTACCCCCCATCACAGGGTAAAGACAGGCATACTGTCCCACTACCCCCATCACAGGGTAAAGACAGGCATACTGTCCCACTACCCCCCATCACAGGGTAAAGACAGGCATACTGTCCCACTACCCCATCACAGGGTAAAGACAGGCATACTGTCCCACTACCCCCCATCACAGGGTAAAGACAGGCATACTGTCCCACTACCTACCATCACAGGGTAAAGACAGGCATACTGTCCCACTACCCCCATCACAGGGTAAAGACAGGCATACTGTCCCACTACCCCCATCACAGGGTAAAGACAGGCATACTGTCCCACTACCCCATCACAGGGTAAAGACAGGCATACTGTCCCACTACCTACCCCCATCACAGGGTAAAGACAGGCATACTGTCCCACTACCCCCATCACAGGGTAAAGACAGGCATACTGTCCCACTACCCCCATCACAGGGTAAAGACAGGCATACTGTCCCAAAGACTACCTACCATCACAGGGTAAAGACAGGCATACTGTCCCACTACCTCACCCCCCCATCACAGGGTAAAGACAGGCATACTGTCCCACTACCCCATCACCAGGCATACTGTCCCATCACAGGTTAAAGACAGGCATACTGTCCCACTACCCCCATCACAGGGTAAAGACAGGCATACTGTCCCACTACCCCCATCACAGGGTAAAGACAGGCATACTGTCCCACTACCCCCATCACAGGGTAAAGACAGGCATACTGTCCCACTACCCCCATCACAGGGTAAAGACAGGCATACTGTCCCACTACCCCCCCATCACAGGGTAAAGACAGGCATACTGTCCCACTACCCCCCCCATCACAGGGTAAAGACAGGCATACTGTCCCACTACCCCCATCACAGGGTAAAGACAGGCATACTGTCCCACTACCCCCATCACAGGGTAAAGACAGGCATACTGTCCCACTACCCCCATCACAGGGTAAAGACAGGCATACTGTCCCACTACCCCATCACAGGGTAAAGACAGGCATACTGTCCCACTACCCCATCACAGGGTAAAGACAGGCATACTGTCCCAAAGGGTACAGGCATACTGTCCCACTACCTACCCCCATCACAGGGTAAAGACAGGCATACTGTCCCACTACCTACCAGGCATACTGTCCCACTACCTACCATCACAGGGTAAAGACAGGCATACTGTCCCATTACCTACCATCACAGGGTAAAGACAGGCATACTGTCCCATTACCTACCATCACAGGGTAAAGACAGGCATACTGTCCCACTACCCCCATCACAGGGTAAAGACAGGCATACTGTCCCACTACCCCATCACAGGGTAAAGACAGGCATACTGTCCCACTACCCCCATCACAGGGTAAAGACAGGCATACTGTCCCACTACCCCCATCACAGGGTAAAGACAGGCATACTGTCCCACTACCCCCATCACAGGGTAAAGACAGGCATACTGTCCCACTACCCCCCATCACAGGGTAAAGACAGGCATACTGTCCCACTACCCCCATCACAGGGTAAAGACAGGCATACTGTCCCACTACCCCCATCACAGGGTAAAGACAGGCATACTGTCCCACTACCCCCATCACAGGGTAAAGACAGGCATACACACCCCATCACAGGGTAAAGACAGGCATACTGTCCCACTACCTCACCAGGCATACTGTCCCATCACAGGGTAAAGACAGGCATACTGTCCCACTACCTACCCCCCATCACAGGGTAAAGACAGGCATACTGTCCCACTACCTACCCCATATCACAGGGTAAAGACAGGCATACTGTCCCACTACCTACCCCATCACAGGGTAAAGACAGGCATACTGTCCCACTACCCCATCACAGGGTAAAGACAGGCATACTGTCCCACTACCTACCCCCATCACAGGTTAAAGACAGGCATACTGTCCCACTACCCCCATCACAGGGTAAAGACAGGCATACTGTCCCACTACCCCCATCACAGGGTAAAGACAGGCATACTGTCCCACTACCCCATCACAGGGTAAAGACAGGCATACTGTCCCACTACCCCCATCACAGGGTAAAGACAGGCATACTGTCCCACTACCCCATCACAGGGTAAAGACAGGCATACTGTCCCACTACCCCCATCACAGGGTAAAGACAGGCATACTGTCCCACTACCCCCATCACAGGGTAAAGACAGGCATACTGTCCCACTACCCCATGTCCCACATACCCCCCCATCACAGGGTAAAGACAGGCATACTGTCCCACTACCTACCATCACAGGGTAAAGACAGGCATACTGTCCCACTACCCCCATCACAGGGTAAAGACAGGCATACTGTCCCACTACCTACCATCACAGGGTAAAGACAGGCATACTGTCCCACTACCTACCATCACAGGGTAAAGACAGGCATACTGTCCCACTACCCCCATCACAGGGTAAAGACAGGCATACTGTCCCACTACCCCCCATCACAGGGTAAAGACAGGCATACTGTCCCACTACCCCCATCACAGGGTAAAGACAGGCATACTGTCCCACTACCCCCCCATCACAGGGTAAAGACAGGCATACTGTCCCACTACCCCCATCACAGGGTAAAGACAGGCATACTGTCCCACTATCCTAAAGACAGGCCCCATCACAGGTTAAAGACAGGCATACTGTCCCACTAAAGACCATACTGTCCATCATCACAGGGTAAAGACAGGCATACTGTCCCACTACCCCCATCACAGGGTAAAGACAGGCATACTGTCCCACTACCCCCATCACAGGGTAAAGACAGGCATACTGTCCCACTACCTACCCCCATCACAGGGTAAAGACAGGCATACTGTCCCACTACCCCCCCCATCACAGGTTAAAGACAGGCATACTGTCCCACTACCTACCCCATACTGTCCCATCATCACAGGGTAAAGACAGGCATACTGTCCCACTACCCCCATCACAGGGTAAAGACAGGCATACTGTCCCACTACCCCCATCACAGGGTAAAGACAGGCATACTGTCCCACTACCCCCATCACAGGGTAAAGACAGGCATACTGTCCCACTACCCCATCACAGGGTAAAGACAGGCATACTGTCCCACTACCCCATCACAGGGTAAAGACAGGCATACTGTCCCACTACCCCTAAAGACCATCACAGGGTAAAGACAGGCATACTGTCCCACTACCCCCATCACAGGGTAAAGACAGGCATACTGTCCCACTACCCCCATCACAGGGTAAAGACAGGCATACTGTCCCACTACCCCATCACAGGGTAAAGACAGGCATACTGTCCCACTACCCCCCATCACAGGGTAAAGACAGGCATACTGTCCCACTACCTACCATCACAGGGTAAAGACAGGCATACTGTCCCATTACCTACCATCACAGGGTAAAGACAGGCATACTGTCCCATTACCTACCATCACAGGGTAAAGACAGGCATACTGTCCCACTACCTACCATCACAGGGTAAAGACAGGCATACTGTCCCACTACCCCCATCACAGGGTAAAGACAGGCATACTGTCCCACTACCCCCATCACAGGGTAAAGACAGGCATACTGTCCCACTACCCCCATCACAGGGTAAAGACAGGCATACTGTCCCACTACCCCCATCACAGGGTAAAGACAGGCATACTGTCCCACTACCCCCATCACAGGGTAAAGACAGGCATACTGTCCCACTACCTACCCCCCATCACAGGTTAAAGACAGGCATACTGTCCCACTACCCCCATCACAGGGTAAAGACAGGCATACTGTCCCACTACCCCCATCACAGGGTAAAGACAGGCATACTGTCCCACTACCCCCCCCCATCACAGGGTAAAGACAGGCATACTGTCCCACTACCTACCCCCATCACAGGTTAAAGACAGGCATACTGTCCCACTACCTACCCCCCATCACAGGGTAAAGACAGGCATACTGTCCCACTACCTACCCCCATCACAGGGTAAAGACAGGCATACTGTCCCACTACCCCATCACAGGGTAAAGACAGGCATACTGTCCCACTACCTACCCCCCATCACAGGTTAAAGACAGGCATACTGTCCCACTACCCCCATCACAGGGTAAAGACAGGCATACTGTCCCACTACCCCATCACAGGGTAAAGACAGGCATACTGTCCCACTACCCCCCCCATCACAGGTTAAAGACAGGCATACTGTCCCACTACCTACCCCCATCACAGGTTAAAGACAGGCATACTGTCCCACTACCCCCATCACAGGTTAAAGACAGGCATACTGTCCCACTACCCCATCACAGGGTAAAGACAGGCATACTGTCCCACTACCCCATCACAGGGTAAAGACAGGCATACTGTCCCACTACCTACCCCCATCACAGGTTAAAGACAGGCATACTGTCCCACTACCTACCCCCATCACAGGTTAAAGACAGGCATACTGTCCCACTACCTACCCCCATCACAGGTAAAGACAGGCATACTGTCCCACTACCCCATCACAGGGTAAAGACAGGCATACTGTCCCACTACCCCCCATCACAGGGTAAAGACAGGCATACTGTCCCACTACCCCCATCACAGGGTAAAGACAGGCATACTGTCCCACTACCCCCATCACAGGGTAAAGACAGGCATACTGTCCCACTACCTACCCCCCATCACAGGGTAAAGACAGGCATACTGTCCCACTACCTACCCCCCATCACAGGTTAAAGACAGGCATACTGTCCCACTACCTACCCCCCATCACAGGGTAAAGACAGGCATACTGTCCCACTACCCCCCATCACAGGTAAAGACAGGCATACTGTCCCACTACCCCCCATCACAGGGTAAAGACAGGCATACTGTCCCACTACCTACCCCCATCACAGGGTAAAGACAGGCATACTGTCCCACTACCCCCCATCACAGGTTAAAGACAGGCATACTGTCCCACTACCTACCCCCCATCACAGGTTAAAGACAGGCATACTGTCCCACTACCTACCCCCATCACAGGGTAAAGACAGGCATACTGTCCCACTACCCCCATCACAGGTTAAAGACAGGCATACTGTCCCACTACCCCCATCACAGGGTAAAGACAGGCATACTGTCCCACTACCTACCCCCCATCACAGGGTAAAGACAGGCATACTGTCCCACTACCCCCATCACAGGGTAAAGACAGGCATACTGTCCCACTACCCCCATCACAGGTTAAAGACAGGCATACTGTCCCACTACCCCCATCACAGGGTAAAGACAGGCATCACAGGGTAAAGACAGGCATACTGTCCCACTACCCCCATCACAGGGTAAAGACAGGCACTACCCCATCACAGGGTAAAGACAGGCATACTGTCCCACTACCCCATCACAGGTTAAAGACAGGCATACTGTCCCACTACTAGAGACTAGAGAAACAAGCTTCTAAACTCCCATCTCGGCTCCTTTGCTTCTGCGTCTGAGCCTCATCACCTTGTCAGTGTCAGAGTTGACTGGTTGTGGCCTTATTGGCAGATATCCTGGGGGTTGATAGAAGGAAATCTCTTCCAGTCCAAACTGGTAGAGATCATGATTCACTCATCACTAGGAGACTTTGGGCAGAGGTGAAGGAGAAGGTCTGAGGTGACCATATGGCACAGAGGCATAACACAGCTGGTCTTCAGTCTGCCTGGCTGGCATTGACTGGCCAGAGTGACTGAAGGAGAGGACACCTTGCTCAAGCCTGCTGCACTTACAGTACAGAGATTTATGTCCCATCCGTGCATGGGGTGTGTGTGTGTGTGTGTGTGTGTGTGTGTGTGTGTGTGTGTGTGTGTGTGTGTGTGTGTTTTTGAATTGCCACACTGCTCCATGATGCACAGGCCAACTGACCCTGCAGTCCTGCTGGGTTGTTGCTAGGCAACGTGGAGCAGAGATTGTTCATTAGCCAATCAGGATCAGAGTTGAGAGGTTCGAGAACACTCTGATGACCAATTAAAACATGATTATTTACTGATTTAGGCAACTAGGCTGCATTAATAATAATACGATTTTTTGTTGTTGTCAATATCCAAACTATCAAATCACTATGTATGTATTAGATAGTGGGCACTGCAATATGATACAACATTAAGCACTAATATGATAGTATCCTCTCCTCCTCTCCTCCTCTCCTCCTCCTCTCCTCTCCTCCTCTCCTCCTCTACTCCTCCTCTCCTCTCCTCCTCTCCTCTCCTCCTCCGCTCCTCTCCTCTCCTCCTCTCCTCCTCTCCTCTCCTCCTCTCCTCTCCTCCTCTCCTCCTATCCTCCTCTCCTAGCTCACTCTATTCACTGTGAATACCATTACTGAACTCGCCTGAGCTAAGGCAATCTAAAGTGAAAGGTCTGTCACTTTCTTCCTACTGCCCTCTCTCTCTAGGCTGTACAACCCCAGTGAAGGATAGGAGGCCACATTAATAATCAGTGAAGGATAGGAGGTCACATTAATCAGTGAAGGAAAGCGCCATCATCCCTGAGGGTTGCTCGGCGGTCCGTGGATGATACTTACTTGTTGGGTCGCTGTCCTCAGATCATACTTACCGGTTGGGTCACTGTCCTCAGATCATACTTACCGGTTGGGTCACTGTCCTCAGATCATACTTACCGGTTGGGTCACTGTCCTCAGATCATACTTACCGGTTGGGTCACTGTCCTCAGATCATACTTACTGGTTGGGTCACTGTCCTCAGATCATACTTACCAGTTGGGTCACTGTCCTCAGATCATACTTACCGGTTGGGTCACTGTCCTCAGATCATACTTACCGGTTGGGTCACTGTCCTCAGATCATACTTACCGGTTGGGTCGATGTCCTCAGATCATACTTACCTGTTGGGTCGCTGTCCTCAGATCATACTTACCGGTTGGGTCACTGTCCTCAGATCATACTTACCGGTTGGGTCACTGTCCTCAGATCATACTTACCAGTTGGGTCACTGTCCTCAGATCATACTTGCAATAAGTATTTAACCTCTTTCTCCTACCTGACACGCAGGCGTCCCATCTAGACATCTGGAAATGCAAATGCGCTACGCTAAATGCTAATAGTACTAGTTAAAACTCAAACGTTCATTAAAATACACATGCAGGGTAGTGAATTAAAGCTACACTCGTTGTGAATCCAGGCAACAAGTCAGATTTTTAAAATGCTTTTCGGCGAAAGCATGAGAAGCTATTATCTGATAGCATGCAACACCCCAAAAGACCCGCAGGGGACGTAAACAAAATAATTAGCATAGTCGGCGCTAACACAAAACGCACAAATAAAATATAAAACATTCATTACCTTTGACCATCTTCTTTGTTGGCACTCCTAGATGTCCCATAAACATCACTATTGGGTCTTTTTTTAGTTTAAATCGGTCCATATATAGCCTAGATATCGATCTATGAAGACTGTGATCAAGGAAAA